>NC_091085.1:45123571-45430357 GCF_032405125.1 Capricornis sumatraensis | reverse complement strand
GATATATTGGAAGGATATTTGTGAAGCATAAAATGTGAGGGAACTACTATAGCTAGAGAACTTCAGACACAGCCCAGTTTTGACCCCTGTGAAGGGAGATGGTCAAGGATCGGGTTGGAAGAGTGTCAGGATGCAGTGCAGCACTGGAAAAGTATTGCACTTGCATCTTTGTCAGACAAAACTCAATTGACTAGATTTCTGTCAATTGTGTGCCTATTTTTCAATTCTGTTCTGTCCACTGATCTATTCATGTACCAATACCATGCTGTCTTGAGTACTGCAGCATTATAATAAGTCTTGAAGTCAAGTAGTATCAATCTTACAAGTTAATCTCTTTTTTAAGCATTGTGTTGGCTATTCTAGATCTTTTGTCTTTCCATATAAAACTTATAATCAGTTTGTTGATAGCAACAGAATGATTCAGTGTTTTAAATGGGATTGTGTTAATGTATAAATCAAGTTGCAAGAAACTGACAGCTTAATAATATTGAATCATTCTATCATCAATGATAGATGAACATCAATGATATGTCTACTCTTTTAAACCTTTGATATCTTTTATCAGAGCTTTATAGTTTTCCTCATATGGGACTGCTGCATATTTACAGCTAAGTATTTTCTTCATTTATTTGCGTGCTAATGTAACTGGACCAGACCACCTGACCTGCCTCTTGAGAAATCTGTATGCAGGTCAGGAAGCAACAGTTAGAACTGGACATGGAACAACAGACTGGTTCCAAATAGGAAAAGGAGCACATCAAGGCTGTATATTGTCACCCTGCTTATTTAACTTCTATGCAGAGTACATCATGAGAAACGCTGGACTGGAAGAAACACAAGCTGGAATCAAGATTGCCGGGAGAAATATCAATAACCTCAGATATGAAGATGACACCACCTTTATGGCAGAAAGTGAAGAAGAGCTAAAAAGCCTCTTGATGAAAGTGAAAGAGGAGAGTGAAAAAGTTGGCTTAAAGCTCAACATTCAGAAAACGAAGATCATGGCATCCAGTCCCATCACTTCATGGGAAATAGATGGGGAAACAGTGGAAACAGTGTCAGACTTTATTTTGGAGGGCTCCAAAATCACTGCAGATGGTGACTGCAGCCATGAAATTAAAAGATGTTTACTCCTTGGAAGAAAAGTTATGACCAACCTAGATAGCATATTCAAAAGAAGAGACATTACTTTGCCGACCAAGGTCCATCTAGTCAAGGCTATGGTTTTTCCTGTGGTCATGTATGGATGTGAGAGTTGGACTGTGAAGAAGGCTGAGCACTGAAGAATTGATGCTTTTGAACTGTGGTGTTGGATAAGACTCTTGAGAGTCCCTTGGACTACAAGGAGATCCAACCAGTCCATTCTGAAGGAGATCTGCCCTGGGATTTCTTTAGAAGGAATGATGCTAAAGCTGAAACTCCAGTACTCTGGACACCTCATGAGAAGAGTTGACTCATTGAAAAAAACTCTGATGCTGGGAGGGATTTGGGGGCAGGAGGAGGGGACGACGGAGGATGAGATGGCTGGATGGCATCACGTACTCGATGGATGTGAGTCTGAGTGAACTCTTGAAGATGGTGATGGACAGGGAGGCCTGGTGTTCTGCGATTCATGGGGTTGCAAAGAGTCGGACACGACTGAGTGACTGAACTGAACTGAACTGAATGTAACTAGTACTGTGTTTTTAATTTCAGAATTCAATTGTTCATTCCTGGAATGTGGAAAACGAATTCAGTTTACATAATAACTTGTGTATTGTAACCTTGCTATTTTAATTGCTTTTTAGTTCTTGTATAGCTTTTATTTCTTTTTTTCTGTCCTATTGCATTACTAAGACTTTCAGGAAAATGTTGAGTATGAGTGATGAGACAAGGCACTCTTGCTTTGTCAAGTTTGATAATAGGGAGAAGGCATCTAATTTCTAACCATTAAGCATGATATAAATGGTGAATATTTGTAGATATTCTGTATCAAGTTGAAGAAATTTCCTTTGCTCCTAGCTAGCTTAGAGTTTTTATCATAAATGAATATTGGATTTTGTCAAATACTTTTTCTACATCTATTAATATGATCAAATGACTTTTATTCTTTTGTCAGTCAATGTAATGAATTACATTAATTGATTGTAGAAGGCTGAAAGCTTGCATTTTTGAAGTAAATCCCTCTTGGTTATAGAGAATAGTTCTGTTTGTACATTGTTGGATTTGATTTGCCAATAATTAGTTGATGATTTTTACATCTATGTGCATGAGAGATATTGATCTTCAGTCTTTGCTTCTTATAAAGTCTTTACTTGATAAAGTAGTCTTCATAGAATATATTAGAAAGCATTCCCTCTGCTATTTTCTGCATGTGATTGTAGAGATTTCTTCATTATAAGGTATAATTTCTTCATTAAAAGCTTGGTAGAATACATAAGTAAAGCTATTTGGGTCTGGTGTTTTCTTTCTTGGAAGTTCATTAACTCGTTATTAGAAATAGACCTATCCTATAATTTATTTATCCTTGAATGATTTTTGGTTATTTATATCTTTCAAGTCATTGGTTAATTTTACCTGAGTTATCAAATGTGTAGACATAAAGTTGTCCATAATACTAATCTATTATACACTTAATAGATAATATATGCTATGTCCACTCTTTTAAATATAGAGGCACAAGACAGCAGAATAGAAGGATGTGCAATCATCTTCTCCAGTTAGAACTCCAAAATTACAACTAACTGCTGAACAACCATCAACAGGACAATGATGGATCCCACCGAAAAAGGAACCCTATGTCCAAGTGCAAAGGAGAAGCCCCAACAAGATGGTAGGAGGGGCAAAATCATGTTTAGAAACAAACGCCATACCTACCAGAGATGCTCAGAGGGCTCAAACGAAACCTTGTGCACACCAGGATCCAGAGACCCCACAGAGACTGAGCCAGACCTGCCTTAAGTGTTTGAGTGTCTCCTTCAGAGGCACAGGCCAACAGTGGCCTGACATAATGACAGGGGCTTTGGCTGAAGCATATCTGGGAGACATGATGTGTGAGCCCCACCATACAGCCACCAAACAGACAATGCAAAAACTGAAGAAAAATTATACCAAAGAAGTTCTTGCACTGTTGCAGAATTTCTAGGGCCCAGAACAGATTTTCCAACCTGGGGATCTGGCAAAGGGACTGAGAACACCCAGGGAATTTGACTTCGAAGGTCAGTGGGATTTGATTTCAGATTTTCCAAGGACTGGGGAAACAGACTCTTGGAGGGAACAAAAAAAACCTTGTCCATTTTCATTCCATTTCCAAAGAAGGTCAATGCCAATGAATGTTTAAACTACCACACAATTGCACTCATTTCACATGCTATCAAGGTAATGCTCAAAATCCTTCAAGTTAGGCTTTAGCACTATGAGAACTGAGAACTTATAGATCTACAAGCTGGATTTAGAGAAAGCAGAGGAACAGAGGTCAAATTGCCAACATCCATTGGACAGTAGAAAAAACAAGAGAATTCCAGAAAAAGGAATTTACTTCTGATTCATTAACAACGCTAAAGGCTTTGACTGTGTAGCTCACAACAAAGTGAAAAATTCATAGAGATGGTAATACCAGACCACCTTATCCACTTCCTGAGAAACCTGTATGTCAGTCAAGACAGAACAGTTACAACAGGACATAGAACAATGAACTGGTTCACAATTGGGAAAGAAGTATGCAAAGTCTGTATATTGTTACCTTGCTTATTTAATTTCTGTGTGGAGTATGTCATGCAAAATGCTGAGCTGTATGAATCACAAAGTGGAATCAAGATTGCCAGGAGAAATATT
Organism: Capricornis sumatraensis; assembly: GCF_032405125.1. Lineage (NCBI taxonomy): Eukaryota > Metazoa > Chordata > Mammalia > Artiodactyla > Bovidae > Capricornis > Capricornis sumatraensis. The sequence goes on along the minus strand of NC_091085.1, from coordinate 45,426,544 downwards.
AACAACCTCAGATATGAAGATGATACCACTTTAATGGAAGAATGAGAAAAGGAACTATAGATCCTCATGTTGAAAGTGAAAGAGGAGAGTGAAAAATCAGGCTTAAAAAATTCAGTGTTTCAAAAACTAAGATCAAGGTATTCAGTCCCATCACTTCATGGCAAATAGATGGAGAACGAATGGAAACAGTGACAGACTTTATTTTCTTGGGCTCCACAATCACTGTAGACAATGGCTGCATATGTGCAATTAAAAACTGCTTACTCCTTGGAATGAAAGCTATGAAAAATCTAGACAGCATGTGAAGAGCAGAGACATCACTTTCTCAACAAAATTCTGTATAGCCAGAGCTATGGTTTTTCCAGTAATCTTGTATGATTGCACCATAAAGTTGGACCATAAAGATGTCTGAAGAACTAAAAATTGATGCTTTTGATATGTGGTTCTGGAGAAGACTCTTGAGAGTCCTTTGGACAGCAAGGAGATCAAACCAGGTAATATGAAAGGAAACCTACCCTTAATATTCATTGGAAAAACTGATGCTGAAGCTTCAATACTCTGGTCACCTGATGTGACGAGCTGACCCATTAGAAAAGACTCTGATTCTGGAACAGGTTGAGGGCAATCTGTGAGGATAAGGGAGCGACAGAGAATGAGATGGTTCAGTTCAGTTCAGTCGCTCAGACATCTCTGACTCGGCGACCCCATGAATCACAGCATGCCAGGCCTCCCTGTCCATCACCAACTCCCAGAGTTCTCTCAAACTCATGTCCATCGAGTCAGTGATGCCATCCAGCCATCTCATTCTCTCTCATCCCCTTCTCCTCCTGCCCCCAATCCCTCCCAGCATCAAGGTCTTTTCCAATGAGTCAACCTTTTGCATCAGGTGGCCAAAGTACTGGAGTTTCAGCTTCAGCATCAGTCCTTCAAATGAACACCCAGGACTGATTTCCTTTAGAATGGACTGGTTGGATCTCCTTGCAGTCCAAGGGATTCTCAAGAGTCTTCTCCAACACCACAGTTCAAAAGCATCAATTCTTCAGCGCTCAGCTTTCTTCACAGTCCAACTCTCACATTCATACATGATCACTGGAAAAACCATAGCCTTGACTAGACGGACCTTTGCTGGCAGAGTTATGTCTCTGCTCTTTAATATGCTATCTAAGTTGGTCATAACTTTTCTTACAAGAAGTAAGTGTCTTTTAATTTTATGGCTGCAATCATCATGTGCAGTGATTTTGGAGCCCCAAAAAATAAAGTCTGACACTGTTTCCACTGTTTCCCCATCTATTTCCCATGAAGTGATGGGACCAGATGCCATGATCTTATTTTTCTGAATGTTGAGCTTTAAGCCAACTTTTTCACTCTCCTCATTCACTTTCATCAAGAGGCTTTTCAGTTCCTCTTCACTTTCTGCCATAAGGGTGGTATCATCTGCATATCTGAGGTTATTGATATTTCTCCCAGCAATCTTGATTCCAGCTTGTTCTTCTTCCAGCCCAGCGTTTTTTCATGATGTACTCTGCATAGAAGTTAAATAAGCAGGGTGACAATATACAGCCTCGATGTACTCCTTTTCCTATTTGGAACCAGTTTGTTTTTCTATGTCCAGTTCTAACTGTTGCTTCCTGACCTGCCTACAGATTTATCAAGAGGCAGGTCAGGTGATCTGCTATTCTCATCTCCTTCATGAGATGGTTGGATGGCATCAAAGACTCAATGGACATTAGTTTGAGCAAACTCAGATAGATGGTGAAGGACAGGGAAGCCTTGCATGCTGTAGTCCATGTGGTCTCATTGAATAAGAGGTAACTCAGTGAGTGAAAAAGAACAAAAATATTTATAATGGATACACACACACACACATAGACACACATACATACATTTATATACATCTATATATACATCTATATATACATATATATATATTACAGAATAGGACTTACATTGTCATATATATATATGTATGACACAATAGCACTTAATTGAACACAATTGAGTTGTGATTGTCATGACAATCATCATGTTTTCTCTTCAAGCATCGTACAAATGGCAGTGATGCCACCATTTGGGTAAAAACTGGATCCTTCTCTAAGTTTTTCTTAAATCCTAACTGTTTGGAGATACAGCTAGCAATTTGGGCTCTGGAAGCAGTCTTCTCTATAATGTACATCTGCATTACCATGTAAATCCTTCTTACTCCATGGTTATATACATATCCATCCCTTTTATCATCTTCTAGCAGGTATTAGCCAGTCCCTCAGTTGACTGATCTACTTCCTACTAAAGACAAGAATATAAAGAGAACTCCTAAATCTGCCTGGGGATCACCCTGTATTTTCTCAGCTCCCTCACTCTCCCACTCTGTTCCAAAACTACTTATTTCTCCTTAACTTCCCCATATAGCATCCTTGTTCCTTACCTTGGCTCATGGTTTAGTGTCCTGTTTTACTCAGAATACTGTGTACCTCAGTAAAGTTCTGCACATGTCCTCAACCCCTTATCCCTGACACATTTACTTATCTTTCACTTCTGACTCTATGATTTATTGTCCATACTCCTTCTGTCTATTGGTATATCTAAAGTTCAACTTGTATGCTTGGTTCCATTCACTCTCACCAACTTAATAACAGATCTATATTATACTTTGTCTTCAGTATTATCAAATTTTCCCTCTCTGTTTTGTCCTTCTTATCAGCAAAAAAGAGAAACTTGTATTTCTTCCATCAACATAAATCCTACTTATTCTCACTAAGTAGACCCCTATGCTCTTATAGAAAATATCTGCAAAGAATTGCCCACACTTGGTATTCACCCTAATTCCCCTTCCTTTTTCTTGTAAACATTGTGCAATCAAGTCTTTTACTTACAGTGGGACAAACACTACCCAAATGAATGTGATGGTTGGTCTTCCTGTCACATGGAAAATAACAGATGCTACTCTCTTGCTGGGAACACTTTCTGCCCTTGAATTCTTGGTACCACACCATCCTAGTTTTCTTCCCAGTCATTCTCCTTTGGTACTTCCTCTCCTTTTCTCTGAACTTTTCACACTGGAGTAACCCTGGCTCCATCCTCAAACACATTTTTTATTACAGTTTCCTCTCACACACATTCCTCATTCCCCATTATTCTTTATTGTTCGCTGAAACATGTTTTGCACTATGACAAATTGTATCCTACTTGCTTAATTCTCATTGCCTATTTCCTTCTATTGTATTTTAAGCTCTGGGAGAAAAGCGATTTTTCACTCTGTTACTTACCATCTGCTTCCATTACCTAGAAAAATACCTGGGACAAGGTTGAAAGTGAAAGTGAAAGTCACTCAGTTGTGTCTGACTCTTTGTGACCCCATGGACTACACAGTTCATGAAATTCTCCAGGCCAGAGTATTAGAGTAGATAGCCTTTCCCTTCTCCAGGGGCAATATTAATTATCAATAAATGTCTATTGAATTGAGACAGGCCTAGGACCTCAGACCCTTTGGTGCAAGATAAAACTTGCACCTGGAAAACCTCTCTTCAGCCAACAAAATATAAAGAAATTATATGAGACTAAAATTAGCTGTCTACATGTGCAGTTGGGGCAAATTTTGGGCCAAAAAATACAAAGACTCAAAAACCAAAAATTCCAACTGCTATTTCTACAGAGCATGAAGAAAAAACTGGGTGTCAGGAGCAAAAGTAGAATACTGCTCATGCCCTTCTGCACTCAAACACGAAGGTAATGGGCAAACCACCTAAGCCAACCCTTCATCCCTGGACATCCCTCAGTTCAGTTCAGTTCAGTTGCTCAGTCGTGTCCAACTCTTTGTGACCCCATGAATCACAGCACGCCAGGCCTACCTGTCCATCATCAACTCCTGGAGTTCACTCAGACTCACGTCCATCGGGTCAGTGATGCCATCCAGCCATCTCATCCTCTGTCGTCCCCTTCTCCTCCTGCCCCCAATCCCTCCCAGCATCAAAGTCTTTTCCAATGAATCAACTCTTCGCATGAGGTGGCCAAAGTACTGGAGTTTCAACTTTAGCATCATTCCTTCCAAAGAAATCCCACTCCTACAGAATGGACTGGTTGAATCACCTTGCAGTTCAAGGGACTCTGAAGAGTCTTCTCCAACACCACAATTCAAAAGCATCAATTCTTCGGCACTCAGCCTTCTTTACAGTCCAACTTTCACATCCATACATGACCACAGGAAAAACCATAGCCTTGACTAGATGGACCTTAGTCGTCAAAGTAATAACCTACCCTATATAAGGAAGGAACTCGACGCCACCCGCCCCCCACCCCACCTCAGGGAGCAAACAAAGGAACCTGTTACTTGCTTTTGCTCCCATGTGCAGCTGGTAAGGGAAACCCAATAAAGCCTTGCTTGAATTTCTTGTCTTCCTTTTAGTAAATTTCCATTGGTTGGAGAGGCCAAGAGCCCTATTCAATATTAAACTCAATGAGTATGTAAGGTGGCTCTCCTCCTGACAATAATGTCTCACATTTTGTCAAGGCAGTAGCAAATGATGACAATGAAGGTCAAGGGGTTAAGACAAGCACAGAGGACTATTGTTAAAATACAAGATTCATCTTTTGATTAACAGAAATTGTTAATATTACCATAGTCTAGCTTATTAATATTTTCCTTTATAGTAAGTGCTTTTCCAAACTCAAACTCATAAAGATATCATTCTGAGCAACCATCTAATCATTTTATTATTTATCTTTACATTGTGAGTTATAATATAGAATTATAATCTACAATTGTGAGCAGTGTGAATTAGGGCTCAACTTAGTTCTTTTTTAATTTTTTGGCCAACATATTTCATACTATAAGAGATATTTCTTTTTCCAAATGTTATACTTTTCTATCTTTGTCACTCACTTAATAACCTGCAATTTCAAAATAAGTTTTTAAAAAATGTGTCCTGGTTTTTAAGCCTTTCTCTGCAGAAGGGATGTTCAAAACAGACATGGTAATGCATTGTATGAATATATTATGGTTTAACTTTTGCTTCAACATCTATGATTTTTCACTATGTTTCCTTGTTAGCAATATAAAAATATTATAATACAGAAAAGTATTTTAATAGTATATGTATTTTATAAACTGTGAGGCTTTATGATCTGTTGCAGAGAAGCAATGGCACCCCACTCTAGTACTCTTGCCTGGAAAAATCCCATGGATGGAGGAGCCTGGAAGGCTCCAGTCCATGGGGTCGCTGAAGATTGGACACAGCTGAGCGACTTCACTTTTACTTTTCACTTTCATGCATTGGAGAAGGAAATGGCAACCCACTCCAGTATTCTTGCATGGAGAATCCCAGGGACAGGGGAGCCTGGTGGGTTGCCATCTATGGGGTCACACAGAGTCGGACATGCCTAAAGTGACTTAGCAGCAGCAGCATGATATGTTGAAATACTGAGTTCTATTGATCCAGACCCTGATAACTCAGCTGGTAAGGAATTGTTCTGCAATGAGGGATACCGGGTTCGATTCCTGGATTGGCAAGATCAGCTGGAGAAGGGATAGGCTACCCAATCCTGTATTCTTGAGCTTTCCTTGTGGCTCAGCTGGTGAAGAATCTGCCTGCACTGCTGGAGACCTGGTTTTGATCCCTGTGTTTGGAAGATCCCCTGGGTAGGGAAAGGCTACTCATTCCAGTATTCTGGCCTGGAGAATTCCGTGGTTTGTACAGTCCATGGGGGTCCCTAAGAGTCAGACATGACTGAGTGATTTTCACTTTCACATTGATCCAGACATTTTGCTGGGACCTTTGTTATGGTGAAATTTATGTGTAACTTTGACTAGGCTATGGTGCCTACTTGTTTGGTCAAGACTACTCTAGATACTTTTATGAAGGTATTTTGTAGATTATTATTAGAATCTACAAGAAGAAACTTTACCTGAAGGTTGCAACTAAAATCTTATCTGAGATTACAGACTGCTGGCCTACTCAAAAGATTTCAGATCAAAACTGCAACATTAATTCCTACTTGAATTTCCAGCCTGCCCGAGACTGCCCTGTGGATTTGGGACTTGCCAGGTGTCCTAATACTATGAACCAGTGTCTTAAAATAAATCTCTTCACATGCAAACACACACATACACACACACACACACACACACACACTATCGCTCTCTTCAAAACCTTTACTAAGACACACTGCTTATATTAAATAGCAAGATGAATCAAAGGGGTGAAAACTTATTCAAGACAGTAAAATATATGAGGTATAAGGAGATAAGAATTTTTAAAATCTTATCAGAGAGTTTTTGTGCATTTTCTGATATCCCTTAAAGTATACAAAAAGATTCAGCTTAAGCTTTGAAGAGCAAGTTATCTAAATATCAGTGAGATCATATCCTATGGGAAATTATTGTTTAAACAATTATAGCAGCAAAAGAAGATCAAGAATACTGAGAGAAAATCTTTATGTAAATATCATTTGAAGATAGTTTTAGAATTTACTATAATCAGATAAAGGGGGGTTGGACTCACCAACAAGAAAGATAATTTTGTTTATTTGTTTCAATTTTATGTTAATATTAAGCTGGAATTTTAAGCTGCAAGGAGATCCAACCAGTCCATTCTAAAGGAGATCAGTCCTGGGTGTTCTTTTGAAAGAATGATGCTAAAGCTGAAACTCCAGTACTTTGGCCACCTCATGTGAAGAGTTGACTCACTGGAAAAGACTTCGATGCTGGGAGGGATTGGGGGCAGGAGGAAAAGGGGACAGCAGAGGATGAGATGGCTGGATGGCATCACCGACTCAATTGATGGGTTTGGGTGAACTCCGGAAGTTGGTGATGGACAGGGAGGCCTGGCGTGCTGCAATTCATGGCATCGCAAAGAGTCGGACACAACTGAGCGACTAAACTGAACTGAACTGAACTGAAGTTGAAAATTTAATCGTTGTATTTTTAACATATACTTTATCTTGTATATACAGGAATCTAATTCACATTTTCAATGTATATGATCACTTTCATATTCATCAATTGTATCATTAATAGGCTACATAAAAAAGAAAATTTCATCAACTTAGATCTGTGGAGGTAATTTTTTAAATAGAAAAGTAATATAACATAAGTAATTAGTCACTATGTCAAGGTTGGTTGAATTAAATAAACAATAGCAAATTATCAGCAGATAATTCAGAATCTTCCTTTTAAAGTCAAGACACTGAATAAACCACCAGAACTTTTTACCCGTTTTTCTACATGTGTTAAAAAGCTAAACTTCCTAATATGCAATTAAGCCAGAAGTGAAGGTGACTGCTGGAAGGCCATTGCAGGTAATCAATGATGTCTATGTGATGAAATAATTTTAAAAGCATCAGGGTTGCAAACAGAGAAACAGCATACACTTTTCTGAGTAAAATATCCAAATAGAGTTTACAGCCAAGTAAAAGAAAAACCAAGATTAGTAAATGAGGAATAGAAAATGTGTAAAACAAAGTTGCTGATAGTGCAAAACAACAGAAACATGTGTTTCTATGTGTTATGTGTGTATATGTGTCTATGGAGAGATAAACTTTAATAATATATAAACATACATTAAATTGTATTGTTAATCCAAGTGGTTAAGTTAGCCATAGAAATGAAACCCAGTCCCCTTTATATAACAAATCATCCACATAGCTTAATTATTTGTCCATTCAACATTAGGAAATTTAGAACTATGTATTGAGTGCTTTAGACAAAGAGGGAAGTGCTATTGATTCTTTTTCTCTTCTACATCAGCTAGTAGGAAAGTGAAAGTGAAGTGAAAGTTGCTCAGTCACATCTGACTCTTTGCGACCCCATGGACTATAGAGTCCATGGAATTCTCCAGGCCAGAATAGTGGAGTGGGTAGCCTTTCCCTTCTCCAGGGAATCTTCCCAACCCAGGGATGGAAACCAGGTCTCCAGAAGTGCAGGCAGATTCTTTACCAGCTGAGCCACCAGGGAAACAAAAGATATGCTAATAATCAAGCATGGCCCCTCTTGGTCTTTAACTTTACTGAAATGTATCCATGACAAGACTCTGCTACATAGAAAATTGAAGTGGCTAGGTTAAATCATCCAATTCCTCTGAAGTGTAGTTTACATTTCTGCCTATTTCTGTTCTCTGTTGTATCAGTCTGGTTCGCCCATAATTTTTTTCTGTGTCATGAAAAATGAAAATTTATCTTTGACTTTCTGATTGATTTTGATAACCACTGGGGGGGGTGGGGGGGGACGAATTCTAATCATCCCTGGTGGCTCAGATGGTAAAGAATCTGCCTGCACTGCCAGAGACCTGGTTTCGATCCCTGAGTTGGGAAGAAACCCTGGAGAAGGGAATGGCTATCCACTCCAGTATTCTGGCCTGGAAAATTCCATGGACTGTATAATCCATGGAGTCACAAAGAGATATGACTGAGTGAACTGAATTATTAATAGGTCAAGATTTCTATCTTACTTGTGACAGAAAATTTAACCAATGTGGAAGTTTAAAAGATTCATGTTGCAAGTTAATTTTTGTTGTTGTTCAGTCACTCAGTAGTGTTGGAAACTTTGAGACTCCATGGACTGCAGCACGCCAGGCTTCCCTGTCCTTCACCACCTCCTGAAGCTTGCCCAAACTCATGTCCATTGAGTCAGTGATACCTATGTCGTCCTCTTCTGTCTTCAGCCTTTCCCAGGTCTTTTTCAAGGAGTCAGCACTTTGCATCAGGTGGCCAAAGTATTGGAGTTTCAGCATCAGTCCTTCCAATGAATATTCAGGACTGATTTCCTTTAAGATCGACTGATTCGATCTCTCAAGAGTCGTCAACACCACAATATGAAAGCATCAGTTTTTTATCATGCAGCCTTCTTTATGGACTAACTCTCACATTCATAAGTGACTACTGGAAAAATAGTAGCTTTGACCATATGGCCCTTTGTTGGCAAAGTTTCTCACTCATGTATTTTATACATGAAATCATGATTAGTACATTCATACATACTTTTTTTCATACAAATATCTCAATGTTCCATAAGATAGTCCATCATGACTCAGTTATAGATTTTATAGGTAAAAATAGCACCTAAAATTTTAGAAGCAAATTAACAATCATGGAAACTGGGAGAAAGAAAGAAAATGATTTTATGAATATATCTCATATTGCTTGTTAAAAATCAGAAAAACACTTTCTCTTATTTTGATAATTAGAGAAATGATGTACCATTTTTACATTTAATAAATTTTAAGACAAATAACCAGTGAAATCTTAAATATAATTCTTAATTTGTAAATAATATAAGCTAAAAGTGGACAGAAAGGAATCACATGTAAATGGTTTGGCTTAGATAATTTCCTCTGGCTTTTGCATTAAAAGTTAAATAGAAGGACACAGGTAAAAGTAGGGAGACACTGAAAACTGTGGCAATAATCCACATGGCAGAAAAGCATGGTGGTTTAGACCGAGTGTTATTGATGAAGGCTGTGTAAGGAAGAATGATTGTGAATGTATTTTAGTGTAGAAATACAATTTCATGGTAGTTTGGATATAAAATATAAAAATAAAGACATGATTCTAAAATAAATTCAAGATTTATTTTGCCTGAGTAGCTCAATTAATGAAGTTTCCATTCATTAAGATGGAGAAAACTATGGAAAGAATAAGTTTTAAGGTAGGCATCAAGTAAAGTTTCATGCTTTTGCATAGAGATATCAAGTAACATGCTTAACATAGTAGTCTAGAATTCTAAGTTCATATGCCAAGAAATATTTTAAATCAACAGCAAAGAGATAATGTTTAAAACTATCAAATTATACAAAATGTGAATGAAAATTCCTCACTGAGTCTAGCAAAGTGTATATAAGTGAATATATTCTTTTGAGTAAGAAGAGTAAAAATCAGTGAGCTCAAGAAAGACTGAGTGATGAAGATATGGAGAAAGCAGCTTGCTGTAAAGTGCTACAGCAGATAGAGATGGTTACACTGTAAAAAGATTTTTTTAATGAAAAAATATGTATTTATAAAATAGATGAACAATGGGAAAGAAAAAAAAAAATAAACAGTGAGAAAAGAAATGATTCCTAGAAATATGTCCCTGAGTTAAGAAAAGTAGGGCTTCACTGGTGGTGTTAGTGGTAAAGAACCTGCCTGCCAAAGCAGAGATGTAAGAGGTGTGGGTTTGATCCCAGGTTGGGAAGATCCCTTGGAGAAAGGAATGGCAATCCCCTCCAGTATTCTTGCCTGGAGAATCCTATGGACACAGGAACCTGGAGGGCTACAGTCCATGAGGTCACAACGAGTTGGACATGACTGAAAAGACTTAGCATGCATGCAAAGAAAAGTAGATGGGATCCAGTGAACAAAAGCAACTGAATTTGAGGTTCTTGCTTCTTTGCAAAAGAATTTGGAGACAAAGTAACAAAAAAAGTGGATTTATTTAGAGAGAAACAGATGCCACCTATAGAGTGTGGTCCATCTCAGAAAGTAAGAGAGAGCTAGCTCTGAAATACGACATGTTTAGTTTTAGTGGGCTGGGTAATTTCATAGGCTAAAGAGTGGGAGGATTGTTCCAATTATTTTGAAAACGGGTCAGACATTTCCAAGAATTGGGCCAACACCATTTTATGACCTTTTAAGTTTGGCCTCAGAATTGGCATAGCACTGGAAGCTGTGCTGTTTAGAATGCTAATACATTACGATGAGTGTATGATGAGGTTCAAAGTCCATTGGAAGTTGAATCTTCTGCCATCTTGAACTTAGTTCATTCTAATCAGTTATGTTGTCTCCTCAGGCTATGTCATTCTTTTAAAGGTTGTGCCTTGCCCCCTTCCCTCATGTTTCCCAACCATGGATCCTTATTAATAAAAGTACAGACAGGATACAGTGGTGTGTGACTTAGAAATGAGATGCTGAGTAAAACTAGAATTTTGTCTCTGTGCTTATTTCCATTTTGTCACAGAATTGGAAAAAAGGTAGGAATGGATATAAATGGTGGTAGAGTAGAATCTGAGGAAAGAAAAGATGTTATAAAATACTCCTTGGAAGGTTCTGTCCAGTTACAGGATGGGGGCATTTTAAGAGGCTGGCAGAGCCATGTCAAGAATCGACCAACATTAGTGATCATATTTTAAAATGAGAGAGCCATTAAGGTTGAATATTTTTCTTCAAGCACAGAGTTGGTGAAGATTCCCACCTTGGGGACTCTGGACAGTTTTATGGGTGAAATAGATTATGGAGGCTACTGAGGATGTTTCAAGAGAGGATAATAATGATAAAACATAGATTCTACTCTGGAAGTGAAGAAAAGTGAGAATAGGATGGGGATGAGCACCAGAAAATAGGTGTCAGGATCAGTGCATTGTCAGTTCCTGTAGGGTCAAATAATCTTAGGGCCAAGGCAATGTAAGGGAAGATTGAACTCTAAGTAGGCCAGGAAATCCAGTGACAGGAAATTAGGTCACTTCTAAGAAAATGACCAAGAAAAAAGGAGGGAATATAAAGGATATTTATAGTAAAATAACACAATATCCACCTGTTTATACCTTAGCATTAAAAATCCACTATTTTAGTTTTATAAAGAGCATAAGAAAGCACATTTTAAACACTATTTTGTACTGTAGGTAAGACATATATAAAGGACTCAAGGCATATAAATAGCTTCAAACTATTCATTCCAGATTAAGTACATGTCAACTAAAATGTTCTAAGAATTAAGATAAGATGTTTTTGTTCTCATTTCAAAGGGAAAAAAAAACGTGATTTATGGAAAGATAGGGCATTAGTTGTGTAGTTGTGAATGTATAAGAACGATAAAAGTATAAAGAAGCTGATAATTCCAGAGAAAACTGAACAATTGAAACTGAAACCTTGTAGTATTAGAAACTAGGACACATGGAGCAAATTACTAACTCAAATGAGAACCAGAGTTGAAAAGTGTATTTTTAGAAGAGCATTTTTGTTTTATTTTGTTCTGTCCTTTCCTTTCATTAGGGGATGAGTTAAAGATGAACAACTTAGAGAGCTTAGGTGAGGAACATAATAAACATTTGGAACAGAATAACCACATTACATAAAATTTGACAAATGTTAAGAGTTTACTCCTAAAGAACCATTTAAAACCCAGATTTAGTCAGGACAATATAGCAATGGGCACAGCTCATTACATACAGCAAAAGACTAGAATTTGACAGCTTTCAGCTACCTTTTCCAACAAAAGGCTGTTATCAAGATTTTTCACAGTAAATGCTTTTAATGAAGCCCCTGTGGGCAAGTTGTCAAGGTGTACACATGCTGTTTTGCATGTTCCTCTTTAGAAAGAGATGAAAACTGCTATGAACATCTTGGACAGCAGTCATCCACAGAAGATGAGTCCTCTGCTGCCTCTAATGACCATATCCATCAGACCATAATAATGATACAATTTCCTACTGAAGATCTTGTTGTCATCCCACAGGGGGCTCAGTTACACTGAGGTATCAGAACTGTTTAGTGACCATGCCTGTTATTATGGTCTCCATTCTCTAACTTCGGAGGTTTTGGATACATTTTTATTATATAAAGATTTGGAAAGTGTTACAAAGGAACAGTCTTTTATCTCTCAGCTGGAGCAACAGTAGTACCTTGCCTGAGAAGTTAACCAAATCATCAATTCATTTAAATTCTGTGATAAGTTCTAATACTAGAGAAAATATATTTCTTATAAATAAATGTTTAAAATAACATGAATACAATGAGTATGTTTGCTTTTCACAAAATTTCATGCAGCATATTTTACATACATCAGATCACTTGTGCAAGCAGTAATGGCATAGAGTCCCCTAGTTTATTCTAAAAATGTGAGGCAAAAAGGACAGAAAATCTTTGTTCATTGCTATTGTTCTTTCTTTGTTGGGGTATTACTATATTTTTCCTGTATTGAAATGATAGCTCTATCATTTGAATTTGAATATATGAATATTTAAGTATTGTCCATTTATAGTATAGAAAAGGAGACTAGAAATGTGTTTTTCTGTATGATATGTGCAGACAGGAAGAAGTTTGATTCAAGTTTTTTTCATAGCAAAAGTAACTCTAAGTCTTGACTGATATCACTTGGGTCAGAAACAGCACTAGTTAAGTTAGGATGGGGTAACAGACAATCTCCAAATCCAAAGTGAATCAAAACCAGCATGTTTGCTTTTGGCCCATTTCCTGTGCATAGGGACTAGGAAGTTTTTACATTAGAATCCAGGAACCCAGGTTGATAAAGGCTCCAATGCTTTCCACAAATATCTTTGAAGGTTTCCCTGAAGATAGGACCCATCTCAGTCAACCAGAAATGGAAAGAGCTCACAACAGCCCCGTGCAGGTTTCCAAGGGTTAAGGGTAGAGTTAGCCCTCATTGTCTCCACTCACATGGAGACTGATTCTACACCTATGAAGCAGAGAAAGCTCATTTGGATTAACAACCAGTAATTTCTGTTTGATTATCTTCCATTAATGCCTTATCTATGTTCAGGCCTCATAAATTCAAGAAATACATTCACTAGCAATAGTTCCAACTATATGGGTTAAATAAATTAAATATTTTTAGAATACCTACAGATACTGTATAAGTGTGGGGCTCTCTTATTGAATATCCAATCATCCTCAATGGTACAGTCAGGAATTTAGACAGAAAGAGAATTTCCTTCCCAGTGATTTGTCTGCCATTGTCCTAGATTGATGTCATATGCTACTTGATTCTTGGATCCAGTGTGATATTTCCTGGTAAAATCACCCCTTTTAATATCAGTTAATTTGGTAATTTACTTTACAGAGTTTACATGCAAATTGTAAAGATTTGTTATTTCTATTATGTACAGTTTAAATCTAGTCTTTATTCATCAGAAATTGTATTTTTCTTACAATAAATGATATGCTTATTCTTATATACTATGCATATGGCTATATTTTCAAAATATGTTAACTTTTACAGTTGAAATTTTCTTTTAAATTATAATATTTCTTTTATTCAATAAAAATCCTTTATTAAACTTGCACTGGATCTCATATGACATATTCTGAGATTACAATTTTTAAGAAAAAAATTACTGTGTAACATGGAGACAGGTCTATAGACAGATTAAAGAGAAATGTGAAGACAAGGTAGTTAAAATGTCTTACCATGTTTTTCACTTTGGGTTATTAAGGTGGGAATATTTTAATAATCTCTTTTGATAAAATTGCAAAAGTAAAATGCTTTAATCCAAATATTATTTAGAAGACTATTAATTGCCATTATTTAAAAATACGTTACTTCTTAGAAATGACAATTTTCTGTACTCCAATATGTGTGGTTTTAAAACTACTGAATTAAAGTTTTGGGATAGTATGAGGGAATTAAACTAGACTTCTAATTCCCCCTGCATAGAAGCTGACATGAACATAATAAACAAGGTAAATAAACAAGTCAGGAAAACATACCACAGCAATGAGGCAAAGGTGTCAAGCCTCATGTTCTAATCTTTTTGAAAGCAGTGTTCATTGAGAAAGAGACATTTTAACATTTTTAAAAGATTCTCTGATTTGATTCTATGCAGATTTGGGGTTTCTCTCTTTGCATCTACAAATAAAGAGTGCAAAAATTAAGGGTAGGTAGGAGAAATCCTAAAAAGAAAGAAAAAGAAAAATCTTAAAAATAATACACACACACACACACACACACACACACACACACACACCTGCAGAGGCAAAGAGGTGCAGTTAACACCTCTGAAAAGAAGAACACTCTATTTTTTTAAAATCATTTTTGTATCTTATTCAAGGCAGAAAATAAATTTTGGATCACATTCATTTACAAACTGTAAGCTAAAATTAATTGATATGTCTAGAGGTAATTTTCTTTAGAAGTACTGAAAACAAAAGAGACAATAAAAATAATCCTTTGAGAAAGCAAGACAGAATAAGATCTCAGGTGAAATTAGGTCTTTCATGTGAATGGCATGCAGTTTTTGAAAGGAAAAACATGTAAAAACTATAGTAGAGATAAACAGATCACTGGTTGCCTTGGGCTAGTGAGTAGGGAGGAGTGAATAGAATATAAAGGAAAACTAAGACATTGAATGTAATGGAGAAGTTCTAAATTTTTATAATTCTGATGTTTAAAAAACTATCAACATTTGTCCAAATTTATTAAATTGAACAAAAAGTAGCTGAATATTATGTTGTCTCTCTTGAGTTCAGTTCAGTTCAGTTGCTCAGCTGTGTCCGACTCCTCACGACCCTATGGAATGCACCTCGCCGAGCTTGCTCAAACTCATGTCCTTTGAGTCTATGATCCCATCCAACCATCTCATCCTCTGTCATTCCCTTCTCTTCCTGCCTTCAATCTTTCTCAGCACCAGGGTCTTTTCCAATGAGTCAGTTCTTCGCATCTGGTGGCCAAAATATTGGAGGTTCAGCATCAGTCCTTCCAATGAATATTCAGGACTGATTTCCTTTATGATTGACTGGTTTGATCTCCTTGTAGTCTTTAATGAACTCTCAAGAGTCTTCTCTAACACCCAGTTCAAAAACCTCAATTCTTCAGTGCTCAGCTTTTTTTTATGGTCCAACTCTCACATTAGTACATGACTACTGGAAAAACCATAGCTTTGACTTATGAACCTTTGTCACCTCCATAAATCAGGTTAAAAATCAAATTAACTGAGAAAAGAATATTAATCATAAAAGCATTAGCAAAAGAAGTATGGTAGTCCAGATGTTTGGAAAGGCCTCCTACAAACCAAATTTAGGAAAGAAGCTGAGGCTTGAGTTCAAGCTTGTAGAGAATAGGACTTGTAATAGGCAGGTTATGTGTGGGCAATCCCCAGTGTCAGTGCTGCCCAAGTTTCTACCAGCAGCAATGTGCCAAGCTAGAGAGCCTCAAATTAAGCCAGAAACCTATGAAGAGAGCTAAAATAGCTCAAGATTGTTGCTAGATAGAAAATGAAATAAAAACATATGCAGCCAATTTGTTTTTTATATCATTGTGTCTGTTTCTGTTTTATTATTTTTATCTACTAGCTTTGTATTTTAGAATCTAGTGGGAGGGAGGAAGATTAAGATATGAAATTAAGAGGTACAAACTGCTGTGTACAAAACAGATAAGCAACAAGGTAATAGGTATGGGCTGTAATTCAATAGTAAGATCCTGTCAAAGGCTCCAGATTGTGATCCTGTCTTCTGTTGCCATTTCAGGAGTCATTGGATCCGGTGGATCATTAGGGTAAGCAGTAGAGGTGCTTATGCAGCTGCATAGTCCTTTTATACAATCTTTTCTTGATCTGCAAAAAAAAGAAAGATTCTACGTCTCATCTGAATTATAAAAACAGAGAGTCAGGGCCCTTTAATTGATTCCCAGAGTTGCTAGTTTATAAGCCTAGAATGAAAAGAAAATTGAGCTCCATTGAGAGAAAACCCTGGTTCATTCCCTAAAATCTATACTATTAATCTTTCTTTGAGCCTTCACCAAAGGGACCTATAGTGTTTGTTGTTGTTGCTGTTCTTTTAAACAGGGCAACAGTACATTGGAGAAAAGAAAATAAGCAGATCTTTCAGAGACCACTAGATGCTGTCTCTAAACTGATACTAATTCAGGAGAATTAACAGTGGACGTGGTCAGAAGAGGAGTTTATGGAGATCAGGTAATCAATAGAATTGAAAAACAATTGATTGCTGTTGTTCAGTCACTAAGTCATGCCCAACTCTTGGTACCTTGAATGTGGATGTGGGAAATACTTTATTTTTTTAATACTTTTGAATAAACACCACCAGAAGTAGTTGATTTTCAGGGGGAAAGGTCAGCAAAGTTACACTTTCAATGTACTACCTCTTGTTGCAGTTTTCAATCACTAAGACATATCTAACCCTTTGCAACCTCATGGACCATAGCATGTCAAGCTCCTCTGTCCACTACTATCTCCCAGAGTTTGCTCAAATTCAAGTCCATTGAGTTGGTGATGCTATCTAACCATCTTATCCTCTACCACCACCTTCTAACTTCCTGCTTCAATCTGTCCCAGCATCACAATCATTTCCAATAAGTCAGCTCTTCACATCAAGTGACTGAAGTATTGGAGCTTCAGCTTCAGCAACAGTCCTTCCAATGAATATTCAGGGTTGCTTTCCTTTAGGATTGACTTGTGTGATTTCTCTGTAGTCCAAGGGACTCTAAAGAGTCTTTTCCAGCACCACAATTTAAAAGCATCAATTCCCTGGTGCCCAGCCTTCTTTATGGTCCAGCCCTCACATCTACACCTGATTTCTGGAAAAACCATAGCTTTGACTATATGTACCTTTGTTGGCTAAGTGCTGTCTCTGCTTTTTAATATGCTGTCTAGGTTTGTCATAGCTTTCCTTCCAAGGAGGAAGTGTCTTTTAATTTCAAGTCTACAGTTATTATCTGCAGTGATTTTGGAGCCCAAGAAAACAAAATCTATCACTGCTATGAAAAGATAAGGCTGGATGCCATGATTTTAGTTTTTTAACATTAAGTTTCAAGCCAGCTTTGTCACTCTACTCTTCTACGCTTATCAAGAAGCTCTTAATTTATCTTCATATTCTGCTTAATTATCGTGTTATTATCTGCATGTCTGAAGCTTGTAATTTATCCAGCCAGGCATTTCACATGATGTACTCTGCATAGACGTTAAACAAGCAGGCTGACAATATCCTGCCTTGTTGGACTCCTCTCCCAATTTTGAATCAATCAGTCATTCCATGTACTACTTCTGTCGCTGCCGCTGCCGCTGCCACCGCTAAATCACTTCAGTCGTGTCCAACTCTGTGCGACCCCATAGACGGCAGCCCGCTAGGCTTCCCAGTCCCTTGGATTCTCCAGGCAAGAACACTGTAGTGGGTTGCCATTTCCTTCTCCAATGTATGAAAATGAAAAGTGAAAGTGAAGTCACTCAGTCGTTTTCGACTCTTAGCGACCCCATGGTCTGAGGCCTACCAGGCTCCTCCGTCCATGGGATTTTCCAGGCAAGAGTACTGGAGTGGGGTGCCATTGCCTTCTCCAGTACTACTTCTAGGTTATATCAACTCCCTAGCTCTGTCATAATTTAGTTCTCAGGAATCATGATTATCTTTTCTCTGCGTGAGATATTACTGATCCAACATATGGATAACATTATACTGGCTGGACCTTCTGAGGAAGAAGTAGCAACTTTACTGTACTTATTGATAAGGCATTCTGTGCTGGAGAGTGGGAAATAAATCTGTTGAAAATCCAAAGGCCAAACATGTCAGAGAAATTTCTAATGGTAGAGTGATGCAAGCATGTTGAAATACCCCTTCTAAGATTCTTGCTTTTGACATATCCTACCATCATTTCATGGGAAATACATGGGGAAACAGTGGAAACAGTGTCAGACTTTATTTTGGGGGGCTCCAAAATCACTGCAGATGGTGTAGAGTCTTTGCAGCCATGAAATTAAAAGATGTTTACTTCTTGGAAGGAAAGTTATCATCAACCTAGATAGCATATTGAAAAGCAGAGAAATTACTTTGCCAACAAAGGTCTGTCTAGTCAAGGCTATGGTTTTTCCAGTAGTCATGTATGGATGTGAGAGCTGGACTATAAAGAAAGCTGAGTGCAGAAGAATTGATGCTTTCGAACTGTGGTGTTGGAGAAGACTCTTGAAAGTCCCTTGGACTGCAAGAAGATCCAACCAGTCCATTCTAAAGGAAATCGTGGGTGTTCATGGGAAGGAATGATACTAAAGCTGAAACTCCAGTACTTTGGCCACCTCATGCGAAGAGTTGAGTCATTGGAAAATACTCTGATGCTGGGAGGGATTGGGGGCAGGAGGAGGGGGGACAACAGAGGATGAGATGGCTGGATGGCATCACGGAATCCATGGACGTTAGTCTGAGTGAACTCTGGGAGTTGGTGATGGACAGGGAGGCCTGGCGTGCTGCAATTCATGGGGTCGCAAAGAGTCAGACACGAGTGATCAACTGAACTGAACTGGTAACCAAAAAGAAGAAAAATGGAGGTATCAAAGGAACGTTTCATTAAAGGATGGTCACAATAAAGGACAGAAACAGTAAGGACCTAATAAAATGAGAAGAGATTGAGAAGAGGTGGCAAGAATACACAGGAAAAGTATGCAAGAAAGATCTTAATAACCCAGATCACCAGGATGATGCGGTCATTCACCTAGAGCCAGACATCCTGGAGTATATAGTCAAGTGGGTCTTAGGAAACATTACTATAAACAAAGGTAGTAGAGATGACAGAATTCCAACCAAATTATTTGAAATTCTAAAAGATGATGCTGATAAAGTGCTGCACTCAATATGTCAGCAAATTTGGAAAATGCAGCAGTGGCCACAGGACTGGAAAGTTCAATTGTCATTGCAATCCCAGAGAAGAACAATGTCAAAAAATGTTCAAACTACCATAGGATTGAGTTCATTTGACATATTAGCAAAGTTATGCTCAAAAATCCTTCAATCTATTCTTCAACAGTACATGAATCAAGAATATCCAGATATACAGTTGGATTTTGAAGAGACAGATGAACCAGAGATCAAATTACCAACATTCATTGTATCATGGGGAAAGAAAAGAAATTCCATAAAACATTTACTATGCTTCATTGACTTATGCTAAATTCTTTGTCTATGTGGATCACAATTAGATTGTGGAAAACTTTTTCAGTTCAGTTCAGTCACTCAGTCGTGTCCGACTCTTTGCGACCCCATGAATTGCAGCACGCCAGGCCTCCCTGTCCATCACCAACTCCCAGAGTTCACTCAGACTAACGTCTTCCGGGGTTCACTCAGACTCATGTCCATTGAGTTCATGATGCCATCCAGCCATCTCATCTTCTGTTGTTCCATTCTCTTTGCCCCCAATCCCTTCCAGCATCAGAGTCTTTTCCAATGAGTCAACACTTCACATGAGGTGGCCAAAGTACTGGGGCTTCAGATTTAGCATCATTCCTTCCAAAGAAATCCCAGGGTTGATCTCTTCACAATGGACTGGTTGGATCTCCTTGCAATCCAAGGGACTCTCAAGAGTCCTCACTAACACCACAGTTCAAAAGCATCAATTCTTCGGTGCTCAGCCTTCTTCACAGTCCAACTCTCACATCCATACATGACCACATGAAAAACCATAGCCTTGACTAGATGGACCTTGGTCGGCAAAGTAATGTCTCTGCTTTTGAATATACTATCTAGGTTGGTCATAACTTTTCTTTCAAGGAGTAAGAGTCTTTTAATTTCATGGCTGCAGTCACCATCTGCAGTGATTTTGGAGCCCAAAAAAATAAAGTCTGACACTGTTTCCACTGTTTCCCCATCTATTTCCCATGAAGTGATGGGACCGGATGCCATGATCGTCGTTTTCTGAATGTTGAGCTTTAAGCCAACATTTTTACTCTCCTCTTTCACTTTCATCAAGAGGCTTTTTAGCTCCTCTTCACTTTCTGCCATAAGGGTGGTGTTGCATATCTGAGGTTATTGATATTTCTCCCAGCAATCTTGATTCCAGCTTGTGCTTCTTCCAGTCCAGCGTTTGTCATGATGTACTCTGCATAGAAGTTAAATAAGCAGAGTGACAATATACAACCTTGACGTGCTCCTTTTCCTATTTGGAACAAGTCTGTTGTTTCATGTCCAGTTCTAACTGTTGCTTCCTGACCTGCATACAGATTTCTCAAGAGGCAGGTCATGTGGTCTGGTATTCCCATCTCTTGAAGAATTTTCCACAGTTTATTGTGATTCACACAGTCAAAGGCTTTGGCATAGTCTATAAAGCAGAAATTGATGTTTTTCTGGAACTCTCTTGCTTTTTCCATGATTCAGCAGATGTTGGCAATTTGATCTCTGGTTCCTCTGCCTTTTCTAAAACCAGCTTGAACATCAGGAAGTTCATGGTTCACGTATTGCTGAAGCCTGGCTTGGAGAATTTTGAGCATTACTTTACTAGCATGTGAGATGAGTGCAATTGTGCAGTAGTTTGAGCATTCTTTGGCATTGCCTTTCTTTGGTATTGGAATGAAAACTGACCTCTACCAGTCCTGTGGCCACTGCTGAGTTTTCCAAATTTGTTGGCATATTGAGTGCAGCACTTTCACAGCATCATCTTTCAGGATTTGAAACAGCTCAACTGGAATTCCATCACTTTCATTAGCTTTGATCATAGTGATGCTTTCTAAGGCCCACTTGACTTCACCTTCCAGAATGTCTGGCTCTAGATTAGTGATCACATCATCATGATTATCTGGGTGGTGAAGATCTATTTTGTGCAGTTCTTCTGTGTATTCTTGCCACCTCTTCTTAATATCTTCTGCTTCTGTTAGGTCCAGACCATTTCTGTCCTTTATCTAGCCCATCTTTGCATGAAATCTTCGTTTGGTAGCTCTAATTTTCTTGAAGAGATCTCTAGTCTTTCCCATTCTTTTGTTTTCCTCTATTTCTTTGCATTGATCACTGAAGAAGGCTTTCTTATCTCTTCTTGGTATTCTTTGGAACTCTGCATTCAAATGCTTATATCTTTCCTTTTCTCCTTTGCATTTTGCTTCTCTTCTTTTCACAGCTATTTATAAGGCCTCCCCAGAGAGCCATTTTGCTTTTTTGCCTTTCTTTTCCAGGGAGGTGGTCTTGATCCCTGTCTCCTGTACAATGTCACAAAAATCATTCTATAGTTCATCAGACACTCTATCAGATCTAGACCCTTAAATCTATTTCTCACTTCCACTGTATAATCATAAGGGATTTGATTTAGGTCATACCTGAATGGTCTAGCGATTTTATCTAATTTCTTCAATTTGGGTCTGAATTTGGTAATAAGGAGTTCAGGATCTGAGGCACACTCAGCTCCTAGTCTTGTTTTTGTTGACTTTATAGAGCTTCTCCATCTTTGGCTGCAAAGAATATAACCAATCTGATTTCGGTGCTGACCATCTGGTGATGTCCATGTGTAGAGTCTTCTCTTGTGTTGTTGGAAGAGGGTGTTTGCTATGACCAGTGCATTTTCTTGGCAAAACTCTATTAGTCTTTGCCCTGCTTCATTCTGCATCCCAAGGCCAAATTTGCCTGTTACTCCAGGTGTTTCTTGACTTCCTACCTTTGCATTCCAGTCCCCTATAATGAAAAGGACATCTTTTTTGGGTGTTAGTTCTAAAAGGTCTTGTAGGTCTTCATAAAACCGTTCAACTTCAGCTTCTTCAGTGTTACTGGTTGGGGCATAGACTTGGATAACTGTGATATTGAATGGTTTAATTTGGAGACGAACAGAGATCATTCTGTCATTTTTGAAATTGCATCCAAGTACTGCATTTCGGACTCTTTTGTTGACCATGATGGCTACTCCATTTCTTCTGAGGGATTCCTGCCCGCAGTAGTAGATATAATGGTCATCTGAGTTAAATTCACCCATTCCAGTCCATTTTAATTTGCTGATTCCTGGAATGTCGACATTCACCCTTGCCATCTCTTGTTTGACCACTTCCAATTTGCCTTGATTCATGGACCTGACATTCCAGGTTCCTATGCAATATTGCTCTTTACAGCATTGGATCTTGCTTTTATCACCAGTCACATCCACAACTGCGTATTGTTTTGCTTTGGCTCCATCCCTTCATTCTTTCTGGAGTTATTTCTCCACTGATCTCCAGTAGCATATTGGGCACCGACTGACCTGGGGAGTTCCTCTTTTGGTATCCTGTCATTTTGCCTTTTCATACTGTTTATGGGGTTCTCAAGGCAAGAATATTGAAATGGCTTTCCATTCCCTTCTACAGTGGACCACATTCTGTCAGACCTCTCCACCATGACACGCCCGTCTTTGGTTGCCCCGCAGGCATAGCTTGGTTTCATTGAGTTAGACAAGGCTGTGGTCCTAGTGTGATTAGATTGACTAGTTTTCTGTGAGTATGGTTTCAGTGTGTCTGCCCTCTGATGCCCTCTTGCAACACCTGCCATCTTACTTGGGCTTCTCTTACCTTGGGTGTGTGGTATCTCTTCACGGCTGCTCCAGCAAGGCACAGATGCTGCTCTTTACCTTGGACGAGGGGTATCTCCTCACCACCGCTGTTCCTGACCTTCAAAGTGGGATAGCTCTTTTAGGCCCTCCTGTGCCTGTGCAGCCACTGCTCCTTGGGTTGTTCCTCCTGGCCATCGGCCCTGGCCTCTGGCATGGGTGGAAAATTCTGAAAGAGATGGGAATACCAGACCACCTGACCTGCCTCTTGAGAAATCTGTATGCAGGTCAGGAAGCAACAGTTAGAACTGAACATGGAAAAACAGACTGGTTCCAAATAGGAAAAGGAGCACGTCAAGGCTGTATATTGTCACTCTGCTTATTTAACTTCTATGCAGAGTACATCATGAGAAACGCTGGACTGGAAGAAGCACAAGCTGTAATCAAGATTGCTGGGAGAAATATCAATAACCTCAGATGTGCAGATGACACCACCCTTATGGCAGAAAGTGAAGAGGAGCTAAAAAGCCTCTTGATGAAAGTGAAAGAGGAGAGTAAAAATGTTGGCTTAAAGCTCAACATTCAGAAAACAAAGATCATGACATCTGGTCCCATCACTTCATGGGATATAGATGGGGAAACAGTGGAAACAGTGTCAGACTTTATTTTTTTGGGCTCTAAAATCACTGCAGATGGTTACTGCAGCCATGAAATTAAAGGACGCTTACTCCTTGGAAGAAAAGTTATATCCAACATAGATAATATATTCAAAAGCAGAGACATTACTTTGCTGACTAAGGTCCATCTAGTCAAGGCTATGGTTTTTCCTGTGGTCACGCATGGATGTGAGAGTTGGACTGTGAAGAACGCTGAGTGCCGAAGAATTGATGCTTTTGAACTGTGGTGTTGGAAAAGACTCTTGAGAGTCCCTTGGACTGCAAGGAGATCCAACCAGTCCTTTCTGAAGGAGATCAGCCCTGGGATATGTTTGAAAGCAATGATGCTAAAGCTGAAGCTCCAGTACTTTGGCCACCTCATGAGAAGAGTTGACTCATTGGAAAAGACTCTGATACTGGGAGGAATTGGGGGAAGGAGGAGAAGGGGACGACTGAGGATGAGATGGCTGGATGGCATCACGGACTTGATGGACGTGAGTCTGAGTGAACTCCGGAAGATGGTGATGGACAGGGAGGCCTGGCGTGCTGTGATTCATGGGGTCGCAAAGAGTCGGACACGACTGAGCAACTGAACTGAACTGAACTGACGCAAGAATTAATTAACTTGTGCTCACTTTCTTGATATATGAGATTTAACACCCTTATAAGCACCCCAAGGTTGGGACAAACTTACAGCTGGAGTGATATAGAGAAGTCTTGAGAAAGCAATGACTCCTACTGTGCCAAGTGAGCAAGGCCTGATTGTCTTAGTGGGTGATAGAAGGAAAAATAAAAAGGCTAAAGGAAGTGAAAGTATTGTGTTGGGCATACTATGTAAGGCCAGAATAGCAACAGAAGATTATCTTCCATTGGAGAGGCAGGGCTCAATATTCCCCAAGACTATCAGGAAAGTTCTCATGAGATGGAAACCAGCATAACTACAATGTTCAGTATTGAATTTCCTCTGAAAGCCAAGGCTGATGTTATCTCTGGCCACATATCTGGCCTATTTAATATCATTAAGGCCAATGGGGTTGAATCAATAGGAATCAAATGATCATAAGTCCACTGAGTCAGCAGTCCCAAACTAGGGTCAGTTCTTTTCCTGAGTGTCTTTGTCTGCTAGGGATGCTTTAACAAATATAACAGAGTGAGTGTCTTATAAAAAAATTATTTATCTTTACATAGTTTAGAAGATTGAGAAGTCCAAGATCAAGGTCCTGGTCAATCTGTTTTCTTATGAGACCTCTTTTCCTGACTAGTAGACAGCTGCTTGCTTACTAAATTCTCACATGACCCTTTTTTGGTGTGATTATGCAGAGAGAAAGAGCAGGAAATCTCTCTTTCATCTTATTTATATAATGATACCAATACTATCATATTAAGGCCCCACCCTCATGACTTAATTTAACTTTCATTACCTCCTAAAGGCTCTATCTTCAAACAGAGTCATGCTGTTGGTTAATATTTCAACATGTGAAGTCTAGAGAAACACAGTCCTATTCTACAACACTGAGTTTGTTAATTGGCATGGTCATATTTGGCAGTTGAAATAACTCAAGATGTGGTCTTTAACACATGTCCTCTCATTCGCAGTGACCCCATCTAGTCTGACTCTGCAACCCCCTGGACTGTTGCCCACCAGGCTCCTCTGTTCATGAAAATTTACAGGCAAGAATACTGGGGTGGGTTGCCATTTCCTCCTTCAGGGAATCTTTCCAACCTGGGGAATGAACCCGTTCTCCTGCATCTCTTGCATTAGCAGGCAGATTCTTTACCACTGAACAACGTGGGAAGCCCCTAACGTGTATGATAAGAGCTATTAGTAGTGGGGAAGATAGAGTGGAGCCTCTGAGCTACCGGCTTGCTACCTCCTCCACTTGAAGCCAAGAGAGTGAATCAAAAACCAAATCACACCCTTGGAAGGATGATGGAAATTAGTGACATCATTAAAGAAACAAAAGATGCAGGAGAAGGAGTCCCTGTCACATCTCCATTTAATTCACCAATCTGACTTTGACAGAAATTGAATCCTTGAGAAAGATAATAGATTCAACCAAGGAGCAGCCACTGGAGTGGCTGTTATGTTTGGTGCTATCATTGCCACGATAGATTAAAAAAATCTTGGCGTGCTACAAGTTGGCCATTGATTTGGCGAGGTGTTTGTTTTTTTTTTTTTTTCTCCTATGCTTATCAGTTAAGAGGATTAGATGAGTTCACATTCATATGAAATGGACAATAATGTTCATTTATAGATTTTTCAAAAGGCTATGCTAACATTCTTGCTTTCTGTAATAATATGATCCCCCAAAATCTGAACCCTGTGGGCATCCCTGATGCATGATATTGATTACATCATGCTGCCTAGACAGGACAAGGAATAAGTGGCCTCAACAGAATGGGAAATACTAGAGGTCTCTTCAAGAAAATTAGAGATACCAAGGGAACAATTCATGCAAAGATGGGCTCAATAAAGGACAGAAATGGTATGGACCTAACAGAAGCAGAAGATAATAAGAAGAGGTGCCAAGAATACACAGAAGAACTGTACAAAAAAATCTTCATGACCTGGATAATCACAATGGTGTGATCACTCATCTAGAGCTAGACACCCTGGAATGTGAAGTCAAGTGGGCCTTAGGATGTATCATTACAAACAAAGCTAGTGGAGGTGATGGAATTCCAGTGGAGCTATTTCAAATCCTGAAAGATGATGCTGTGAAAGTGCTGCACTCAATATGCCAGCAAATTTGGAAAACTCAGCAGTGGCCACAGGACTGGTAGAGGTCAGTTTTCATTCCAATCCCAAAGAAAGACAATGCCAAAGAATGCTCAAACTACCGCACAATTGCACTCATCTCACATGCTAGTAAAGTAATGCTCAAAATTCTCCAAGCCAGGCTTCAACAATATGCGAACCATGAACTTCCTGATGTTCAAGCTGGTTTTAGAAAAGGCAGAGGAACCAGAGATCAAATTGCCAACATCTGCTGGATCGTCAAAAAGGCAAGAGAGTTCCAGAGAAACATCTATTTCTGCTTTATTGACTATGCCAAAGCCTTTGACTGTGTGGATCACAAAAAACTGTGGAAAATTCTTCAAGAGATGGGAATATCAGACCACCTGACCTGCCTCTTGAGAAATCTGTATGCAGGTCAGGAAGCAACAGTTAGACCTGGACATGGAACAACAGACTGGTTCCAAATAGGAAAAGGAGCACGTCAAGGCTGTATATTGTCACTCTGCTTATTTAACTTCTATGCAGAATACATCATGAGAAATGTGGGACTGGAAGAAACACAAGCTGGAATCAAGATTGCTGGGAGAAATATCAATAACCTCAGATATGCAGATGACACCTCCCTTATGGAAGAAAGTGAAGAAGAACTAAAAAGCCTCTTGATGAAAGTGAAAGAGGAGAGTAAAAATGTTGGCTTAAAGCTCAACATTCAGAAAATGAAGATCATGGCATCTGGTCCCATCACTTCATGGGAAATAGATGGGGAAACAGTGTCAGACTTTATTTTTTGGGGCTCCAAAATCACTTCAGATGGTGACTGCAGCCATGAAATTAAAAGATGCTTACTCCTTGGAAGAAAAGTTATGACCGACCTAGATAACCTATTCAAAAGCAGAGACATTACTTTGCTGACTAAGATCCATCTAGTCAAGGCTATGGTTTTTCCTGTGGTCATGTATGGATGTGAGAGTTGGACTGTGAAGAAGGCTGAGCGCCGAAGAATTGATGCCTTTGAACTGTGGTGTTGGAGAAGACTCTTGAGAGTCCCTTGGACTACAAGGAGATCCAACCAGTCCATTCTGAAGATCAGCCCTGGGATTTCTTTGGAAGGACTGATGCTGAAGCTGAAACTCCTGTACTTTGGCCACCTCATGCAAAGAGTTGACTCACTGGAAAAGACTCTGATGCTGGGAGGGATTGAGGGCAGGAGGAGAAGGGGACGACTGAGGATGAGATGGCTGAATGGCATCACTGAGTCGATGGACGTGAGTCTGGTTGAACTCCAGGTGTTGGTGATGGACAGGGAGGCCTGGCGTGCTGCAGTTCATGGGGTTGCAAAGATTTGGACATGACTGAGCGACTGAACTGAACTGAACTGAACTGAACTGATGCCAAACATCTTGGTAGTACATGTGTTCCATATCTTGGAATATTAGCTCTATGAAGTATCAGGGATATGGTCCTCAGTAAAATTTAGGATCCAGTGGTCAGGGATTTGCAAGTATAACCCCTGAAATAAAAGAAATAGTTTTGTATTTGCAGGCCCTTGAATTGTTGCAGAGAAGGAAACAACTAGCAGGCTTATTTTGCTTCTGGAGATGACTCCTTTCCACCATAGGTGTAGTGTGCATCCCCACCCCTCATACTGTAAGACGTGAAGACTGTCAAACTTGGGTGCAACACAGAACAATGCAATGCTCTGTGGCGAGTCCAGGCTATAGAGCCAACCACCCTGAAGCATGGGCTTTTTATTGTGTATCTCTGTTGATGGGAAAAGATGCATTTTGGGGTTTATTGCAAATTCCTGTGGAAGAATCACAAAGCTGGTCCTTAGGGTACTGGGACAGTGTCATGTTTTAAGCAGCAAAGAATTAAAGTGAAAGTGAAGTCGCTCAGTCTTGTTCAACTATTTGTGACCCGATGGACTGTAACCTACAAGGCTCGTCCATCCATGGAATTTTCCAGGAAAGAGTACTGGAATGGATTGTCATTTCCTTCTCCAGGGAAGCAAAGAATTGGATGCCTGTAAAAAATTTGGAATATTCTTGCTTTACAATTTTCTGTCAGTTTCTACTGTTCAGCAAAGTGAATTGGCTATACATAAACATATATCCCCCAGGACCAGGTTAGATATTTTAGAAATATCATTTGCAAAGGTAACTCAAGCCATATAATTATATGAAATAATTTACAGAGAATGGATATATAGAAAGTCAAACTGGGCCAGATTTTGAGCTCTGTGTCATTCATACATTTACTACGTAAAATACAAAGCAAGATCACATATTTTCATGTTCAGAAACTCAAAGTATGTTTATAACTTTATTTTTAATCTTTTGACAAAGGGAAAAAAAAAAACTATTGCTGTCAACTCAAAACATGTGAGAGAGTTGTTTTAGCTGTTTTTTAGAATAAAGAAAATAAAAACAAAAATGAAGAGTGATTTCATTTACAAATTGAATGAACACTAACACTGATGGTGGTGGTTTAGTCACCAAGTCATGTCTGACTCTTGCGACCTCATGGACTGCAACCAGCCATACTCCTCTATCCATGGGATTCTTTAAGCAAATATACTGGAGTGGATTGCCATTTCTTTCTCCAGGGGATCTCTTTGACCCAGGAATTGAACCTGGGTCTCCTGCATTGCAGGCAGATGATTTACCGACCGAGCTATGAAGGAAGTAGGAACAGGAGGAAGTTCCATATTTTGTTAACATCTTTCTTACCATTTCCACCATCCAAAAATATATCTCCTGAAAAGTTTCCCAAAAGAAAAACAGTGGAAGCCTTTGGAGTTAATGCAGATCTCAACGTTATTCAGTTCAGTCCAATTCAATCGCTCAGTCATGTCCGACTCTTTGTGACCCCATAGAATGCAGCACATCAGGTCTCCCTGTCCATCACCAACTCCCGGAGTTTACTCAAACTCATGCCCATTGAGTTGGTGATGCCATCCAACCATCTCATCCTCTGTCACCACCTTCTCCTCCTGCATTCAATCTTTCCCAGCATTAGGGTCTTTTTAAATGAGTCAGCTCTTTGCATCAAGTGGCCAAAGTATTGGAGCTTCAGCATCAGCATCAGTCTTTCCAAGGACTTAGGACTGCTCTCCTTTAAGATGGATTGGTTGGATCTCCTTGCAGTCCAAGGGACTCTCAAGAGTCACCTCCAACACCAGAGCTCAGAAGCATCAATTCTTTAGCACTCAACTTTCTTTATAGTCCAACTCTCACATGACAACTGGAAGAAAAAAAAAAAAACATAGCCTTGACTAGATGGACTTTGTTGGCAAAGTAATGTCTATGCTTTTTAATATGCTGTCTAGGTTGATCATAACTTTCCTTCCAAGGAGTAAGCGTCTTTTAATTTCATGGCTGCAGTCACCATCTGCAGTGATTTTGGACCCTCCAAAATAAAGTCAGTCACTACTTCCATTGTTTCCCCATCTATTTCCCATGAAGTGATGGGACCAGATGCCATGATCTTAGTTTTCTGAGTGTTGAGCTTTAAGCCAACATTTTTACTCTCCTCTCAATTTCATCAAGAGACTCTTTAGTTCTTCTTCACTTTCTGCCATAAGGGTGGTGTCATCTGCATATCTGAGATGATTGATATTTCTCCCAGCAATCTTAATTCCAGCTTGTGTTTCATCCAGCCCAGCGTTTCTCATGATGTACTCTGCATATAAGTTAAAATAAGCAGGGTGACAATATACAGCCTTGACACACTCCTTTTCCTATTTGCAACCAGTCTGTTGTTCTATCCAGTTCTAACTGTTGCTTCCTGAACTGCATACAGATTTCTCAAGAGACAAGTCAACATTATTAGGTTGGTGCAAACATAATTACAGTTTTAGACCATGAATTCTAAATCATTATAACTAGGGTCAAACACATCTTTATTAATCAAAATAGGAGCCATTACAATCAACATATTTTTGCTAATGAGAATTAAGTTTCTTTATTCCTGTAGCATAAAAATCCATGCTTTGGGATTTGATGAATTCTTGGAAAGCATTTTCTGCCCTCCTACTGGTTGTGGAAGCTTTTTCCCTGCAAAATGTTTTTTTTTTTTTTAATGTAATTTTTTTTTCCTTTATTTTAATTTACAATACTGTATTGGTTTTGCCATACATTGACATGAATCAACCAAGGGTGTACATGTGTTCCCAAACATGAACCCCCCACCCACCTCCCTCCCCATAACGTCTCTCTGAGATGCCTGAAGAAATGGTAGTTGGTTGGCAGGAGGTAAGGTGAATATGGCAGTTGAGGCAAAACTTCATAGCCCAATTCATTCAATTTTTGAAGCATTGGTTCTGTGTGATGTGTGGTCAACCGTTGTCATGGAAAAGAATTGGTTCTTTCTGTTGATCAATGCCAGCTGCAGGTAGTTTTCAGTGCATCTCATCAATTTACCAAGCATACTTCTCAGATGTAATGGTTTTACCAGAATTCAGAAAGCTGTAGTGGCTGAGAATGGTAGCACACCACCAAATAGTGACGATGATATTTTATGGTGCAAGTTTGGCTTTGGCAAGTGCTATGGAGCTTCTTCTCAGTCCAGCCACTGAACTGGTCAACACTGGTTGTTGTATAAAATCCACTTTTCATCGCACATCACAATCCAATTGAGGAATGGTTCTTTGTTGCATGGAATAAGACACAACGATATTTCAAAGCCATGAATTTTTTGATCTCATGAGGCATCCACCTATTGAGCTTTTTTATCTTTCCAACTTGCTACAAATGCTGAATGACCATATTATGGTCAACTTTGAGTTCTTCAGCAACTTCTCATGCAGTTGTAAGAGGATCAACTTTTATGATGGCTCTCAATTGGTCATTGTCAACATCCAATGGCCATCCACTATGGTCCTTATTTTCAGGGCTCTAGCCTCCTTGCAAAACTTCTTGAGCCACAACTGCACTATATATTTGTTAGCAGTTCTTGGGCCTAGTGCATTGTTGGTGTTGCAAGTTGTCTCTGCTGCTTTATGACCCATTTTGAACTCGAATAAGAAAATCACTTCAATTTGCTTTTTGTCTAACATCATTTCTGTAGTCTAAAGGAAATACAAAATAAATAGCAAGTAATAAGTCATCATCAAAAACAAATAAACTGAGAAATATGCATTAAAATTATGCACAACATAACTACATTTGTTTAGGAATGTTAGTCCAATATCAAATGGCAAATTTCAGCAGTGCAAAACCGCAATTACTTCTGCATCAGTCTAAATAAAGTTTAGATTTCAGATGACTAAAGACAGTCTCAGTAATAAAATAATTTGGAAGACATATCATTCTTATTGCTTATATTGAATGAGATGAAAATGCAATACAAGCACTCTACCACTAATAATTGGTAACTGTCAGTTTTAGAATTGTGTCAACCTCACCAGACAGCAGGTAGACTGCCTAATTTTTTGCTCCATGATTTGTACATACATTGATCCAAAGTATTCCTATATAGATAAAGAAAGTGATTTATAAAAAAGAGTGTGAGCAATGTATGTTTATATTTAAGTGAAATATATCACTACTTTACAATTAATGTTAATTTTACTCAAATTTAAACATGCTTCTGATTTTATAACTTTTTAATTAGAAAAATATTTCTATAAAATCTGAAAGCATTTGACAAATTCTTAGATTCCATTCTGATGAAAATGGATGGATCCTTTCTTAATGTGAAAACTGATATAATGATATAGACAGATAGTATGAGAGAAGTAAGAGGGAAGTCAGGAGGGAGAAAGATGTATAGAAGAGGGAGTGAGTAAAGGGCAAATGTTATCCTTGGTCATAAAACCCTCTCATTACACTCAAACAAAATAGGAATGGCTTATACCTCCATACTTACGTAGCATTATTCTGGATACACTAGCAGATGCAGTTAATCAAAATTAATGAGTGTGTATGTGCTTTGGAACAATGTATAGCATACCTATATACAGTGTTTTATACTGTTAAATGAAATAAAATGAGACTTTTTAAAGGAGATAGATTAGATAATGTATAGCTTCAAAGATCAAGAAAATCAACTGAAAATCTATTAGGAACAATGTGAGAATACAGTATTGAGAATATTTCCTCTATAGATGATTCAATAATTATTTGAAAATTATACATATTTTGTTCTCAAATTATGCCTGAAACAAGCAAATAATAGGTCAAAATGCTTTAAATAAAGATGATAATTTATATATTTTATTTTTAACAAAAAAAAATGCTGTGTCTTCCATTTCTCTTTCTGACTCATACAAAAATTGGAAGTGATTATCAACAATTCTTTTTAGACCGACTGGAGAACTAGGTCACAGTGCAAACTTCTACCCTTAAAACTGGAGATACAGGTGAACACAAGAGAATCACAGCTTACCAGGAGAAGAAATAAACTCAAAATGCAATAAAGATCTAAATGTACGACAGAAACTATAAAACTCCTAGAGGAGAACATAGGCAAAACACTCTCCGACATAAATCACAGCAGGATCCTCTATGATCCATCTCCCAGAATACTGGAAATAAAAGCAAAAATAAACAAATGGCATCTAATTAAAATTAAAAGCTTCTGCACAACAAAGGAAACAATAAGCAAGGTGAAAAGACAGCCTTCTGAATGGGAGAAAATAATAGCAAATGAAGCAACTGACAAACAACTAATCTCAAAAATATACAAGCAACTCCTGCAGCTCAATTCCAGAAAAATAAATGACCCAATCAAAAAATGGGCCAAAGAACTAAATAGACATTTCTCCAAAGAAGACATACGGATGGCCAGCAAACACATGAAAAGATGCTCAACATCACTCATTATCAGAGAAATGCAAATCAAAACCACAATGAGGTACCACTTCACGCCAGTCAGAATGGCTGCAATGCAAAAGTCTACAAGCAGTAAATGCTGGAGAGGGTGTGGAGAAAAGGGAACTCTCTTACATTGTTGGTGGGAATGCAAACTAGTACAGCCACTATGGAGAACAGTGTGGAGATTCCTTACAAAACTGGAAGTAGAACTACCTTATGACCCAGCAATCCCATTGCTAGGTACACACACCGAGGAAACCAGAATTGAAAGAGACACGTGTACCCCGATGTTCATCGGAGCACTGTTTATGATAGCCAGGACATGGAAACAACCTAGATGTCCATCAGCAGATGAATGGATAAGAAAGTAGTGGTACGTGTACACAATGGAGTATTACTCAGCCATTAAAAAGAATACATTTGAATCAGTTCTAATGAGGTGGATGAAACTGGAGCCGATTATATAGAGTGAAGTAAGCCAGAAAGAAAAACACCAATACAGTATACTAACACATATATATGGAATTTAGAAAGATGGTAGCGATAACCCTGTATGTGAGACAGCAAAAGAGACACAGATGTATAGAACAGACTTTTGGACTCTGGGAAAGGGAGAGGGTGGGATGATTTGGGAGAATGGCATTGAAACATGTATAATATCATGTAAGAAATGAATCGCCAGTCTAGGTTCGATGCAGGATACAGGATGATTGGGGCTGGTGCACTGGGATGACCCAGAGAGATGGTATGGAGAAGGAGGTGGGAGTGGGGTTCAGGATTGGGAACTCATGTACACTCGTGGTGGATTCATGTTGATATATGGCAAAACCAATACAGTATTGTAAAGTTAAATAAAGTAAAGAAAAAAAAAAAAAGAAAGAAAGAAAGAAACTCTAGAAACATTTAAACTGATTGATGAACTGCTGGAGGCTCAGTGTGAATGAGCTTGAGAGTGAAAATTCAGGGCCCAGTTCTTAATAAAGCCTCACATTTTCCTGAATTTTAATTCCAAGAGACAGATCAAGTTTTCACTAAGGATTTAAGAAAATTTCACCATGCATTAGGCAAAGGGAGGGTAAAAGAAACAATTTTAAAATACACTCCCAACATTCTGTTCCTCACTATATTATCTGTAACAAAGGCCTCCCTTCAAAGGAAACTACTTTATCAGTCTTATTTGACCTTGGTGAAGGGCAACTAGGCAACTCCAGCTCGCTTTAGCTTTCCTGCCTCACAAAGTGAAGAAAAATAAATAAATAAAGAAGCTAAGAAAATATTCTGATAGTCACAGACCAGGGACTCTTGCCTGGTGGGGATAGGGGGAGAAAAAAGAGGAAAAAGAAGAGACCATAGAGATTTCATCCAAAGATTATAGACTCCTTCAGCACTGCAGGGCTTTGGGATAGTAACAGTGGATTACATAAGGGAGAACTGGAAGACACAAAATTTATTTTAAAAGGAGTTTATAGGGAAATTTAGTACCACAGCAGAGAAAATATCAAGAATACTTGAAGAAAGTTAAGCTTCTGACAACTACAGCAAAAATTAAACTCAGCATGGCTCCTAGCCAGATAAACAGGGAATCTCACACTTTCAGGACTATTTACTTTAGTTCCTTTGACTGAGTGCATCATGCTTGACTTCCAACAAAATTACAGGGCATGATAAAAGGAAAAACAAAAGTCTGAAAAAAGGAATAAGCATTAGTCGAGACACAGATAAGAGAAATCTTGGGTTTGTCATATCGTAAATTAAAAATATGCTGTGATTAATTTGCCAAGGGCTCTAATGGAAAAAGTGGATAATGAGAGAACAGATTGCTAATGTAAGGAGATGGAAAATTTATGAAAGACTCAAAAGAAAAGCTGGAAATAAAAAGTACTAAAAACTGCTCATCAGTAGACTGGAAAGCAGAAGAAAGATTCAGTGAGCCTAATGATATGTCAGTGACTTCCCTGGTAGCTCAGTGGGTGCAGGAGACCTGGGCTCGATTCCTGGGTTGGGAAGATTCCTTGGAGGAGGGCATGACAACCTATTCCAGTATTCCTGTGTGGAGAATCTCCGTGGACAGAGATTCTCTGCCCATCTCCTGGCAGGCTCCTCTGTCTATGGGATTTTCCAGGCATGACTACTGAAGCAGGTTGCCATTTCCTCCTCCAGAGGATCTCGCAATTCAGGGATGGAACTTGGGTCTCCTGTGTCTGCTGCATTGGCAGGCAGGCTCTTTACCACTGAGCTCCTAGGTAAGAAGCTAAAAACCAAAGCTCATTTACCCAAGTATATCATATTTAAAGCACTTCTCTGGTGGTATGTGTATATATATAATCCCCATGAAAGATGAAAGTGATCATATTTAAACTGAAGGGAAAAACAAGAGAGAGAGAGACTAGAAAAATCTTGAAATAAGTTAGAGGGATGGTGGTAGTACTATCTATAGGGGAAGAAAAAAGGAATAAGACTTCTTTTTACAAGTTATGAGGAAAGAGGGAATGGAATAAAATATTTTAAATAGTAGAAGAATCAAACAAAAATAAACCCAACTAGAATTCTTAATCTATCAAAATTATCCTTCAAAAGTGAAGGAGAAATAAAGATTTTCTGATACAAATAAACATTGAAGGACTTTATCACCAGTAAAATGTTAAAATATGTCAGAAATTCAGATCTATGTGAAAAAGGAAGAGCATCAGAAAAGTAACAAATAAAGTTATGTAAAATCTTATACTTTTCTAATTTCTAAATGATGTAATTGATAATTGTTATTTCATAGTAATACAAGCAACAATGCTTCATGATCGTAGAATATGGATTGTAGTATATGGGTCAGTAAAATGTTATAAGGGATGAAAGAAAGGAATGGAGAATATTCAGTTATAAAATGCCTGAAACATTTATGAGGTAGTATCTTGTTACCTGAAAGAGGATTTATACTAGTTGTAAATTGGCATTTTCAACACAAAACCATCATGTGAAATTTCAAAAAAAGGAACTTCCCTACTGGTCCAGTGGCTAAGACCCAGCACTCCCATTGTGGGGACCCGAGTTCAATCCCTGATCAGGGAACTGGATCCCACATGCTACAACTAAGACCTAAGCACAGCCAAATAAATCAACAAATATTTTAGAAAAAAGTTAAAAAAGAGAATGCAAGCAATACAGTAAGAAAAGAGAGTAAACTGAGTAAATAATATTGTTCAGTTCAAATCATTGAAGGCAGGAAAAGAATGGCAGTTAAAAACATAAAGAAACAAAGAACAAATGCAATAATACAATACAGTGACAAATATGGTGGCTATTACTTCTAATATAACAATAATGACTTTAAATGTCAATGATCTATAAACACCGATTAGACAGAAGTAGAAAGAATAGATAAAAATTAAGATACAGCTACATTCCATTTATAGAGAACCAATTTAGACATAAGGACACAGATAGATTTAAAGTATCAGATTGGAGAAAGATGTTTCATGTTAACAAGCAAAACACTGGAGGAGTTACATTAATTTCAGATAAAGCAGACTTCAGAAAAAGAAAAAAAAATCAAATATAAAGAGGAGTATTGCATGATGACAAATGAGTCAGTTCTGTAAGAAGATATAAAAGTTCTTAAAGTCTATGTACCTAACAATAGAGAATCAAAGTACATGAAGCAAAAATTATAGAATATTAAAGGGAAGTAGGGAGTCACCAATTATAACTGGAGCTTTAAACATCTATCTTTTGGTAACCGACAGATCCAGCAGGCAGACAATGAAAAGAATATAGTTGAACTGAACTGAACCATCATTCAATTGGATGAAACGGGCACTTTTAGAGTAACCAGCAAAAGCAGAATTTGCATTTTTGTCAAGATCACTTGGAACATTCACTATGACAGATCACATTCTGGGGCATAAAGTGCACTTTTGCAAATGAAGACAATAAAAAACATACAGAGTATGCTCTCGGATCACAATGGAATTAAACTAGAAACCAAAAAGTGAATGATGGTGGGTAAATTGCCAAATATTTAGAAATTAAATAACAAAATTCTAAATAAGATATATATCAAAGAAAACTCAAGAGAAATTTTAAATATATATTACATCATATGAAAATGAGAATACAATTACCAAAATTTGCAGAATGAAGTGACAGCAGTGCTTATGAATAAATGTGGAAAATCCCATGGATGGAGGAGCCTGGTAGGCTACAGTCCATGGGATCTCAAAGAGGTGGACACAACTGAACGACTTCACTTTCACTTTTCACTTTGATGCATTGGAGAAGGAAATAGCAAACCACTCCAGTGTTCTTGCCTGGAGAATCCTAGGGATGGCGAAGCCTGGTGGGCTGCCATCTATGGGGTTGCACAGAGTTGGACACCACTGAAGTGACTTAGCAGCTGCAACAGCAGCATATCATAAAATGTGTATTTTAAAAAAACAAGAAAATCTAAAATAAGTAATTAAGAATCAGCATAAGAAACCAAAGAAGAGCAATATAAATTTAGGAAATCATAAGAAAATACACATTAAAGGTTACCAGTTCAGTTCAGTTGCTCACTTCAGTTCAGTTCAGTCGTGTCCGACTCTTTGAGATCCCATGAATTGCAGCACACCAGGCCTCCCTGTCCATCACCAACTCCAGGAGTTTACCCAGACTCATGTCCATCAAGTCGGTGATGACATCCATTCATCTCATCCTCTGTCATCCCCTTCTCCTCCTGCCTTCTATAGTAGAAACTAATAAAATTGAAACATATAGACATTAGAGATGAATAACAAAACCAAAAATAATTTTTAAAGCTCAATTGAATTAATAAAACTCTAAACTAACCTAGCTAAATAAATAGAGAGAGAGAGAAAGATGATTCAAATAATTTCTAATAACAGAAGTAAAACAGAAACAAACACCTCTTTTCTCATGGACATCAAAAAGCTAAGGAAGGAATGTTATGAAAACTCTGTGACAACAAATTTGATAATTTAGATGAAACAAATCAATTTCTTGAAAGACATATCTTTGAAAAGTCACATAAAGAGAAAAGATATCAAAATAGGCTTATATCTGCTAAAAATGAATCAATAATTAATAGCCTTAATTCTGAAAGAGATGGGAATACCAGACCACTTGACCTGCCTCTTGGGAAATCTGCATGCAGGTCAGGAACCAACAGTTAGAACTGGACATGGAACAATAGACTGGTTCCAAATAGGAAAAAAGAGTACGTCAAGGCTGTATATTGTCACCCTGCTTATTTAACTTATATGCAGAGCACATCATGAGAAATGCTGGACTGGAAGAAACACAAGCTGGAATCAAGATTGCTGGGAAAAATATCAATAATCTCATATATGCAGAAGACACCACCCTTATGGCAGAAAGTGAAGAGGAGGTAAAAAGCCTCTTGATGAAAGTGAAAGAGGAGATTGAAAAAGTTGGCTTAAAGCTCAACATTCAGAAAACGAAGATGATGGCATCTGCTCCCATCACTTTATGGGAAATAGGTGGGGAAACGGTGTCAGACTTTATTTTTTTGGGCTCCAAAATCATTGCAGATGGTGATTGCAGCCATGAA
Source organism: Capricornis sumatraensis (assembly GCF_032405125.1). NCBI lineage: Eukaryota > Metazoa > Chordata > Mammalia > Artiodactyla > Bovidae > Capricornis > Capricornis sumatraensis. The sequence continues at coordinate 45,387,870 of NC_091085.1, read as the reverse complement.
ATTAAAAGACACTTACTCCTTGGAAGAAAGGTTATGACCAACCTAGATAGTATATTCAAAAGCAGAGACATTACTTTGCCGACTAAAGTACGTCTAGTCAAAGCTATGGTTTTTCCTGTAGTCATGTATGGATGTGAGAGTTGGACTGTGAAGAAGGCTTATCACCAAAGAATTGATACTTTTGAACTGTGGTGTTGGAGAAGACTCTTGAGAGTCCCTTGGACTGCAAGGAGATCCAACCAGTCCATTCTGAGGGAGATCAGCCCTGGGATATCTTTGGAAGGAATGATGCTAAAGCTGAAGCTCCAATACTTTGGCCACCTCATGTGATGAGTTGACTCACTGGAAAAGACTCTGATGCAGGGAGGGATTGGGGCCAGGAGGAGAAGTGGACGATAGAGGATGAGATGACTGGATGGCATCACTGACTCAATGGACATGAGTCTGAGTGAAATCAGGGAGTTGGTGATGGACAGGGAGGCCTGGTGTGCTGCTATTCATGGGGTCACAAAGAGTCATACATGACTGAGCCACTGAACTGAACTGAACTGAAAAAAAAAAATTCACCAGACTCAGAAGGATTTACTGTTGAACTGCACCAAAAGTTTAATGAATATTAGACCAACTCTTTGCAATCTTGTTTAGAATTAGAAAACAGATGGAACTTTCTGTAACTCATCCTATGTAGCCAAAATTATTCTAATTCCAAACTAGAAAAAAACATGACAAGGAAAAAATAATACTACAGACAAATATGTCTCATTCATATAGATACAGAGGGTGTCAACAATATATTAACACATATACTCTAACAATGTAAAAAAATAACTATATATCATGGTCAAATAGAATTCAAGTATTTTAATATAAAAGACTATCTTGATGTTCAAAATCAACTAACACAATCCATTACAACAAAAGCCTAAATTAGAAAAAAAAATGCTATGTCAATAGAAGAAGAGAAAGCATTTCACAAGATCCAACATGCATTCATGATAAATACTCTTTGCAACCTAGAAACCTCTTCATCTTGATGAAAAACATCTACTGAAACGTCTAGCTTATAATCCTGCTTGAGAGTTAGAAACTAGATGCTTTTACCCTAAGATTGCAGAAGAAAAAGGCACCATCATACTGGAAGTTCTAGTTAGTGAAATATGATAAGAAATGGAAATTAAATGGATTTGGTTTGGAGAAATAAGTAAAACTGTTTTTTGTTAGCAGATGACATAGTTATTTATACAGAAAATCTCAAAGAACTGACAAAAAAAAGAAAAAAACTACTAGAAGTAGTATTAAACAATTATAGCAAGGTTACAAAATATAAGGTTAACATACCAAAGTCAATTGGTTTCCTTTTTAGTAGCAATGATCAATTTGAACTTGAAATGTAAATCATAATGCCACTTCATTGGCATCAACAAATAGAAAATTCTTAAGTGTATATCTAACAAAGTGCTTCCTGGTGGCTCAGCTGCTAAAGGATCCACCCTGGAGGAGGGAATGGCTACCCACTCCAGTATTCAGACCTGGTGAATTGCATGGACTGTATAGTCCATGAGGTCACAAAGAGTTGAACACAACTGAGTGACTTCCAAGTCATATCTAACAAAATGTATATAAAAATCTATGTGAGGAAAAGTATGAAACTTTGATAAAACGTTAAGAAAGTAGAATTTTTTTTTTCATTTTTGTAGATAGAAAGACAATATTATTAATGATGTTAGTTTTTCTTATGTAAATTCAGTTCAATCGCAATCAAAATCTCAGCAAATTATTTTGCAAATATTCAAAAAATTTGGCTAAAGGTTATAAGTTAAAGGTAAAAGACTTGGAATAGATAACACAAGGCTGAAAAAGAAATAAACATGTGAAGAACTAGCACTACACTTAATCAAGATTCATTATAAAGATGTAATAATCAAGAGCCTGCAATATTGATGAAATAATAGACAAGTAGAAAATGGAACAAAATAGAGAGCCGAGAAATGGAATACACAGACACAGGCAATTGATGTTTGATAAAGGAGCAAAGACAATTCAATGGAGAAACTAGAGTATTATAAAAAATTGTTCTGGAAAAAGAAAAAGAAACAGCAAATATAGACTCTATACCTTAAAAAATAACTCTGAATTGTAGATGTAGAATTAATATGCAAAATTATAAAAATTCTAGGATATATTATAGGAGAAAAACCTAGGTTACTGTAGATTTGGCGGCAAATACTTAGACACAACACTAAAGCATCACCCATGGAAAGAACAAAATAGACTTCTGTTCTGAGCAAGATACTTCTAATAAAATGAAAATATGTGCCATGATCTGGGAGCAAAGTTTGTAAAATGTTTATCTGATAAAAAATGTGTACTCAAAATATACAGAGAACAATTTAAACTCAAAAGTACAAAAACAAAAAAGTAAATTAAAAAAGTGGAAAGCAGATCTATATAAATAGCTCACTAAAAAAGTATACAGATAGCCAATAAGCATATGAAAGCAATGCTCGACAAGATATTAATGAATTGCAAATTAAAACAACATTGAAAAGCTACTATACATCCATTAGAATGGCCTTAACCCAGAACACTGACAATATCACATATAGAAAACAATGTAGACTACCAAGGACTAATTCATTCCTGTTGGAAAAAGCAAGGTTATGCAGCCCCTTTGCAAGACAATTTGGCAGTTTTGACAAAGCTGAACATAGTCTTAGGATACAGTCCAGTAACATACAAATAAAATTGAAGACTTGGGTGTAAACAAAATGTTGCAAAGAATGTTTACAGCAGTTCTGTTTATAATTGCCAAAAACTGGAAGTAAACAAGATGCTCCTCAATAGGTTAATGTATAAGCAAGCTTCTGTACACTTATGCATTGCAATGTTATTCAACAGTAAAAAGAGACGAGCTATCAAGTCATGAAATGACATGGAGGAAACTTAAATGTACATTACTAAATGAAATAAATCCATTAGGAAAGGTTGCACTACATATTGTATATTTCCAGTTTATGATACACTGCAAAAGGTGAAACTATAGAAACAGGTAAAGAAAATCTGCCAGAGGATATGGGAAAGGATGAGGTGACTAATGAAGTAGAGGGAATTTTAAGGTGGTGAAGTTATATAATAATATACAGTACCTAGAAAGATACATAATATAGGCATGTGAAAATCCACAAAGTTATAAAACACAAAGAGGAAACCCTAGTATAAATTGTGGAGTTTTGGTAATAACAGTCTATCAGTATTGATTGATAAATTTAAACAAATGCACCACACTAATGCAAGATACCAAAAGTAAAAAAAAATGATGAAGGAGTTGTATCTGATCTCCATACCATCTGCTCGATTTTTCTGTAAATGAAAACAACTTGCAAAATAAATTACATTAATTTTTCAAAAAGGATGAAGTAATTTTCAAGAATTTGAGAAAATAATTTTATGTAAGTTTTTAGTTTAATATTTTCCAAATATTAAAAAAATTGTAGTAAAAATATTTTTTCATTGCTACATCATGTCTGTGGCAAATGGAATTTTTAAATTATGTTAAAAACAAACTACAATAAAGAAAAAATATTTGATAAAACATGGAAATAAATATCTTCCTGAACAATTAAGCAAGCAAAAGAAAACACTAAAATTCTACATTAAATGTGAAAGTGAGCATGTGCTACTTTATAATGTATAAGATAAAGCAAAAATTGTTATTTGTAGTTCATATATATATACATGTAAATATATATAGATCCTATGTACATATAGGGTTGGCCAAAAATGTCATTCGGATTTTCCATAAGATCGTATAGAAAAACAAAATGACTTTTTGGCCAACCCAATGTACTGAGCATAAAGCAGAATTATTACCTATGAATCAAACTTTGATAAGCTTTTGAACAAAATGAAATCACCCATGAGTTTTCCACTGTTTTGTCTACATTAAAATAGACACAAATTCTATGTATGATCTCCTATTAGTGTCCTATTTTATAAATGTGTTCTTAGTGTCAACTATTTTGATATTAAATGACTCTAATTCAATTTTTGAAAACAACTTCTCCGAAGATATGTCCTCAGATAGAAGCTCAAACAATGAAGCTGAGGCTTCTTTTTCTCTTACTTTCCTTTCTAAATTCTGGGTCTCTTAGTCTTTCTTATCACAGTATCTGCCTCTGCATAAAATATACCTAAGGTGGATAGCTAAAAAAAATAGTGTGAAACTTGAATGTTTGTTTTATAAAAAATCCCCATCATAAAAATATTTCTTAGAGTTATCCATGTGAGAAGCAAGTTGCAAAATGACTTGCAATGTTTTCCTTTATGCCTTTAATCTAGGGCTTGTATTCAAGGCTAGTATTAATTTTCTTTGACCCAGGATCCTGCTACTTTGAAGGAGTTTATTTTAATCATGATTATACAGGCTCTCATGCTGCCTCAGCTTTAGGTATCTAGATTTGTCCTTCGTTGGAGATGTCCTTCTTTGGAGAGGCATCCCAAGGTGAATTTTTCATATGCCACACTAAAAGCTTCAGAGTTCAGTTCAGTTCAGTTCAGTCACTCAGTCGTGTCCGACTCTTTGTGACCCCATGAATCCCAGCACGCCAGGCCTCCCTGTCCATCACCATCTCAAGGAGTTCACTCAGACCCATGTCCATAGAGTCCATGATGCCATCCAGCCATCTCATCCTCGGTTGTCCCCTTCTCCTCCTGCCCCCAATCCCTCCCAGCATCAGAATCTTTCCCAATGAGTCAACTCTTCACATGAGGTGGCCAAAGTACTGGAGCTTCAGCTTTAGCATCATTCCCTCCAAAGAAATCCCAGGGCTGATCTCCTTCAGAATGGACTGATTGGATCTCCTTGCAGTCCAAGGGACTCTCAAGAGTCTTCACCAACACCACAGTTCAAATGCATCAATTCTTCAGTGCTCAGCCTTCTTCACAGTCCAACTCTCACATCCATATATGACCACAGGAAAAACCATAGCCTTGACTAGACGGACCTTAGTCTGCAAAGTAATGTCTCTGCTTTTGAATATACTATCTAGGTTGGTCAAAACTTTTCTTCCAAGGAGTAAGCGTCTTTTAATTTCATGGCTGCAGTCACCATCTGCAGTGATTTTGGAGCCCAAAAAAGTAAAGTCTAACACTGTTTCCACTGTTTCCCCATCTGTTTGCCATGAAGTGATGGGACCGGATGCCATGATCTTCGTTTTCTGAATGTTGAGCTTTAAGCCAACTGTTTCACTCTCCTTTTTCACTTTTATCAAGAGGCTTTTTAGCTCCTCTTCACTTTCTGCCATAAAGGTGGTGTCATCTGGATATCTGAGGTTGTTGATATTTCTCCCAGCAATCTTGATTCCAGCTTGTGCTTCTTCTAGCTCAGCATTTTGCATGATGTACTCGGCATATAAGTTAAGTAAACAGGGTGACAATATACAGTCTTGACATACTCCTTTTCCTACTTGAAACAAGTCTGTTGTTCCATGTCCAGTTCTAACTGTTGCTTCCTAACCTGCATACAGGTTTCCCAAGAGCCAAGTCAGGTGGTCTGGTATTCCCATCTCTCTCAGAATTTTCCACAGTTTATTGTGATCCACACAGTCAAAGGTTTTGGCATAGTCAATAAAGCAGAAATAGATGTTTGTTTGGAACTCTCTTCCTTTTTCCATGACCCAGTGTATGTTGGCAATTTGATCTCTGGTTCCTCTCCCTTTTCTAAAACCAGCTTGAACATCTGGATCATTCGCGTATTGCTGAAGCCTGACTTGGAGAATTTTGAGCATTACTTTACTAGCGTGTGAGTTGAATTCAACTGTGTGATGGTTTGTGCATTCTTTGGCATTGCCTTTCTTTGGGATTGGAAAGAAAACTGACCTTTTCCAGTCCTGTGCCCACTGCTGAGTTTTCCAAATTTTCTGGCCTATTGAATGTCAGAGGCCTGGCGTGCTACGATTCATGTGGTCACAAAGAGTCGGACACCACTGAGTGACTGAACTGAACTGAACTGATTGAGTGCAGCACTTTCACAGCATCATCTTTCAGGATTTGAAATAGCTCCACTGGAATTCCATCACCTCCACTAGCTTTGTTCATAGTGATGCTTTCTAAGGCCCACTTGTCTTCACATTCCAGGATGTCTGGCTCTAGGTGAGTGATCACACAGACATTTTAGAATCACCCAAACCTAACAAACATCAGTTCAGTTCAGTTCAGTTCAGTTCAGTTCAGTCGCTCAGTCGTGTCCGACTCTTTGCAACCCCATGAATTTCAGCACGCCAGGCCTCCCTGTCTATCACCAACTCCCGGAGTTCACTCAGACTCGCGTCCTGTATGGGTCCATCTGACCTACATAATGAGAGTAATTTTTTTTTTTTAATGCTCAGACTTAGAGTTTTAAAAATTGCCTTTGTTGTTTTATTTTTGAGACTTCAGACTTGAAAATTCTCATGCAATTCTGACTTTGTACAATTTTAAGAAGAACTTGGTCCATCTCAGGAAATATTTATTCTAAACATTATTTATGTCTGGACTTTCTTTAGAGGAAAGAATAGTGCATTAATATTCAGTGTCTCTCTGTTCATAAACAACTGTGACACATGCAAACTTTTTCACTTTTAATATGAAGTCTAGAAAATAAATATATTTTGTGACACTGTCTTCTGATAACCTTTAAAATCATGTAGTTCTCAATTATGTTGATAGACATGATGAAATTTATTACCAATGCTTTTTAAATGAGCTCATAAAACAAATGTTTAGTAATCATTATAATAAATAATAAAAGCTACAAATGATGGTTAAACGGTATTTTGCTGTTGTTGTTCAGTCACTCAGTCATGTCCAACTCTTTGTGACTCCACGGACTGTAGCACAACAGGCTTCTCTGTCTTGCTCACACCTTTTAAACTGTATCAGTTCAGTTCAGTTCATTTCAGTCGCTCAGTTGTGTCCGACTCTTTGTGACCCCATGAATCGCAGCACGCCAGGCCTCCCTATCACCAACTCCCAGAGTCTACTCAAACTCATGTCCATCATGTGGGTGATGCCATCCAGCCATGTCATCCTCTGTTGCCCCCTTCAATCCCTCCCAGCATCAGGGTGTTTTCCAGTGAGTCAACTCTTCACATGATGTGGCCAAAGCATTGGAGGCATTGGAGTTTCAACTTTAGCATCAGTCCTCCCAATGAATACCCAGGACTGATCTCCTTTAGTATGGACTGGTTGGATCTCCTTGCAGTCCAAGGGACTCTCAAGAGTCTTCTCCAACACCACAATTCAAAAGCATAAATTCTTCAGCACTTAGCCTTCTTCACAGTCCAACTCTCACATTTATACATGACCACTGGAAAAACCATAACCTTGACTAGATGGACCTTTGTTGGCAAAGTAATGTCTCTGCTTTTGAATATGCTATCTAGGTTGGTCATAACTTTCCTACCAAGGAGTAAGCGTCTTTTAATTTCATGGCTGTAGTAGCCATCTGCAGTGATTTTGTTGTGACCAAATATGCAAAATCATCAAAACTTTTTTGTGCACTCTAGAACATATAATATTGAATAAAATACCTTGTGTTATGAGTCATTGTAATAGTCTGCAATAAGAAAAAGAAAAGCTTCCATCATACTGGCTTATTGTAGTAAAGCAAAATAAAAATTTCCTTTCTGAAAAGTTCTGAACACTTTTCAGCTATTACAGCATAATGATACTTACTCTCTGTCAAAAATATTCCCTTTCTCTTTCCTGTGACAATTGACTTGAGCCTAAATTAAAGTCCTTTAAGCTACCAATCTTGTTGTGCTGTATTGTCACTGAGTACCATTAATTCAGTTCTTAGTAGTCTACTTTACTGACTGATTGCAGCTGCAGTTTTTGGAGAAGTAAAGGATCTGTAGCTAATATTCATTTCTCCCAATTTATAATTTTAAACTGAAATGATTATGGTGTACTTATTTTGTTTTCCCTATTTCAGATAGTAGAAGGAAGTTCATTGAAAAAGAGATAGCTAGACCCTTCTGAGCAATGCCTATCCTGACATAAATTACTCTCTTTTGAATTTTCAGCTTAAGGAAAATTTGCCATTATAAGCTTGTTACATATAATTTGAAAATGTTTCTTGGATAATTATTTTCTATTATAAAATATATACAATAACCTCTATAGAAACTAGTGTATATTTTTATTTTATTATAGATTATTCTAATATTTTTCTGTTAACTAAATTAGAAACTCAACTAAATTTTCTAATTCAGAAAAATTAACTTTGATTTTAACAATCTCCTCCAGTCTTTTGAATTGCAAGGAATCTAGTTAGCTTACCTATCTGGGAAACATTCTTATATATTGATATATATTGGCAAAATTTCCAAACAGTCCAAATCTTAACAGTGCTCATCTTGCGTGATTCATTTTTAGTGTTTTCCTTCTTATTTTACAAGTAATCACAGAGGTGAGAATCAAGCTTTTAAAATAGACACATGTTTGTGTGTGTGTGTGCACTAAGTCTCTTCCTTCATGTCGCCTCTTTAAGATCTCATGGACTGTAGCCCACCAGGGTCCCCTGTCCATGGGATTGTTCAGGCAAGAATACTGGAGTGGGTTGCCAAGCCCTCCTCCTGCGATCTTCCCAACCCAGGGATTGAACACATGTCTCTTACGTCCATCAGTGTATGACATTTACTGCCACATATAGTCCTAGCTGATGCCAATAATAAAAGAAAATAAACCAAAATAATAAACAAAACTTCAGAGCTAAAGTTTGTTTAATATAACGTTAAACCCAAATAGATGTTTTAAAATGCCCTTTTAATTTTACAACTGTTTAGATTCCCAGAACGGAGAAGGCAATGGCACCGCACTCCAGTACTCTTGCCTGGAAAATCCCTGGACGGAGGAGCCTGGTAGGCTGCAGTCCATGGGGTCGCTGAGGGTCGGACACGACTGAGCGACTTCACTTTCACTTTTTACTTTCATGCATTGGAGAAGGAAATGGCAATCTACTCCAGTGTTCTTGCCTGGAGAATCCCAGGGATGGGGGAGCCTGATGAGCTGCGTCTATGGGGTCGGCCAGAGTCGGACACGTTTGAAGTGACTTAGCAGCAGCATTAGATTCCCAGAAAAGCTGCAAAATTAGTATTGAGTATTCCCATATATCCTTTACCATTTTCCTTTTGTTAACACATTATATCCTCACATCAATGTGCTGAATTTGTTCCAACTAATGACATGATACATTATTAATATTTTGTTATTATTAATAGCTAAAGCCCACATTTCATTCAGATTTCCTTAGTTTTTACCTAATATTCCTTTTCCATTTCAGAATCCCAACCAGATTGTGACAACTCTGCAGATTCTCTAGACTGTGACAGTGTCTCAGGCTTTCCTTGTTTCTGATGACCTTCACAACTGGAGGAGTACTTTGTAGAATGCTTCTAAATTTGGGATCACCTAATGTTTTCTTTTTATTGTTAGGATGTGGTGATTTTTTGAAGCGAAGAACAAAACAGAGGCCCAATGCCATTTCCTCACATCTGTTAGCTTGATTCATCACTTATAACATTTAACTTAGTTACCTGGGTGAAGTAGTGTTGCTCATTTTTATTCGTAATAAAATTACTCTTTCCCCTTTCCATCCTGTGCTATTTGAAAGGATGTCACTGTAAGTAGCCCATGCCTAAGGAGGGCTCTATTTCCTTGAGAGAGGAGTCTCTACATAACTTATCTGGAATTTTTCTGTATGGAATGAATATTTTCTATCTCAGTATTTAATGTATTCAATCCACCATCCAATCAGTATAGACTCATGAATATATATTTTATTTATTTTTTAAATTTTTAAAAATATATTTGATTTATAATGCTATGTTAGTTTCAAAAAAGTGATTCTGCTTTTCATTATATAAAGAATCCACCTGCTGATCACTGAGTTGGGAAGATCCCATGGAGCAGTAAATGGTAACCTGACCTAGTATTCTTGCCTGGGAAATCCCATGAATAGATGAGCCTGATAGGCTACAGCCTAGGGGGCTGCAAAAGAGCTGGACATGACTTGGCAACTAAGCAATAATAACAACTATATATATACATATATATATTCCAAATTAATTTCCCTTATGTTATTAAAACATATTAATCATTGTTCCCTGTGCTATACAGTAGGTCCTTGTTGTTTATCTATTTTATATAAGGTAGTATGTTTATGTTAATCCCAAACTCTTAATTTATCCCTCTTCCTTTTCCCTGTTGGTAACCATAAGTTTGTCTTCTACATTTGTGGGTGTATTTCTGCTTTTTATATAAGTTCATTTGTATCAATTTTTAATATTCCACATAGGTGATATCATGTATCTGTCTTCCTCTGGCTTGCTTCACTTAGTATAATAATCTCCAGGTTCATCCATATTACTGCAAATAGCATTATTTCATTCTTTCTTATGGCTAAATAGTACTCCATTGTATATATGTAACACATCTTCTTTATCATTCATCTCTTGATGGACACTTAGGTGGCCTTCATGTCTTGGCTACTGTCAGTAGTGTGCTATGAGTACTGGGACACTCTAATTCTATGATATTTATTTTATTTGATCAAACTGTTCTAGCTTTGGCCAGTGGCAGTTATTTCAGTTGACACCTGCGCCGCTTTAACATGCCCTCCTAATTTATTTTTTTCATTAGCACTTGCTTTCTGACATGCCTTGCAGGCTTATCATGTAAATTCCTTGTCCTAGTTCTAGAATGAGATATTTTTCAAGTACCCCTGCTTCCATCAGCTGAAGCAAGGCATCAGAAACCCAAACTTAAATACTGGTTGTACTCATTGCTACAGGTATGAATTAATTTTGAGGAAAAAGAAATCAATGATCTTGAATTTCATAGATAAGAGAAATTTATTTTTCCACACAAAATCACTGACTCATGTTAGGAGTTAGTATTCAATGTTTAGCTTTTCAGACATTAACTACCAATGTAATTTTTGAGTCTCAATTTCTTCATCTGTAAAATAATGTATAAAAATTAATGAACAGGAGCACTCCAGGGAGATGAAAACACTGTTTGGAGAGTTCTCTGACCTATAGAGTTATTTGTTCCTTTCTATAAGGTAAATACCCTCCCAAATGACTGATTTCAAACTATCAGACAAAAGGCTTGCAGAACTTACTGAACATTTAATTATTGCTGTTCTGAGTTGGTATGAGTCATCTTCAGTCATATCATGGGCAGGTCATACATGTGCAGACACTCATAAACATATAGCTATAAGCCATATGTGTACAAACACACATGCATACAAATGTTCTAAATAAATAGAAAGTTTGACTTTAAGAGCAAATTAAAATTCAATGTGCCACCATAGGCTGAGGAAAGGAGCATTCCTCATCGTGCCCGTCTGTCCTTAGGTTGGGTCTGAGTTGAAGCCAGAGTTTCCTGAACCAGGTCTCCTCTGAGAGTCACAGTCAGGCCTGACCAGATCCTCAGTTAAGCTAATAAGATTCCCTGTGGCATGAGGGGAGAGCAACAGAGCAAGTCCTAGAGGTGAGCTCTGTTCTCTTAGGATAAGGAACTCCACCAGAGCAGTTTGAGGAGGGACTGAACACAGAAGACTCCCACCAAAGAATGAGATGGTACGGCAGTCCTGCCCAAGTCACTTGAGTGTGATTCTCAAATTCACAGGCATTCCCTCAATCCCCTCCATTGATTCATATAGACCTGATAATTAATATTTGAATGTCTTTGCCCTTCAGGACAAGTTGACTATTTCCCACATATGTCAGGGCTTCCAGTTGTCAAGGAGCTGCCAGGTTTTCTTCTGGATGAAGATCTGATTCCTTGTTCCTCTTGAAGATTATTATTTTCTAAGTGCTGGTCATGGGTAGGTGTCAGGAAGTAGTCTCAGGGGTCTTGGTTACCTGGAGCTTTCCTTCTCCAGTGTTGTCTGTGAAGGATCCTGGTTGAGATCCTGGACAGTGATGCTGTCCTCTACAAGTTATGAAAATATAAGGTTTCCAGAGCCCTATGGGACATTTGTAGACTGATTCCTTTTGAAAGACACAATCATGGGCAATGCAAACACCAGCAGCTTCATGTGTTTGTCAACTAGGTCAAAGGCCAATGACTTCTGGACTTTGTTGATGGAGTTCCACCACAACTTTGACTCCAGTTTTCTGAGTGCAGACCTCCTTTTAAGTCTTCCTCCAGATGCAGAAGGTACATAGATATGTAATGTAATTTTACATGTTTATTTTCTCCAATCATTAAAAGTATTCTGAATATATTCAAACTCTTTTAATAAATTGGAGAAATAAAAAATTACCCAATAGCCATTTTTTGGCTGCTCTTTGGCAAAAATTTTTCTCTTAATTTTAATCTCCACTACAAGCAGAGAAAAGATACCTTCATGTACTCTTATAAAGTGAGAGAATAAATTGGTATGGCATCTTCGGATGTATATAAGATAAACTCTGTTGAATCTTACATTCTTCATATTTTGAAATTAGTAATTTCATTCATTGGAAGTTATACTAAATTAACCATAGGTAAGGTAACATAAAGAGTACAGGTATAGAAATTAAGCATCTTAGATTTAAATATAAACCCTGAATCTTAATTTCTTCCTGAATAAAATAGAGATATCGATAATAGTATTACTTCATAGTTACTGTTAGTGCCACATATTCATGGCATAAAATGCTAATGTTTAATCAAAGTATAATGATTATAGTAGGTTATAATAAACTTTATAAAAATCAAGTTGATTAATTGTGACAAAATTCTACACCACTAGTGAAAGCTGCTTTGAATGTTACCTTTATTGTTTCTTTATAATTCTTTTCATTGTCTAATTTTTCTACTGTGAACAAATATTTCTACTGTAGTATTATTTTAGAAACACATATTTAGAAATAATTGTGCCATTACTTGTAAGTATAATGGAATGATCAAATTAGTCCAAATAGTGTACCTTCCAGATCTTGACTTGATATTGCAAATGCTTTTAAATACAGAAAATGATTGACATGTAAAAGCAAATACATACTTACTGATGTTGTTTTGCATGCTCTTTTGTGGCTTTTTTTTTTTTTCCTCTTAAATATCCTTTAACTTTGTTCTGTAACATAGTTAATTTTTTTATTGTTGTTTCAATGTTTCATTTTCCCTAATGGTAAACATTTTCCCTCTGTCCCTCCCATCCCAGCAATGTTGGGTTCTTAACCTTTACAGCTAACATTATCTTGACCTTTAAGACACGAAGTAACACCCTGAGGTGTTGAATAATTATAAAAGAGAGTTCCTCATTGGGAGTGTCCTCATACCATCCCAAGTATAAGAGGCCTTAAGCCTTATTTCCCAAGTGTGGAACAATGAGTCAAGAAATGTTGGCTTTTTACTTACTGTAAATGCTAAAGGCACACTTTGTTTTCTTCTGTGGCCCCACGTCCACTTCAGCTTTTGTGCTTTCACCACAGGAATTCTGACATACAAAATGGCTTATAAAACAAGTAACGTCAGATCTATTTATCATGTTACTTCACTCTTTTACAGATGCAGATATAAAATCAAGTATATTTTTGGTTTTATAATTCAAACAATAAGAATTACTTGGACTCTTGTCAATTCTCCTTGTCCTCTGTTTATTTGCTCTTCAATTTTTGTCATATTTCTTCAATTTATCCTATTCAAATCTAAAATACAAGATAAATTTAGGAATATGTTAGTGACAAGATTACTTCATGACTCTCTGAGTATCAGCAAGTTTTTCAAGGTGCTTCACTTCTGTTACAACAGCTTCATATTCACAAGTTTACATAGTACAAAAATGCTTTAAAACAGATTCTTGTCTATTTGAAGAATACTGACTTATTTTCTGTTTTCAAAATTAATGCTGATCATTAATTTTAAGTTTAAAATATTATAAAGAGCCCAATATTATAAAGAGCAAGATATAAGTAAGGCTGCTTGTATAGACAGAACATGTCATATATTTATTTATTTTATCTTGAATCCTGTAATGACTTTTTCAGGACTTCCTCAGTTTGGTCTTCTATTCAGCTTTTTTCACTAGATTACAAAAATTTATCAGTTAGAGCTATCATTCATGTAACTGGATGTCCTGTGTTTTATTTGCTAAATCTGGCAACCCTAGATGCAGACCTTTTTATTATCATAATTTGTTAAACAAGATTAAATATAATTAAAAATCTCTTTAGTGATATCTGCTTCCTTTAGTGGAAGATATAAATGAATACATTAAATATTTTTTAGGAGGGAACATAATAGAAAAAATAGGCAAAGACGGAGAATTTTTGGTTTTTTGTTTATGTGACTGGCTGATTAATCTACTAATCAACCTCCAACTGACATGGTGATATACTCCTAATATTGAAGTACCAGTTATTGTCTAGTTTTTAAGATGTAAAAGGATAGACAAAGAGCCCATGCCTGAGTAACTAATATAGACAAATATTTAAGTTACAGATTCCTTTATATTTGCCACCTAGTTTGCTAACTTTGTGCCATATGTAGCCTTTTCCAATGGGATGCCTACCTGTATGTCAAATTTTGTTTTTCCCCAAACTTTTCTCTTTTATTCACATTTCTGGCTGCAACACTTCCAGGAGGGCTATAGATTGAACTATATTTCCTGAAAAGTATACATTTGTTAAAATCTCCAAAGTGGTGCTATTTGGAGACTTGGCCTTTGGGAGATAAATAGGTTTAGATGAGCTCATGAGGGTAAAGCTTTCATGGTGAAATCAGTGCCCTTTTAAAAGCTAGCTTCATTTCTGTCTCCACCTACACACACACACACACACACACAAACACACAAAAGACTATATGAAGACACAGACAGAGGATAGCTCTCTGCAACCCAGAGTTCACAGCAAAAGAGTGATCACAATGGCACCTTGATCTTGGGCTTCCAGCTTCCAGAACTGTTAGAAATAAATTCCTGTGGTTAAAAGCATCCAGTCTATTATTTTTTGTTATGCAGCTGAAGCTGATTAACACAAGGAGATAGCTCCTTGAAAAACTGCCATCTAATCACCTGTGAGACTGCAGTCATCTCATATTGCTGACAGGATCCAAATTGCTTCCATGAGGATGCAGTTTTGCCTGTCTCACTCTGTTTCCAAAACCAGACAATAACATTCCAACTAAGTGGTCAGGATTTATTTTTTAAAAACTGAAAGGTCTATGTTATATGTTGTTTATTTTTATGTTGAATTAGATTCAGTTAAGAGTTTTAGGGGTTTCCCAGGTGGCACAGAGGTAAAGAATCCACCTGCCAAAGCAGAAGGCATAAAAGATGTGAGTTTGATGCCTGAGTCAGGAATGTCCCCTGGAGGAGGAAATGGTAACTCATTCCAGTATTCTTGCCTGGGAAATCCCACCCATGGACAGAAGAGCTTGGCGGGCTACAGTGCATTGAGTCACAAAGAGTTGGACATGACAGAGTGACCAAATACATACACACAACAGAGTTTTAAAGTACATTTCATTCAGTGACCATTCTGTATAGTTTTAAACTATATTTAATTCAGTGACCATTCTGTATGTCCGCTAGTAATTCTACAAAAGGCAGTTTCTTTCTTCATTGCAGAAAGAATCATAATAACATTTTTTAGATTTCTGTAAGGGCTTATTTCTTATGGAACTAAAATTCAGAAATTCTGTCATGTAAACAGCAGATACTGTCATTGCAATACAAAATTGCATTGGTTAAACTGCAATAATTTTAACAGACCATGTTTTCCATGTTCAAGCTCCATAAGCTCCTGAATTGTGGAAACCCTAGGATAGTAATCTTGAAATGTATTAGGATCTGGTTAGAGGAAGGAAGGGCTTCCCAGGTGGTGCCATTGGTAAAGAATCTGCCGACCAAGGCAGGGTACATAAGACATGTCAGTCCCTGGGTTGGGAAGATCCCCTGGAGGAGAAATGGCATCTCATTCCAGCATTCTTTCTGGGAGAATCTCATGGGCAGAGGAGTCTGATGAGCTATGATTCATCTGGTCACAAAAAGTTAGACCCAGCTGGCTCTACTTCTGTCAGAACACACTATTAAACTGACTTAATATTTCATTTATTGCTCATAATTTGTATCATTAGAGAAGTGGCTTAACATTCCTGAATTTCTGTGTGAATAGTTTATAAATGTACGCAACATATTATGTTGCACAAATACTCCAATGTACATATATATACATTGGATATAATCTCCACAAGTTAAGAATTCACATGCCTGTGTTAAGTCGATTCAGTTGTGTCTGACTCTCTGTGATTTCATGGACTGTAGACCACCAGATTCCTCTGTCCATGGGATCCACCAAAGCAAGAATGCTGGAGTGGGTTTCCATTTCCTTCTCCAGGGGCTCTTTCTTACTGAGGAATCCAACCCACATCTCTTACCTCCTGCACTGGTAGGCTGTTCTTTACCGATAGTCACCTGGGTAGCCCCTCACATGCCTACTAGCTGAAAAGTCAGTATGTGTGCATGCTCAGTCACTTCAGTTGCTTCCAACCCTGTGACCCTATGGACTGTAGACCACCAGGCTCCTTTGTCCATGGGATTCTCCAAGCAAGAATACTAGAGTGGGTTGCCATGCCCTTCTTCAGGGGATCTCTCCAATCCAGTAATCAAACCTACAACGCCTACATCTCCTGAATGGCAGACAGATTCTTTACCCACTGAGCCACCTGGAAACAAATTCCTCAACCTGTCACACTTAAATTACCAAAGATGCCCAAGGATATACACATATCCCCTCTTTATTAATTTCCTTCCCATTTAGGTAACAGCAGAGCATTAAGTTCAGCTCCCTGTGCAATACCATAGATTCTCATTAGTTACTTATTTTATACATAGTATCAATAACGTATATATGTCTGGAGACAAGTTTAAGATGGCGGAGTAGAAGGATATGCACTCCTCTTCTCCTGCCAGAGAACAAAAATATTTTTCTTATCTGATGGCTGTATTTAGGACTTCTTGAATTTTGTAATTTGTGCAACTAACCTAATGCCTATGCCACTTTTTATCAATTTAGAGACTTTCACTGCAGAAACAACTTGAGACATCTAATCTTCTACCTTGACAAGGAACAAACCTCCATATTTGCTTCTTAGATTGAAGACTTTGGGATTAATTATATCATCATACCTGGCAATTATTTTTTTGACTTGCATTTATTTACAGTTTTTGTACTTTGTACAAACTCGGTGGATCATTTAAGATGAAAAGAAGCAGAATAATTTGCATATTGTTCTTATTTTGATGTACCTGTATATCAAGTATGTCAAGTATTCCTGTTTCTAAAGATAATATTTATTTATAGCACTTTGATTTAGAACTTTTTAGTGAATCATATAAGAAATAACATATGAGAAAAGTTCTATACAGTAGAAAAGTCATTGAGTTAATTAAATATTAATATGCTCTGAGTATGCATGTGCTCAGCCACTTAGTGACACACCAAGAGTCAGACATGACTGAGCAACTGAACTGAACTAGACTATAGCTACCCAGGCTCCTATGTCTATGGAATTTTTTCAGTTCAGTTCAGTTCAGTCGCTCAGTCATGTCCAATCATTGCGACCCCAAGAACTGCAGCACGCCAGGCTTCCCAGTCCATCACCAACTCCCGGAGTTTACCCAAACTCATGTCCACTGAGTCAGTGATGCCATCTAACTGTCTCATCCTCTGTCATCCCCTTCTCCTCCTGCCTTCAATCTTTCTCAACATCAGGGTCTTTTCAAATGAGTCAGCGCTTCACATCAAGTGGCAAAAATGTTGGAGTTTTAGCTTCAGCATCAGTCCATCCAATGAACACCCAGGACTGATTTCGTTTAGGATGAATTGGTTGGACCTCCTTGCAGTCCAAAGGACTCTAAGAGTCTTCTCCAACACCACAGTTCAAAAGCATCAATTCTTTGGTGCTCAACTTTCTTTATAGTCCAACTCTCACATCCATATATGACCACAGGAAAAACCATAGCCTTGACTAAACAAGCCTTTGTTGACAGAGTAATGTCTCTGCTTTTGAATATGCTGTCTAGGTTGGTCATAACTGTCCTTCCAAGGAGTAAGCATCTTTTAATTTCATGGCTGCAATCACCATCTGCAGTGATTTTGGAGCCCCCCAAAATAAAGTCTGCCACTGTTTCCACTGTTTCCCCATCTATTTCCCATGAAATGATGGAACCAGATGCCATGATATTCGTTTTCTGAATGTTGAGCTTTAAGTCAACTTTTTCACTCTCTTCTTTCACTTTCATCAAGAGGCTCTTTAGTTCTTTACTTTCTGCCATAAGGTTGGTGTCATCTGCATATCTGAGGTTATTGATATTTCTGCTAGCAATTTTGATTCCAGCTTTCGCTTCTTCCAGTCCAGCGTTTCTCATGATGTACTCTGCATAGAAGTTAAATAAGCAGGGTGACAATATACAGCCTTGATGTACTCCTCTTCCTATTTGGATCCAGTCTGTTATTCCATGTCCAGTTCTAACTGTTGCTACCTGACCTACATAGAGGTTTCTCAAGAGGCAGGTCAGGTGGTCTGGTATTCCCATCTCTTTCAGAATTTTCCACAGTTTATTGTGATCCATACAGTCAAAGGCTTTGGCATAGTCAATAAAATAGAAATAGATGTTTTTCTGGAACTCTTTTGCATTTTTGATCATCCATTGGATGTTGACAATTTGATCTCTGGTTCCTCTGCCCTTTCTAAAACCAGCTTGAACATCTGGAAGTTCACGGTTCATGTATTGCTGAAGCCTGGCTTGCAGAATTGAACATTACTTTACTAGCATGTGAGATGAGTGCAATTGTGCAGTAGTTTGAGCATTCTTTGGCATTGCCTTTCTTTGGGATTGGAATGAAAACTGACTTTTTCCAGTCTTGTGGCCACTGCTGAGTTTTCCAAATTTGTTGGCATATTGAGTGCAATACTTTCACAGCATCATCTTTCAGGATTTGAAATAGCTCAACTGGAATTCCATCATCTCCACTAGCTTTGTTTGTAGTGATACTTCCGAAGGCCCACTTGTCTTCATATTCCCGGATTGTCTCACTCTCAGTGAGTGATCACACCATCGTGATTATCTGGGTCATGAAGATCTTTTTTGAATAGTTCTTCTGTGTATTCTTGCCATCTCTTCTTAATGTCCTCTGCTTCTGTTAGGTCCATACCATTTCTGTCCTTTATCGAGCCCATCTTTGCATGAAGTGTTCCCTTGGTATCTTTAGTTTTCCTGAAGAGATCTCTAGTCTTTCCCATTCTATTGTTTTTCTCTATTTCTTTGCACTGATCGTTAAGGAAGGCTTTCTTATCTCTTCTTGTTATTCTTTGGAACTCTGCATCCAAATGGGTATACCTTTTCTTTTCTCCTTTGCTTTTGGCTTCTCTTCTTTTCACAGCTATTTGTAAGGGCTCCTCAGATAGTCATGGAATTTTTAGGTCAAGAATATTGGAGTCGGTTGCCATTTCTTATTCCAGGGTATCTTCCTTTAACTAAGGGAAGTAGCCTTTGTCAAAAATGAGTAAGTATGGGTTTACCTTTTGGCAAGGGTTTTGAAAAATTAGAGTCACTTTATCTACAGAAATAAATTCTTTTGGTCCACCATTATTGTATAATACATCTTTATCGTAAGATAATACTACAGCATATTTTCCACAGTTCAAGCCCCACAATTTCAGAAATAGAAAATATCATTACAAAATAAATAAATAGAGCTTCCTATGCTGAAATTTCAAATTTTAGAAAGTTTTAATGCTAGCATATTCCTTTGAATATATTAGAGTTTCCTTAATATTAATATTATTTTAAAAATTAATTTAAAAATAGTCATGAAGAGTAAACATATATAGAAAAAATAATTTTTTTCATTAACTGTATCTTATTTAGGCTGAATTATTTTATTTTTGCATGTTAAATAATTATAACTATTTGTAATATTAAAGATATTTTATTTTTTTGATGATACTAATAACAATAAAAACAACTGATATTTTATGGGTGTTTTGTATATATTAAATCGTTAATGCTGCCTACAACTTCTGGAAATTACCTTTATTAACCCATTTTGCAGATGAGACAATTGCAACTTTAGAGAAATTAACCAGCTTGCTAAAGGTCTCATATCAAATATTTATCAGAATTAGGCTGTAGTAGGATTCTATGACTCCAATATACTGGAGATCAATTCAAGCAGTGTTACATTTGGTTTCTACATATCTTGAAATACATACATTTAAATTATCTTAAATGTTAATATTTTTTAGGTTAAAATAAAATACATGTGTGAGCTTGTCACTTTTTATATATATTTTATATACATATATATTATGATCTCTCAGAATATATTTCCAGTAGTAGAAATCAAATAAATATTAAACTGACTCATTGGAAAAGACCAACGATGCTGGGAAAGATTGAAGGCAGGAGGAGAAAGTGACGACAGAGGATGAGATGGTTGGATGGGATCACCAACTCAATGAACATGAGTTTGAGCAAGCTCCAGGAGTTAATGATGGACAGGGATGCCTGGCATGCTTCAGTCCATGGGGTCTCAAAGAATTGGACATGACTGAGCAACTGAACCAATAATAAAAATTAAATGATATATACAATATAATAAAAATCTGAAACTTTTGTATTAGTAATATTCCAGTTTTATATTCTATGGTTATTAACCTACAGCTGAATAATTTAATATGTTGTTTGTGCTATCTATGGTTCATTATTTTCCCCATCCTTGTATGAGGGCTATCATTTATATTATTCTGTTTCCTAAGGATTAAATAAGGCAATTAATGAGTGCTTATTATCACTGTTTCTTTTATAAGATAAGGCAATTCAAAGCACTTAGAGTGTATTTCTCTTCTTTTTATTCTCTTTGTTTGTTTCTACTTTGGTAAAAATAATCTGAATGAGATACTGCATACTAATATATAGCCCATATTGCCTTTTTTTTTGATTCAAATAAAAACTGTGGTAAAATTAGGTGACAAGAATTGATTCCGTAACAATTTGACAATATTATTTTTGTAGAAAAGCACAGAAAATACAAACTTATTTTTAGACTTAGTATGTGGTATGACACACATATCATAAAAATGTCATTATATACATAATATTATAGATAATGTGTCGTTTTTTCCATT
This sequence comes from Capricornis sumatraensis, assembly GCF_032405125.1. Classification (NCBI taxonomy): domain Eukaryota; kingdom Metazoa; phylum Chordata; class Mammalia; order Artiodactyla; family Bovidae; genus Capricornis; species Capricornis sumatraensis. The sequence continues at coordinate 45,366,702 of NC_091085.1, read as the reverse complement.
TAAATAAAAAACACAAACAATTTTTGAGTGCATATGTGTGTGAACTAGTGTTCAAAATACTGGGTTGGCCAAAAAATTCATTAAATTTTTTCCATAAGATGTTATGTAAAAGTTCATATGAACTTTTTGGCCAACACACTAACTTATCAGATGAAATTTTGAGTTGCTTGTTGCACCACATGTATACTAATGTAGCATATAGTGCAATTATGGGTCAAATAATGCAGCATAATTGAATAAATTAAGCTCTATTGACAAGACCCAAAAGAATAGTACTCTTGTAACAGCTATTTAATCAAGGTCTAATAAGCTCTCCTACTACAGGCCAAGTGACTGAGATCACACAAAGGTAAAATGACCATTAATTATACTGCCAAGTATGTTTCATTATCTTCATGAAGTGGAATTTATAATGACTGCAAAACCCAGAGCTCTGCTTATTCTTCTCTTTCATTAATACAAATAAGACATGATGCATAGTAAATTTATCTTAGGAACACTAGGTCAGTTATTTCCTAAACATAATATAGGTTGATATTCAATAACTATGGTTTAATAAGTTTTAAAATTTGTTGATTATCCACTATTATAATTTATTTTTACTTGTTTCTATTATTGATTGCTCTATAATCATATACTATTTGGGAAACCTCATTCTAACTAACTATTATAATCATTAAGTGATTTAAGCCATGATTTTATTCCTTACGTATATTTATAGTCTTTAAAAATTTCCTGATTTGAGAATACATATATTTTTAACCGGAGAACACAATGGCACCCCACTGCAGTACTCTTGCCTGGAAAATCCCATGGACGGAGGAGCCTGGTAGGCTGCAGTCCATGGGGTTGCCAAGAGTCTGACACGACTAAGTGACTTCACTTTCACTTTTCACTTTCATACATTGGAGAAGGAAATGGCAGCCCACTCCAGTGTTCTTGCTTGGAGAATCCCAAGGATGTGGGAGCCAGGTGGGCTGCCGTCTATGGGGTCGCACAGAGTCAGACACGACTGAAGTGACTTAGCAGTATATTTTTAACCAATTAAATGCCACTGAAATTCTCAACCTTTATCTTCTCTAAATTCAGATTCTTTCTTAAAGATTAGTATCTAGTCTATAACGGTGTTTATTAAATATTAAAAATATATAACCAACAGTAATGATCTCCACATGCCTCTAGTGGAAACTGACTTCAAGAAAATAATCTACATGGTTTTGCATCTTTCTTCAAGACACTTTTGTAAAGTTAGGTTAAACTGTCTGAATTTCTATCAAAACAAAACAATATTTTGCTTTATTCATCATATTTTTAATGTAATGTTTATCACTTGTCTTAAGTCTTTAATATCTGCCTTTAAGGTCAGATGTAAATTGAGATTTACTGTGAAATTATCTTATTTATATAACAATTGTATATTACTTTATTTTTAATTTATTATAGTTTTGCATTTTATTTATTTTATTTACTTTATTATGCTTTATCATTTTTCTGAGAAGATATTTCATCAGCTTTTCAGACGTTCTTGAGGTTCCTATTTTTTAAATTTTTATTTGACTATAGTTGATTTATAATGTGTTAGTTTACTTTACAACAAAGTGAATGTTATATGTAAACGTATGTTAACTCTTTTTTAGATTATTTTTCGATGTAGGTCAGAACAGGCTATTGAATAGTGTTCCCTGGGGTATACAGTAGGTCTTTATTAGTTATCTATTTTATATAAAGCAGCATATATATGTCAGCTTCAATCTCCCAATTTATCCCTCCCCACTTCCCCCTCTGGTATTATAAGCTTGTTTTCTACATTTGAGACTCTATTTCGGTTTTATAAATTGATTCACTTGTACTATTTTTTTTTTTTAGATTTCACATATAAGTGATAACATATTATATTTGTGTTTTCTATTTAATGTCTGTATTGATGTCAGTTGCCTTTGTATACTAGAGCTGTCTATGAACAGACACATGGGTGAGAGCAGACACTGTTATATTGCAGAAACTTAACAGTAGCACATGACTGTATTTGAAACTGTTTTTTTCTACATCTTAGCCAGCCTTTAAAGAGAATGGAACAAAAATGTTATTAAGTATCATGGACACAGTCAAAAATGAACTATTTCATGCTAATGATTGAGTCCTTTAAAGCAACAAGATCATAGATGATTGCATACAGCCCTTGCAATCCAAAAAAAAAAAAAAAAAGTTTAACTTATAGTTAGTCCTCACCATTGAAACACAAAAGTCATCAACTTTAGATAGTAACATAGACAGCTTTAATCAAGGAATCTTCCCTAGTTGTTCAGCATACCATCATGTGGTTCACTGATCACCTGAGTACAAATCCTCATTCCACAAAGAAATTGTTGAAGACTAGTTAAATCAAATTGCACTTCCATATTTTTCTTATTGCCTAATATAGTTTTTTTTTTAATTTTCCTTTTTTTACAGTCCAGGTAAACTGATGAATAACTTTTGATAATATTTATCAAATGTTAATTTCTCAAATTACAAACTCAAAAGATGTGCCATTCAAGCACACAGAGCTACTTATGGTAAACCAGGATTACACATCTGCCCTTAATCCCTCAGAGGCAAGGTCTCACTATTCCATATTCAATGGAAGAAAAGATCAATAAGGAGTTTAACATTATTAGAATAATAATCATTGCAAAGCAACTCTGATGGGATAGACAGTATGGAAATGACAATAAGATACTCAGGTGCACTGCCACTGACAATAACAGTCTTTGGGAGAGGGAAAAATCAACACATTTAGTTCATCTGCAAGCAGTGAGGGTCACTAAAGTTAAAAAAAAAAAAAATCAACACACATTATTGTCTTTGGAAATAGGTTGAGTTCAACTCCTGGGTCAGGAAGATCCCTTGGAGAAGGAAATGGCATTATGTTCCAATATTTTTGCATGGAAAATTTCATAGACAAAGGAACCTGATGGGCTACAGTCCATGGGATCACAAAGAGTTGGAACACAACTGAGAGACTGAGCATTCATTCTAAATATAAGCTTTGCCAAAAATTTGGCTTGTAATTTAAAGCTGCTAAAAATGTCAGACCATGAAAACAGAATTAGAACAATGAATTGAATATTTTCCTGTGCACCAAACAGAATTTTTATGGGTAATTTGAGAAACATTAAGCAATGAACACAATTAGATGCTAAATAAATACTTGATTAATTAAATAGGAAGCTTTAAAAAAGAGTCTAGTTTGACTTATTACAATTAAAGAAGGTGACATTTTATCAAAATATTACTTGTACTAGAAATACACATACATACCTATTTGGTGGCAGTTTTGAAATAAAGAGATAACAAAGGCTAAACTTAGAGTAGCAATATACTAGAAAGAGCATTGGGTAAACTGTTGAGTTACACATTTGTCATTAATTAACTTGTTTCTTGTTTCATTTTAGTTTTCTTCACCACCACTAGTGGTTTTGTCATGATCTCTCAATGCTCTTATACAATCTCTGAGATTTTAAAAGTATTAATGATATAGTCACACCATAACAGATATCACAAGTATAAAAAGAATTGGTGTGAATATACCATATGATAGTACTTATATGTGAAATCTTAAAATATACAGCAAGCTGATGAATAGTATAAAAAAGATTCAGAAAAGCATAGATTAAACTAGTCATTACCAGTGGGAGAAGAAAGAGAAGAGGGAAAATATAGGGTCAGGGGAAAAAAAGGGTTATTATGGGATTACATGAATTCATGTTTGTGGAACTTTTCAAAGTTTAAAGCACTGCAGAATTAAAAGACTTTGATTCAATAAAGATATGCTCCAATAAAATAATTAATGTGACAAAAATTAAGAATATAATTGACAGTTTTTATTAATATCTAATAGTCATAATTGCAGCGTTTCCCTGATACGTCAGTTGTTAAAGAATCTGCCTGTGATACCTATGATTCCCCAGTTGGATTCCTGGGTTGGGAAGATCCGCTGAAAAGGGATAGGCTACCCACTCCAGTATTCTTGGGCTTTCCCTTGTTGCACAGCTGGTAAGGAATCTGCATGCAAAGAGGGTGACCTGGGTTCCATCCCTGGGTTGTGAATAATCCCCTGGAGAAGGGCAAGGGTACCCACTCCAGTATTCTGGCCTAGAGAGTTTCATGGACTGTATAGTCCATGGAGTCTCAAAGAGTCAGACATGACTGAGTGACTTTCACTTTCACTTTCAGTCATAATTGAAAATATATCTGGAGATTAGTTTAATGACTATCACAAAACAGTTAATTAACAAAATCAAGCCAATATAATAAGTATAATGGCCTTAAGATATTTTTAAGACATCAACAGGTCTTATTTTGGGCATATTCTAAATGGTTGAAGACACAGTCACTAAATGTAAAGAGAAAATGTCCCATGTGAAAGAAACAGAATATATAAATATGCATACAAATTTCAGACCCCATATTTTACTGCATTCAAGTAATATCCTCAGATAAATTTCCTGAAAAGTAAATAAGCTAAAGAGATACAATGGAAGTGTATCTAGTCTACGATGTTGATAGAAGTAGAAAGGTAAAATTTAGGAAAATATTTGCAAAACTTGAACAAATTTTACATCAAGAGGGCAACAGACATTTTCTCACCTTTCACCTTTGAGTGAAAAACTATGTCATCTTGAAAATAGGAAACTGTCTATGGTAGAAAGATCTCAGGAAAATATTAAGGATTTGCTTGGGATCCTGGACAAGAAGAAAAGGTGAACAGGCAGTCTTCGTTTTAATTTTAGCTTTCACCTCTGATTTTGATTTCAGAGATAAATACATTCATTCATTTCAATACCCTTTTAAGTCCTTTATTTTGCTATAGAAACATGAGTAATTTAAAACAGAATAATAGAAATTGCTGGATTTACTCTTCTGAGGAAGTTTTTTGAATGGATAGTTTTATTATCTGGAAGTTGTTGCTGGTCCTTTGTAAACTTGCTGTACAGATGGATACGCGTAGTACCACGGGGATTTTATGGGTATTGATCCTGGTAGCTTTAAAATCTGGGATATGACAGAGATTCAGTGTCTAAAAAAATGGGTAAGTGCAGCACAGACTTTCATGTATTAAGGTTCACTTCCCTATTACTGCCCTGTTCTTTCGTGAACAGACATAAAACAGATGTGTGGGTATGTGTGTGCACACACGCAAGTCTGTGCAGGAGCATTCTGGAAGACAGTTGCAGAGTCAGTTCAGTTCAGTCGCTCAGTCGTGTCCAACTCTGCGACCCCATGAATCCCAGCACGCCAGGCCTCCTTGTCCATCACCAACTCCCGGAGTTCACTCAGACTCACGTCCATCGAGTCAGTGATGTCATCCAGCCATCTCATACTCTGTCGTCCCCTTCTCCTCCCACACCCAAATCCCTCCCAGCATCCCTCCCAGAGTCTTTTCCAATGAGTCAACTCTTCGCATGAGGTGGCTAAAGTACTGGAGTTTCAGCTTCAGCATCATTCCCTCCAAAGAAATCCCAGGGCTGATCTCCTTCAGGATGGACTGGTTGTATCTTCTTTCAGTCCAAAGGATTCTCGAGAGTCTTCTCCAACACCACAGTTCAAAAGCATCAATTTTTCGGTTCTCAGCTTTCTTCACAGTCCAACTCTCACATCCATACATGACTACTGGAAAAACCATAGCCTTGACTAGACAGACCTTTGTTGGCAAAGTAATGTCTCTGCTTTTGAATATACTATCTAGGTTAGTCATAACTTTTCTTCCAAGGAGTAAGCGTCTTTTAATTTCATGAATGCAGTCACCATCTGCAGTGATTTTGGAGCCCCAAAAAATAGTCTGACACGGTTTCCACAGTTTCCTCATCTATTTCCCATGAAGTGATGGGACCAGATGCCATGATCTTCATTTTCTGAATGTTGAGCTTTAAGCCAACTTTTTCACTCTCCTCTTTCACTTGCATCAAGAGGCTTTTGAGTTCCTCTACACTTTCTGCCATAAGGGTGGTGTCATCTGCATATCTGAGGTGGTTGACATTTCTCCAGGCAATCTTGATTCCAGCTAGTGTTTCTTCCAGCCGAGCATTTCTCATGATGTACTCCACATATAAGTTAAATAAGCAGGGTGACAATATACAGCCTCAACGTACTCCTTTTCCTATTTGGAACCAGTCTGTTTTCCCATGTCCAGTTCTAACTGTTGCTTCCTGACCTGCATACAGATTTCTCAAGAGGCAGGTCAGGTGGTCTGGTATTCTCATCTCTTTCAGAATTTTCCACAGTTTCTTGTGATCCACATAGTCAAAGGTTTTGGCATAGTCCATAAAGCAGAAATAGATGTTTCTCTGGAACTCTCTTGCTTTTTCCATGATCCAAGGATGTTGGCAATTTGATCTCTGGTTCCTCTGCCTTTTCTAAAACCAGCTTGAACATCTGGAAGGTCACAGTTCACGTATTGCTGAAGCCTGGCTTGGAGAATTTTGAGCATTATTTTATTAGCGTGTGAGATGCATGCAATTGTGCGGTAGTTTGAGCATTTTTCAGCATTGCCTTTCATTGGGATTGGAATGAAAATTGACCTTTTCCAGTCCTGTGGCCACTGGTGAGTTTTCCAAATTTGCTGGCATATTGAGTGGAGCACTTTCACAGCATCATCTTTCAGGATTTGAAATAGCTCAACTGGAATTCCATCACCTCCACTAGCTTTGTTCGTAGCGATGCTTTTAAGGGGCCCACTTGACTTCACATTCCAGGATGTCTGGCTCTTGGTGAGTGATCACACCATCATGATTATCTTGGTCATGAAGATCTTTTTTGTATAGTTCTTCTGTGTATTCTTGCCACCTCTTCTTAATATCTTCTGCTTCTGTTAGGTCCAGACCATTTCTGTCCTTTATCGAGCCCATCTTTGCATGATATGTTCCCTTGGTAGCTCTAGTTTTTTGAAGAGATCTCTAGTCTTTCCCATTCAGTTGTTTTCCTCTATTTCTTTGCATTGATTGCTGAAGAAGGCTTTCTTATCTCTTCTTGCTATTCTCTGGAACTCTGCATTCAGATGCTTGTATCTTTCCTTTTCGCCTTTGTTTTTCACTTCTCTTCTTTTCACAGCTATATGTAAGGGCTCCCCAGACAGCCATTTTGCTTTTTTGCATTTTTCCATGGGGATAGTCTTGATCCCTGTCTCCTATACAATGTCAGGAACCTCCGTTCATAGTTCATCAGGCACTCTGTCTATCAGATCTAATCCCTTAAATCTATTTCTCCCTTCCACTGTATAATCATAAGGTATTTGATATAGGTCATACCTGAATGGTCTAGCGGTTTTACCTACTTTTTCAATTTGTCTGAATTTGGCAATAAGGAGTTCATGATCTGAGCCACAGTCAGCTCCTGGTCTTGTTTTTGTTGACTGTATAGAACTTCTCCAACTTTGGCTACAAAGAATATAATCAATCTGATTTTGATGTTGACCATCTGGTGATGTCCATGTGTAGAGTCTTCTCTTGTGTTGTTGGAAGAGGGTGTTTGCTATGACCAGCGCATTTTCTTGGCAAAACTCTATTAGCCTTTGCCCTGCTTCATCCCGTATTCCAAGGCCAAATTTGCCTGATACTTCAGGTGTTTTTTGACTTCCTACTTTTGCATTCCAGTCCCCTATAATGAAAAGGACATCCTTTTTGGCTGTTAGTTCTAAATGGTCTTATAGGTCTTCATAGATCTGTTCAACTTCAGCTTCTTCAGCATTACTGTTTGGAGCATAGACTTGGATTACCGTGATATTGAATGATTTGCCTTGGAAACGAACAGAGACCATGGTGTTGTTTTGAGATTGCATCCAAGTACTGCATTTCAGACTCTTTTGTTGACCATGATGGCTACTCCATTTCTCCTAAGGGATTCCTGCCTGCAGTAGCAGATATAATGGTCATCTGAGTTAAATTCACCCACTCCAGTCCATTTTAGTTCGCTGATTCCTAGAATTTCGACGTTCACCCTTGCCATCTCTTGTTTGACCACTTCCAATTTGCCTTGATTCATGGACCTGACATTCCAGGTTCCTATGCAATACTGCTCTTTACAGTATCAGATCTTGCTTCTATCACCAGTCACATCCACAGCTGGGTATTATTTTTCCTTTGGCTTCATCCCTTCATTCTTTCTGGAGTTATTTCTCCACCAATCTCCAGTAGCATATTGGGCACCTAATGACCTGGGGAATTCCTCTTTCAGTATCCTATCATTTTGCCTTTTCATACTGTTCATGGGCTTCTCAAGGCAAGGGTACTGAAGTGGTTTGCCTTCCATTCTCCAGTGGACCACATTGCGTCAGACCTCTCCATCATGCCCGCCTGTCTTGGGTTGCCCCGCGGGCATGGCTTAGTTTCATTCAATTAGACAAGGCTGTGGTCCTAATGTGATTAGATTGACTAGTTTTCTGTGATTATGGTTTCAGTTGCAGAGTAAGGGACTCCAATAAATAAGGTGGAAAAATACAATCTAGATATAAACTAAAATTATTTAGCTAAAATAGCAATATCAGGTTAACTATCATTGGTAATATTACACAATAATATTCATGTTCAAGATTACTACAAGTGAAATGTTATATCTATTTAATTCCACCAGTGGAAATGCTTTGAATGCTTATAATTCCAACTTTGACATTATTTGTGTAATTTCATACTAAACCTCTTAATGTACAAGTAGTGAAACAAGCCTTAATCATTAATCATCTCTAAACTCTCATCATTTTTATAATGTTTAAAGAAAACTGGCCTTAGTACAACATCCATGTCATTTGAAAACTTTTTTCTTAAAGAAATGCAAATATATAGAGTAATTCTCAGATATCTTTGTCACGCTTTATTTGTATTTACTTATAAAACATAATGCCAAACAATTTACAAAATTTTATAATATGGAATTTTAAAGTTGAATATAGAGAAAACATATGGATTAATATTTTGAGAGACATGCTGAAAGGCTATTAGAAATGAATAAAAGTTTGGCAGATGGAAGCTGAAAAGAGTCACAGGAGGTTGGAAACCATAAAATGTTAGCAGCAGTTATCAGTGGGTCTCTCAGAAGCCTTTAGCAGCTTAGAAGGAAAAGGAGAAAGCAGATGGTGGCATTTAACTTGGTTCGCTATTAGTAAAGCAGGAAAGAAAGAGACAAAAGGAATAAAAAAATGGACTTTGCTATTCTGGCAAAACTAAAATCAAAATTTTCTCCAACTATGTCCAAGAAGAAATATTTACTGCATAAATCTATATTCTGTCCTGATTGCTGGCAAACCCAAATATGATACAGGTTTGTTTAACAAAATTTGGCCCACAATGACTTTTCTTAAAGCTGTGGATTTGCTTGTGTTTCTAAATTTTGTGACTGTGGATACACTTGTATGATAGTCTTGCAGATTTTGTTAACTTTTTGAACTTTTTTTTTTTCTTTTAAAGAAAACACTGAAGACTTACTATTAAACTAATTCTGCTTTCACTATATTGAAGACATTGTATTCAGAGCAGGAAAATAGCCTGGATTGTAAGTGTGAAGCGATTTCATTTCCCCAGTGAGATGGCAGAAGGTGCCAGAGCTGAGACCAAGCTGAGTTAGAACTTCAGAGGATAAAGACTAATATGGGGCTTCAATTTTCTGGCGGCTTTACTTCAAAAATGGACACATTTTTATTTTGGCTGTCATTTCTTTGGGTTCCAAAGTGTAAGTGAAAGTCACTCAGTGGTGTCCGACTCTGCCAGCCCCTAGACTGTCATCTGCCAGGCTTCTCTGTCCATGAAATTCTCCAGGCAATTCTACTGGAGTGGGTAGCTGTTTCTTCTCCAGGGATCTTCCCAACCCAGGGATCGAACCTAGGTGTCCTGCATTGCGGGTGGATTCCTGACCAGCTGAGTTACCAGGGAAGTCCATACAACATTACAAATGTCTTCAACTTAATATAGTAAATATTTATTTCATTGAATCATAAGTTGCAAAATATTATTTAATTATTCTCTGGGAACTTTAGAATGTTGAAGTTTGTAATCTAATTTTATATTTGAGATTTGTCATATTTTTGAGTTTTTTCCCTCCATCTTTATGTATTTACATTGACTCTTTCATGGGAATGCTGGTTTTTTCTCTTGTGCTTTGTAACATTTCAACATGAGCATTTTTTTAAAACTTTGACATTTTATTTATTTTTAAATTAATTTTTATTGGAGTATAGTTACTTTACAATGTTGTATTAGTTCCTACATTGTAAAGTAGCTATACTCCAATAAAAATTAATTTAAAATAAATAAACAAAACATCTATGGCAAAGTGAATTTGCCATAGAAAGAGAGGATAACTTTTTTGAACTTTTTTGGATCCTATTTTTGAAACAGAAATAAATGTGCAGATGTAGAGAAAAAAGGATTGGGATATATATATATTATATATATATATATATACATACATACTATTGATGCTATTTTAATTATGATACTAATGAGAAACTGCTATAAAGCTCAGGGAACTCTACTCAGTGCTTTGTGGTGATCTGGATGGAAAGAAAATGCAAAAAGCATGAGAAATTTTAACTGAGGACTAACCTATGGATTCTGAGAAACCCCAGCAGACTATTTGTCTCTGAACAGTGTTTTTATATTTGCTTTCTTGGGTGCCTAGCGAGTGTCAATATTCAGGGACTGATTTTCATAATCGTTTTCTCAATGTGGGTATCTTGTACCAATAAATGGGGCATAAAACTATGTGTGATATAGCCCATGGTTACAAAGTATACATAACCCTTGGTTACAGATTATCTAGAGACATTTGTTTCAACCTAGAGACCAGGTGTTGGAGAAGACTCCTGAGAGTCCCTTGGACTGTAAGGAGATCCAACCGGTCCATTCTGAAGGAGATCAGTCCTGGGTGTTATTTGGAAGGAATGATGCTAAAGCTGAAACTCCAGTACTTTGGCCTCCTCATGTGAAGAGTTGACTCACTGGAAAAGGCTGATGCTGGGAGGGATTGGGGGCAGGAGGAAAAGGGGGCAACAGAGGATGAGATGGCTGGATGGCATCACCGACTCGATGGACATGAGTTTGAGTGAACTTTGGGAGTTGGTGATGGACAGGGAGGCCTGGCGTGCTGCAATTCATGGAGTTGCAAAGAGTCGGACATGACTGAGCAGCTGACCTGAACTGAACTGAGAGCCAGGTATTGATGAAAACTGTCAACTCTCTTTGATTGTATGTAGGTCTTTGTTTTCCGTGGTTTTCCCTTTTGTTAACTACAGAATTCTTTGAGGATTCCTGCTTTGCGTGAGGTTCTAAATTCAACTTGCATCTCTCATACTCTCATGACTCAGATCCTTCCCCATGTGGGTACCAGAGTAGTCCTTTGTCCCATTCCCAAAGCAAACCCTCCGTAGGTTTACTTTCTTCTGTATCTCTGACACCAAAGGTCTAACATCATTTTATTGTGTTTGAAACCATATGTTTAAAAAAATGTTAAAATTGTATGTGACATTTCTAGATATTTGCAGTGGGAAGAGTTTCTGACTATCTAGTTTACAGGTTGCTAGAACTAAAGGTTTTTATTTGAGAATTATTAAATATTTAGATTTTTTTCTATTTTTTCTGCATGAATTGGTCTATTCAAGTTATTTCCATGGGGAATTTTGATAGCATGTGCTTCACAATAAATATTACAATATTTTTTAGGTTTCCAAATTTCTTGTTGTACAGTTGTAATACATAATATATTATTAAGTATTTAAAATGCTAAAACTTGAGAGTCTGCCATATTTTAGGCACTATTCTAAGCACCAGGAACAATAGACCAAATAGTCGTTTCCTTTGTTGTTACTCAGTTTACATTATAGTCAGGAATTCATAATATAATAGAACATTAAATAGATTATCAATATTGACCTAAAAGTAGAAACAAGAAGCGATCTCATAACAATATTTGGAAGTAGACAGGCAAAAGCCATGGCAAGAGGGCAACTATGAAGTCAAAGACCAAACACTGTTTTATCAGTCTGCCGTCTTTGATGTGGCATTATATTTGATGGTGATGATAACTTGATAATGGTCTTTTTCTCATGCTTGTTGCTTTGTACTGTCACATGGCTGTCACGCTGTGAGGCAAGGTCAAGAAAAGAATCTGAGAAATGTAAAACCATTGACACTCCTCTTGTTTCTGTCTCTTTCTTTTAAACACAAAATATTCTTCCTAAAAGCCCTCCATCAGATATTTCATTACGTCTTCCTGTCCAGAATTCTCTCAGTTCTAACTCATAGGAGAATAAAAACCAAGTATCAGACAGACAAGAGATGTCAACAACAGTTTAAGGCATAGGTTGGCACATTATTTATATTATTACTTTGTATTAGATACAGTTAATTTAAAATGTGTTTATTTCTGCTATAAAGAAATGTGACTCATTATACATATATCCATTCCTTCTTTTTTTTAGTTTATTTTCCTGTATAGACTATAACAGTACCAAGTAGAATTTCCTGTACCATAGAGTAGGTCCTTATTAGTTATTAGTAGATGACTAATATATAGTAGTGTGTATATGTCAACTCCAGTCATCCAATTTATCCCTCCTTTCCTTTCTCCTATGGTAACCATCTGTGATTCAATTTCTGTTTTGTAAATAAGTTCATTTGTACCATTTGTTTAGGTTCTACATATAAGCGATATCATATGATATTTATCTTTCTTTGTCTGATTTACTTCACTCAGTATTACATTCTCTAGATTCAGATAGAGAGTAGTATTTTGAGCTTTGCAAGTTGAACAGACTGTTGTGGCTACTTATTTTAATATGAAAACAGCCACAGACAGTGTGTAAATAAAGGAGCAAAGCTGCAGTTCAGACAAAGTGTGTCTATAAAGCAATTGATGGGCCAGATTTGACTCGTAAGTTTTGCGTTTTTGAACTGATTGTTATTCCTTTCCTGAGATAGAATAAATTGCTTCAAAGAGGGAATAAAAGGAAAGAAGGGAGGAAAGAGGAAGGAAGAAGGGATACTTTCTGTCAAAAAAGAATAGTGTTGTGTGTGTGTGGGGGGGGGGGGGGGAGGGGAATGACCACAATATGAATTTATCTTTAGTTTTGGCTTTTAAAAAGCAATATGATTAAAAATGATGCATTTTAGTTTCCAATATGTTAATAAATTTTTGCATGAGTTTTTCTCCTTTTTATTGATTATCAGGTCATTTAGATTTTCTGGTTTTATTTATGTGTTTATTTTTGATGTACGTTATCGAGGAAAGATTGCTGGGAGAAATATCAATAACCTCAGATATGCAGATGACACCACCCTTATGGCAGAAAGTGAAGAAGAACTAAAGAGCCTTTTGATGAAAGTGAAAGAGGAGGTAAAAAAGTTGGGTTAAAGCTCAACATTCAGAAAACTAAGATCATGGCATCCGGTCCCACCATTTCATGGCAGATAGATGGGGAAACAGTGGAAACAGCAGATGACTTTTTCTGGGCTCCAAAATCACTGCAGATGGTGACTGTAGCCATGAAACTAAAAGATGCTTACTCCTTGGAAGGAAAGTTATGATCAACTTAGATAGCATATTAAAAATCAGAGACATTACTTTGCCAACAAAGGCCCATCTAGTCAAGGCTATGGTTTTTCCAGTGGTCATGTATGGATGTGAGAGCTGGGCTATAAAGAATTAATGCTTTTGAACTGTGGTGTTGGAGAAGATGCTTGAGAGTCCCTAGGACTGCAAGGAGATCCAACCAGTCCATCCTAAGGGAGATCAGTCCTGGGTGTTCATTGGAAGGACTGATGTTGAGACTGAAACTTCAATATTTTGGCCACCTGATACGGAGCGCTGACTCATTAGAAAAGACTCTGATGCTGGGAAAGACTGAAGGGAGGAAGAGAAGGGGACAACTGAGGATGAGATGGTTGGATGGCATCATTGACTTGATGAACATGGGTTTGGGTGGACTCCAGGAGTTGGTGATGGACAGGGAGGCCTGGCATGCTGCAATTCATGGGGTCATAAAGAGTCGAACATGACTGAGTGACTGAACTAACTATTGAGGAAAGAGAGTTTCTCTTGTGGCTCAGCTGGTAAAAGATCTGCCTGCAATGTTGGAGATCTGAGTTCAATCCCTGTGTTGGGAAGAAAGAACTCTTTGTTCAAAAAAAATTTTGCTCTGTATTTTACCATTTACTTTTAATTGAAATATGTTATGATCAGATAATATGTCTTGTAAATGTTAGCTTTGGAGATGTTCTAAAGATTTCATTTTAAATAAGTACATAAAATACTTAAATTATTTGTAAAGGTTTCATATGCATACACAAAAGAACAAATACATTTACATGTATGAGTATAGGTATGTATTAAATTATGCATATATATAAATCTATTCTACTAAATTCTAAGTTTTCTTACTAAATTAGAAAGTGTTCCGGACACATTTTCCTGAAAAGCATCTTCAAACTAAGTGGCAAAAAAGATTTGATTTAAGGATATATGTATCTGTGCATTGTTTCTTTGTTTCACTTGCAATGCAGAAAATCATTGCTTGTATGTCAAGGGAATTTGTTGATTAAACATAATTGAAAAGTTAAGTGGGGAAAGTAAAGGAATTACAACTAGACTATTAATTCCAGGGTTATTTGACCCTAGTGATAATCTGGAATCTAGGAAATGTGGGCTGTTTCTACTTTAACCACTGCTACTTTATGCTCCTGATCCTGGTGTAGGTACTGGAATTAGAGTCCTTCTTCTTCTTAGTCACTCAGTCATGTCCAACTCTTTGAAACACCGTGGACTGTATCCTGGCAGGCTTCTCTGACCATGGGATTCTCCAGGCAAGAACACTGGAGAGGGTCGCCATGTCCTTCTCCATGGGATCTTCCCACTCAGGGATCAAACCCAGGTCTCCCACATAGCAGGTGGATTCTTTACCATCTGAGCCACTAGGTAAGTCCAAGAAGACCAGAGTGGTTAGCTGTATCCCTTCTCCAGGGGAACTTCCCAATCCAGGAATTGAACTGGGGTGCCCAGTAACCACAAACACAATCATCAGAACTTGTTTTCCAGACACAACTGCTGCAGAGATATGGCACCTACCACTCCTAAATTATGTACCATTGCACCTCATTCACAGAGGTGGTATTACACAGGGCTCTGAGAGTGAAGATGGCAATGTGCTTTTTCCCTCCAGTCATGGCTACACCAGGAGAGAATAGATGGATGTGGTTGAGGGTGAAAGAGACAAGCATCACCCAAAGCCAGTGTTCCTTACATCCTAACTTTATTATATCATTTAAGATATTTCTTACAAAGGTCATAGCTGGAATCATATTTTTTAACTTAATTGGACAATTTTTTTTTTTTTTTCTTTAGTAGGAAAGCTAGTATTTGCACTTTTGGAACAATATGGTAAAGTGACATTCTTTCTTTTATGTTATATATATTATGCATAAGATAACTTGAATAAACATGTTATTCTCCTCTTCCCTTTACCTTTCTCACCACTCTTCTAAGTTTCTGAGTCTTGTTCCTTTAATATGACAATAAGACACCAACTATTTCTCCACAAATATTTTCCTTGTCTCCACTTACAGCAGGATGCATTCTTGTGGAGATGATTGCTTTCTCTTGCTCCTTGTCTCCAGAAGAGACCCTTAGGGTTTTAAATTCTCCTCGTTTCTTCTTTAACCTTATAATTTTCTTCCTCTTTTTTTTCATTTACCCCTCCCTCTCTTGTCTCCCATCACCTCCCATCACCTACTTACATTCAGTATCTTTGTTTTACAGAGATAGGGAAGTACTTTTAGTTCCAGAAATGGTGTTTTAGACTTGTGCTATGCATTCTATCACTAGTCATTTAGAGGAAACAATAGAAAAATTCTCCAGTAAGAATCTCCATTTGACATTCATATTACTCATTTTTAGAGAGTATATTATTGTCCATTTGGATTTCAAAGCAGTTGGATAGATTGACAGCATTCATTAGTAGATCAGTGTTTCCTTTCCTTTACATATAAACTACTGGAATAGTTGACTGTTAATATAGAAGAAAGTGGAAAAAATATGTTTAGGATAGTGACTTTATATAAGCATAAAAAATCAGAAATAAGAATGCTTAAATAAATACATGAATTGGGAATAAAGAAATAACAGAGTTGGAAGGGAAAAAAGTGGCAATCTAAAGAAGTCAAATCTTGAAGTATGGAGGTTAATGCATGACCCTTTCAGAGGTTGCTGAGGTTGAAAAGGAATAATTTGGTTTGGAGGAAATTATCAAGAAAGTAATTCATAAAAGTGTTTTATAGATATTCCTGGTGGTCCAGCAGTTATGAATCCATCTCCCAATTCAGGGGACACAGGTTTGACCCCTGATCTGGGAGATTCCACATGCTGTGGGGCAACTAAGCTGCTGTACCACGACTACTGAAGCCCACATGCCTAGGGCCCATGGTCTGCAACAAGAGACACCGCCATGATGGAATCCTGTGTGCAACAGCTACTGAGAGCCCATGCACAGCAACAAAGACTTAGTACAGTCAAAATAATAAAATAAAAAAAAAAATTAAAGTATTTTGTAAAATATAAGATAATATAAAATACACAATAATATTTAATCTCCTTCCTTTCTTCCTTTTTTATGCTTTTATCTTTGTTTTATGATCCCTACAGCACCTGGTATTTCCAGGCTGTCTCCCATCCAAGTACTAACCTGGGCCTATCCTGCTTATCTTCTGAGATCCGGTGAGATTGGACACGTTCAGGGTGATATGGCCGTAGACCCTATTAACAACATTGTTATTAAATTATTGCATTATTAGAGTAAAATAACAATACTGATATTTAGTTATCGGTATTAATATCAGTACATTATTTGATAAGTAAGTGCATTCCTAGTTTAACATTTACTAAATATTACAAAAATTTTGAAAATCATTTATAAAAATAGCCTATGACAAAAAATAGGAGGGTAGCTATGAGATATAAACTTCATCATGCAGTATAATTTTGAACATAAATTATTAACACCAAACACACAAAACATAAACTTCATGTAAATTAAGAATATTTAAAACCATAAGATTTTAAATGAAATGATATTATGTAATGTTATTATGGTCCTTGGATATAAATTTGTGATTTGTGTCATAATCAGATCTTGAGCATATTTTTCACTAGCTTTTAGCCACTGAAAAAGTTCTTTTTAAATCTACCCTGCTGCTGCTGCTGCTGCTAAATCACTTCAGTCGTGTCTGACTCTGTGCGACCCCGTAGACGGCAGCCCACCAGGCTCCGCCATCCCTGGGATTCACCAGGCAAGAACACTGGAGTGGGTTGCCATTTCCTTCTCCGATGCATGAAGGCAAACAGTGAAAGTGAATTCGCTCAGTCATGTCCGACTCTTAGGGACTCCATGGACTGCAGCCCGCCAGGCTTCTCTGTCCATGGGACTTTCCAGGCAAGAGTACTGGAGCGGAGTGCCATAGATGAGTCTTTATGAAGGATTAGTTAAAATTTAATAATTCTAAATAGTGTCCCCCCTTCACTTTTTAATTTTCAAATAGTGTCACATTTTGCTTGATACTTTTGAGATCTCTGTGTTCGTTATATATAGATGGATGTTGCAAAGTATAACTAATTATATCATTTTAATACTATAATGTTAATTTTTTATGTTAATTTTTAACTTGCAAAATTCTTTACACTCAATAATGTAATTTACTCTTTAGTAACTTTTAGTTTTGTTTTTGAAAATTCTGGAAGTATAAGACACATTTCCTTTATTCAAAGTTTGAATCTGTACATCTGAATTGGTAAATTTTTGTTACATATATTTTGTATATATAGAAATAAAGGAAATTTATGCTAAAAATTATGGTTCATGTACAAACCATAGTGCAGAGTAAGACATGGGATTTAAAATATATATTGCAATTATTAAATTTACTATTATGATCATTGGTTACTATTTTTAAAATGAAAGTGAAAGTTGTTCAGTTGTGTCCAACTCTTTGGGACCCCATGGAATTCTCCAGGCCAGAATACTGGAGTGGGTAGCCATTCCCTTCTCCAGGGGATCTTCCCAACCCAGGAACTGAACCAGGGCTCCTGCATTGCAGGTGGATTCTTTACCAGATGAGCCACAAGGGAAGCCCAAGAATACTGAAGTGGGTAGCCTATCCCTTCTCCAGCGGATCTTCCTAACCCAGGAATCGAACTGGGTTCTCCTGCATTGAAGGTGAATTCTTTAGCAACTGAGCTATCAGGCTGTTTTCAAGAATTGTGGCAGTAACAGGCTGAAGGAGATTATGTATAAGGTATGTCATCTTCTTGAAAGGAGAAAAAGTAGTCAGAAATTAAATTACAAAAAAGGATTGCAAAATTAGACACAATTAATCTTTGCTAAAATAAACACTGATATACACAGCTGCCATCTTTCTAAATTCCATATATATGTGTTAGTATACTGTATTGGCGTTTTTCTTTCTGGCTTACTTCACTCTGTATAATCGGCTCCAGTTTCATCCATCTCATCAGAACTGATTCAAATGAATTCTTTTTAACGGCTGAGTAATACTCCATTGTGTACATGCACCAAAGCTTTCCCATCCATTCATCTGCTGATGGACATCTAGGTTGTTTCCATGTCCTGGCCATTATAAACAGTGCTGCGATGAACATTGGGGTACATGTGTCTCCTTCAATTCTGGCTTCCTCGGTGTGTATACCCAGCAGTGGGACCGCTGGGTCATAAGGCAGTTCTATTTGCAATTTTTTAAGGAATCTCCACACTGTTCTCCATAGTGGCTGTACTAGTCTGCATTCCCACCAACAGTGTAGGAGGGTTCCCTTGGAGAGGGCGGGATGATTTGGGAGAATGGCATTCTATCATGTATACTATCATGTAGGAATTGAATCGCCAGTCTATGTCTGACGCAGGATACAGCATGCTTGGGGCTGATGCATGGGGATCACCCACAGAGATGTTATGGGGAGGGAGGTGGGAGGGGGTTTCATGTTTGGGAACACATGTAAGAATTAAAGATTTTAAAATTTAATAAAAAAATATAAATTGAGAAAAAAAAATAAAATAAACACTGATAATCAATTCTCTCATTTCTGTTTCTATATCTTCTATCTCTCTGTATATGTTTATCACTTTTACACTGATTTTTCTCACTTTTTATCTAAATATAAAGCAAGGGGACATTTTTGTTGTTTATTTGTTTGTTTCTACAATTTGGTGGTGTTTTGACCATATATAAAATGTATAATTGTGAGTTTGCAACTTAACTACAGGAAATTGACAGTCAGGCTTAGGTTCATTTGTTCTTCATGTCATAATACTATGTCTACCCCTTTACACACAGCTATATGCAAACACAAATGCATCCCCATACAAAATCTTTTGCCTGCTGATCTACCCATATTTACTACCTTCTTTTCCTTAATCATCCTTCACACTCTCACTTGAATTATTTTAATAAAACCCAAACTTACTATAATACATGGGGCCATCCCATGCATTTTCCACATTGCAACTATATCCAAGTTATTTCTATTCACTTATGCCAGATAAGAAACATTGTAAATAAAATGACCTAAATGATAATGGTAGATGTTTGGGAAGCAGAAACAAAGTCATGGAGTTATTAATTAAATTGGGATGAGGGGGTTTTTGTGGTGGACCAGGGGCGAATAATCCTTCTTATCATGCAGGGGATATGGTTTCGACCCCTGCTCTGGGAAGATCCTACACGTTGTGTAGCAACTAAGCCTCTGTGCCTCAACTACTGAGCCAACGTGCTCTAGAGTCTGCACAAAGCAGCAAAACAAGACAGCACAATGAGGAGCCTGTGCACCTCAAAAAAGAGTAGTCCCCACTCTCCACAACTGGAGAAGGCCCTCACACAGCAGCAAAAATCTAGCACATCCAAAAATAAATAAATAAATAATCCTTAAAAAAAAAAAATAGGGATAAGGGATGAGGTGCATGAGTTAGAATGGATAGTGGAAATTCAAAGCCAGAAAAAGGTTTTCTGATTTTGAAAAACTAGCTAAACTGTGATTCTACAAAGTAAAACAAACAAACAAACAAACAAAACCATGAGGACATATAATTTGGGGAAAACATGATGGCTATAATTTGAATATGTTAAAATTTTGTTGACTACAGGGACTACAAAGAGAAGTCTAGTAGGTAATCACATATATAGTCTAGATTTTCAGAATAAGAATTGCATTAGGAAGATACATTTAGAAATAACTATAGTTGAACACATAGAATTGTATATATTCCTGATAAAGACTTGGATGCAGAGTGAAGAGAATTACCTGAGGCAAAACCTGAGCTGTAGCTGTATGAGGGGTATGTGATGAAGAAAACAAAGAAAGAAAATCACTCAGTGGTGTCCGACTCTTTGCGACCCCCACAGACTGTAGCCTACCAGGTTCCTCTGTCCATGGGAATGTTCAGGCAAGAATTCCGGAGTGGGTTGCCATTTCCTTCTCCAGGAGATCTTCCCGACCCAGGGATTGAACCCAGGTCTCCTGCATTGTAGGCAGACGCTTTACCATCTGAGCCACCAGGGAAATCCTGCGAAGAAAGTGAGACAGTGAGGAAGTTTGAGGAGGAATGGGCTGCAATTACATGTCATGGAAAGGAAGGTGTATTGGCGATCCTGCTCGCAGCACTAATTGTCTCGCTGTTCACACTGTTTGCACTGTTTACTGAACCCAGGGTAGGCAAAGTGTGATCTAAGATCCTGGAAGGAGACTCAAGGAGCCACAGGAGCTGCACATACTTTTATTCTCTCCTGGCTGGCATGGCAGCCATAACTCAGCCTCTCTCCTGGCTGACGCAGCAGCCAAAGCAGCAGCTCCAACAGAACCATAATATAACCATGGCATAGCCATAGCACAGTCTCTTATAACCATAATGTCTCTCCAGTGTAGCCCCAATGCAGCAGCAGCCAAGGCTTTCATGGTGGAGCTCATACTGGCATACCACATGAAGTAACCCATGACCCAGTGAGTACCTCACGGTGCACACGCACATTGCTATAAGTGAGAGAGCCTGACCACGCCATCTCCTTGGCTAATTCGCTCTTTCTCTGCAGAAGAGAAGCAATGGTTTCAGGAAAGAAAGAAGTGATGCATATGATGAATGCTCTTCAATCAAAATAGGGAACCAGAAGTAATTAGTTACTTTAGTGAAAACATTTTCTAAGAGGTGATAGGGCAGAAGAGAATCTGTCAAGACTTGTGGAGTAACTGGGAATGAAAATTGAAGACAATAAAGGTAGAAATGCCTTTTAAAATGCTGACTGTTAGACTGGTGGATGAATGAAAACTGTGGAAACAAAGTAAAGACTTTGTATTTGTTTGTTTTAAAGATGTAACAAATATGAACATTATTCAATGTACAATCGCCTCCCCCCCATATCTCCATAGGATTGTCTGCGGGAACCCCTGGATGCTCAAGTTCCATTAAAAAAAAGGGTATGAGAGTCAGCCCTCCAGAGCATTGGGAGTCACATACCCATGGATTTCCAGAGCCAACTCCAAATGAAAACCGTAAGAAAAAGACAAAGATACAGAGAAGAGATTGGGTTAAAAAAAATGACAATTTATAGAACAAGATCATGTGGGATCCCACTAGAAAAGGAGATAAGTTAAATGATCCAGAATAGCAACGCTGAACAACTAAAACTTGGAAAGGGAATGATACAAATTTTTGACAGTAAAGGAGGGAAAAATGAGATAGTTGTACGTATGTGTTGCAGAAATATTTATAGATTTGAGTGAAGTAGCTCTTGTCTTATGGCTTCTATTTTGTCTCAGAGAAAGAAATGATTGGATAAGTTGGAGGCTGCAGGGACTTGAAGGTTTGAGAGGCATTGTAGAGAATGGGATATGAACCTCAGAAACATAAATGGATTTCCTGATATCCTTGAGAATCTATCTGAAGTTGTAGATTTTGACTTTAACTTTATCCCCTATTTGGCATCACATGAGTTCCCATACATCATGCAGCCCAGGGTTGTATGAGAACACAAGAGTTATGTAGTATAGGCTATTGAATATTTCTACTTTTAGAGGACCATTTCAAATAAGAAAATATTCCTGAAATTTCATCAAGATTGATTGTGTAAAGGAGTATTTTCTCAGACCTCTTCTGGGTTGCAGAGGGAAAATATGGAGTGAATTTGTATGGTGGATCACAGTGGGAACATTTGTATGTGGAACAATAAATACTTTATTTTTGGAATATCTAAAATATAAATGTAGGTGCCCAATATAATAGTCATTAACCACATAATGCTACTGAGTGCTTGAAATGCAGCTAGTTCAAACTGAGATGTGCTTTAGAATTAAAATACAAATCAGCTTTTAAGGAGTTAGTATAAAAAAAGAATGCCATGTATCTACCTAATATTTTATATTAATTTCACATAAAATTAGAATATTGAGACATATTGAAAGAAACAAATTATTTAAATTAATTTTATCTGTTTCTTCTAATTCTTTTAAATGTAGCTAATAGAAAGTTTGAAGTTATATATGGTACTCATTTATGGCTCACATTATATACTTATTGAACACTGATATACTCTTATGTCACTTATATCAACTGTTGATATAGAAAAAATACCAAACTAAAATTTATAGTGTGTTTCTTTTTATTAATACCCATTTTTATCAATAATGATAATTGTATAATGTCTTGGATAACCCAGTTTGCAGAGGTAACTGAAGATTTTCCATATAAAGCATCATATAATACATTCAATTTTTACATGAAATTAATTTAAATAATTACTAAAATTGCTATGAGTATCAGAGTCCAATTATTTACCATTAGACTAAAGTTATATTATTCTCAAATGAATTATCCAAGTATTCGTATAGCCCAAGGTCAGCATTTTGTTCCTTTTTGCATGCTGTTCAATTTTTAAATGCAATATAGAGACAAATTGAGATCAATTAGCAAGATATTTATTCTTGTTTGACATAACAAATAAAATAAATTTTGCAACAGAACAATTCTGTGAAATTTAAATATTAAAAATCTGTAGTGGTCATCAGGTTCTAAAATTAAACATGCCTTTATAAATCTTATCTATAAAATAGTAACAAGGGTAACATACAAAAATAAAAATAAATGACTAAAAAAATATAATTTACAGGATACTCTGTTTGTAACAGTCTGTAATAATTCTCACAGACATTTATATATTTAAAAAATGCATTCTATAGCTTGATGTCATATTAATGGAAAAATTGGTAGTCATTTCATGAAATAACATACCATATTTTTTCCTATATGTGTTTACAGAATGTAGATTATGTTTATCATCACTACTGTCACTATGAAAACTTCATTTATATACTGGAAGCAATCATCTGAAATTAAGCTACATTTTTGCAATATTTTAAAAACTTGACCTCCATTTTCTTTTTACTTACCATCTGTCCATAATGCTATCAAGTGAGTGAGTGAAGTCGTTCAGTCGTGTTCGAATCCTTGCAACCACATGGACTGTAGCCTACAAGGCTCCTCTGTCCATGGAATTTTCCAGGCAAGAGTACTGGAATGGGTTGCCATTTCCTTCTCCAGGGGTTCTTCCCGACCCAGGGATTGAACCCGGGTCTCCCGCATTGCAGGCAGATGCTTTACCATCTGAGCCAAGCAATTCAAAATATTGTGATACCAAGAGAGAAAACTCATAAGCACAAATAGAAAGAAGTTATAGGAACACTTTTTAATAAATAATTTATATACATTTATATTAATAAATCTTATTTTCTTATAAATTTTATACATTTCTTATACTAAATACATACGTACATACTAAGTTACTTCGGTGGTGTCTAACTCTTTGTGACCCTAAGGACTGTAGCCCACCAAGCTCTTCCATCCATAGGATTCTCTAGGCAGAAATATTGGAGTAGGTTGCCATAACCTCTGCTGGGGAATCATCCTAACCCAAGGATCTAATCTGCATCTCTTACATCTCCTGCATTGACAGGTAGATTCTTTACCACTAGAGCCACCCAGGAAGCCGATATATATAGCTTTGTATTAAAAAGTGTGTATTAGTCAATTTATCTATCCTAAAATAATTCTGTGAGTTAAACAGAATGACACATCTAATAAACTTTTCTTTCACAGATAGTTGTAATATTTTCGCCATTGGGAGTACTTTTGTATAGCTATGCCCTCAACCTTAGTTGATAATGAATTATTTAACATTATCAATATTTTATTGGAATTGAATATAAATAATAAATACTACTCAGATAATGAGCTAAGTTTTATCTTATAACCCAGCACATTCAGAATGAAAGGAGACATTGAAACCAGAAATATAGATCCCATTTCAAGAAACAATAGGCAAAAAATTATGAAAAAATGGACATTACAAATACCTATCATAGTGACCATTTGTCTCATTTGTGGTCATCCATCATGTGTAACTATTTACCCCTCTCATTGATATCTCCCATAGTGTATGTCTCATCTTCCTGAAGTTAATCTTAACGTAACTCCTCTACAGGCAAGGTAGATTTCATTAATCACACACATTTCCGATAAGAATTATCATGTAATGCTCCAAAGAAAGAGAATCGAAGCAAATAATGCTTCATCAATTGTCTACTTTGCCTCTGCTGCTGCTGCTGCTGCTGCTAAGTCACTTCAATCAGATTCCACTCTGTGCGACCCCATAGACGGCAGCCCATTAGGCTCCTCTGTCCCTGGGATTCTCCAGGCAAGAACACTGGAGTGGGTTGCCATTTCCTTCTCCAATGCATGAAAGTGAAAAGTGAAAGTGAAGTCGCTCAGTCATGCCCTAGGCAGATTTAACTCATCCTTGGGAATCATATTTAATCTAGGTATTTATGTTTTATAAATATTTTATAATTTTTAACAAATAAGGAAAATTTTATCCAAACTATGTTTAACCATATAGATTCTGTCCCATTGTGCCTTTGCTACCACCTTATAAATAAAACCTATACATGTTTATTCTATGATAAAACCTGAAGAGCAATACAGACATTTATTATAAATGATCAGAGAAACTGAGGTATAGGGCAAGAAAAATAATATTTTCCTCCAGGAATAACTTAACCTGGAGAATTCTTATATCATTTAGCATGTCCGAATATAACATTTGGACATAATAATTTAAATTAAAAATTTTTTAAAAGTCTTCTGCAACATATACTCTATTTAACATTCTAAACAAGAGTAAACATTTTGTTAATTCAATTTTATTGTCAATTGATTGCAATTAGGAATTCAATAACTTGGAAGAAGAACCAAATCCTGATTTTTGATGATATCAAATATATGGGGAATTATATTGAATATAATTTTATTCTAAAAATTATTGAATGAAATATTAAGTCCTGGCTTACACTTTAACAAATTTTAAATAAATACTATTAGAATTAAATAGTACTATGTGATATGACATGTGGAAAATACATGATTTTTTCAATCATCTTTGTTAGAAAATTAGCACTAGCATTGCAAATAAGTATGACCATTAAAAGAAAAACAGTGCAACCATATATTTTAATTCAATATTATTCACTGTATCAGCAACTGGTACAATAGAAATGAAATGTGAGCCACAAATATGAGCTACATGTGTCATTGTAAACCTTACAATAACCTATTTTAAATGGTAAAATAACCCAGATTATGTTAATATTAATGATATTTTTAAAAATCCAAAATATGTCCCTTTTAGAGTTTGTAAATTTAAAATAAGAGCAATCTCACATTTATTTTGTTAAGGCTTTTCACTTTATGGTTTGTTTAACATTTTCAGCACATCTCAATTCAGATTGGACATATTAAATCCAACAGCATCAAGTGCCAAGTGTCTGTTTTAGATAGAATAACTTTTGCTAAGGAAGGCAACACCTTCATAACTGTACACCTATGTACCTACTCATGTATGAATCATTTAGTTATCAAATTACTGGAGCAAAAATAAATGTTTCTGGAGTAAAATTATATATATATATATATATATATATATATATATATATATATATATATATATATATATATGGCTTAAGGAGAATAGAGAGGAATAAGTGACCTCTGCACTCAACAGTATCACCTGGTTTTGCCTGGAGCTCACACTAATAGAAGGTTAACATCAGAACCTGATGGAAAATTTTTGTGAAAATCAGGACTTAGCAAGCAAGACTCACAGAGAATTAGGAAGGAGCAATTCTCCCTAGATTGGCACAGGACTTGTTACTCTCCAGAGCTCTGAGCAAATGAAGCTGTGGAGCATGAAGGAATTTCATCATCACTGTAGACAAAGCTTTCTCTTCAAGTAGACAAAAACACTTTTTGAGAAGTTTTGCAAAAAGAACAAATATCAAAGCTGGGAGCAAAAGTAGAAAAGTAGGATAAGACAGACATCTAGTGACAACTCTAACTGACATATTGGTTGACGAGATACTGATGAGGAATTCTGTGGGACCCCCAATTCCCCCCAAAATGAGGCACCTGTTGTGGGAGTTTGGAAGGTAGAAATTTTGCTACTAAGAATGTGAGGAATATTAAATATATAGATAATTTTACTATATGTGTTTGATGCTTTTGTTTTGCACTTGAAATTACACACTAACCTATATTACTCACTTATCAATAATAAGTGCAGTATTTGGAGACAGTTCCTTTTCAAATACTGAAACTCATGTATTTACATTTCTTCCAGTTACATAAAATATGGTAATTCTAGACCCTAGAAAATAGTTTGCTATTGCTAAAACAGTGCTCATTTGGTGGCTCAGATGGTAAAGAATCTGCTTGCAATGCGGAAGACCTGGGTGTGATTTCTGGGTTGGGAACATCCCCTGGAGAAGGGAATGGCAACCGTCTCCAGTATTCTTGCCTGGAGAACTCTAAGGACAGAGGAACCTGGCAGGCTACAGTCCATGGAGTCACAAAAATCTGACACGACTGAGCAAGTCTTTCTTTCATGTAAATAGATAACCTTGGACTAAAAATAAAAAATAAAAAATGCATTGAGAACAAAAGTGGAAAAATGAAAACAAGGCATATTCAAAGGTTATCTTTTGAAAATAAAAAGTAGTGTGACTACAAATAGAAGAAATTAAAGCAAATGAAATCCTTACTTCAGTAAGAAAGTCAAGTTCTAGTTTGTTGCCAAAAACCAGTGGTAGAAGTCACAACCGGGCAGTGCATTCAATAATGAGGATTCGTACTTTAAACAAGACTTTGAGAAAATATGAGTAGTAGGAAAATATGAAAGGCAGCATTACTTAATAAAATACAAGGTCTAAGTAAGAATCAGCTATAGAGATAAGAGCTACAATCAATTCTGTAAGAAGATTCAGTATCAATTCTACACTCAAATATTCAAAACATGGCTTAAAGAGTAGTATAATTATTTGAATGTGCTGAGGAATCATTTAAAAAAATAAGGACACTCCCTGAAGGTAGTGTGTTGTATTCTGAGTCATCCATAGCAAATTTAAGTGACATCATTTTAATATTATTCTCTTATCAAAAGAAAACAAGAAAGTTGTTTCTGTCTTTTCCCAAAATTTCCTGAATGTCTAAACACACAGTATAGAATGATATAAAAGTGGATGCAATGTATAGTATCTCTCTTTGTAAGTCCATTATTAAATAGGAAAGTCAAGTGACTAATTAAATGTTTTTGTAACTTAATCTTACCTGCCTCTTGAGAAACCTGTATGCAGGTCAAAAAGCAATAGTTAGAACCAGGTATGGAATGATGGACTAGTTCAAAATTGGGAAAGGAATATGTCAAGGCTAAATACTGTCACCCTGCTTATTTAAGTTATATGCAGAGTACATCATATATGAGATGCCAGGCTAGATGAAGCACAAGCTGGAATCAAGATTTCTGGAAGAAATATCAATAACCTCAGTTATGCAAATGACACTACTCTTATGGCAGAAAGTGAAGAAGAATTAAAGAGCCTCTTGATTAAGGTGAAAGTGGAGAGTGAGAAAGTTGCCTTAAAGCTCAACATTCAGAAAACTAAGATCATGGTATCCGGTCCCAGCACTTCTTGTCAAATAGATGAGGAAGCAATGGAAACAGTGATAGATTTGTTTTCTTGGGCTCCAAAATCACTGCAGATGTTGACTTCATCCATGAAATTAAAAGACGCTTACTCCTTGGTAGAAAAGCTATGACCAACCTAAACAGCATATTAAAAAGGAGAAACATTACTTTTCCAACAGAGGTCCATCTTGTTAAAGCTATGATTTTTTTCCCAGTAGTCATGTGTGGATATGAGAGTTGGACTATAAAGAAAGCTGAGCATTGAAGAATTAATGCTTTTGAATTGTGGTGTTGGAGAAGACTCTTGAGAGTCCCTTGGACTGCAAGGAGATCCAACCAGTCCACCCTAAAGAAAATCAGTCCTGAATGTTCATTGGAAAGACTGATGCTGAAGCTGAAACTCCAATACTTTGGCCACCTGATGTGAAGAACTGACTCACTGGAAAAGACCCTGATGCTGGGAAAGATTGAAGGCAGGAGGAGAAGGAAACAACAGAGGATGAGGTGGTTGAATGGCATCACCAACCTGATGGACATGAGTTTGAGCAAGCTCTGGGAGATGGTAAAAGACAGGGCAGCCTGACGTGCTCCAGTCCATGGACTTGCAAAGAGTTGGACACACCTGAGCAAAGAACTGAACTGAACTGAAGTGAACTTAATCAAATGAACCTTTCTTGCAGATGTGGCTCTCGGGTAAGTTATGTGGGGCAAACAAAGATGAATTAATATATAGCCCTAGCTACAGATCATACAGCATAGAACTAAATATAACTAACCATTATTTTTATAAAATATGCTCTACAAAAATGAAAGTTCAGGAAATGAAGCATTTCTATAGATTGTAACAGAGCCAGTCACAGCACTGCTTCCTTGTTACCAGCCTGGCTAAACAGGACATGGGTAAGTGGTGAAAGTTATGGTCCAGTGCATTCTATAAGAGTGCTGCCTTCTGTCAAAGGTTTGGAGTCACAAAGATGTATACGGAGAGAGATGGCTAAAGCTGTGATAGCAAATGCTAGTGCTTAGTTGCTCACCAGCTCATACAACAGGCTATCACTGATTTTCTGGATCACCATTACATAGATAATAACAGGCATAGCCAAGATTAATAACCACTTGTCCTTGCCACGAGAGCTGGCACAGAAATAAAGTGCTAGTCTGCCTTTCCTATCATGAAGCTTTATAAATATATACATGTTACTGAGAGGAAAACATTTAGGAAAAAAAAAAAAAGAACAGGACAGGACTGTCACTATGTCACTATTCATAAAGAAATAGTGTTTTATTCATAAAGTACAATACTAAAATGTTCTGTATAGTCTCATGTTTACATTTTGGGCAATTAGTCCTTATTTTTTCATCTAAATGTTAGAAAGTAAAAGGATACATTCAACAATTTTATGGAATTTAGAATAGCTTTAGGGACATTTTGCTGAGCATCTCTGGGGATACTCTTGGGAAAACATTTGCTTAACAGGTTTTTTTGTTTGTTTGTTTGTTTGTTTGTTTGAGAAAATGAAGCTGAGACTCTATTTTGTTCTTCTTTTGATCTCATTTTAAATATCCCTCCAGCAACTGAAAGTATTAGTGATTTAATAGCTGGTCTTTTTTTTTTTTCTTCTAAATTCAATGTTGTAATATCCTTTGTATATGTTTTTGGGAAAGCCCACTTTAATTTATATTCCTGCTTACATAAGTGGTTTTAGAAAAGTCCATAGGTATAATTGGATGAGCTCTGTGTGGATCTCTCTAATTAGAATTTTCAGTAAGTCGAGCAGAAGTGCTTCTACTCTTGATATGCATGTGTAATTTCCACTAAAGTGAGCACGCATAACTAGGACAGTCTTTTCCCCTCTGAGCACTTTGAATTCTATGCACTCCAGATGCTATGGAGAATCCTATGTCTATTCCCTTATTCAAACTGTTGATTTGTTATAGCAATATAATTCCTTATGAAATCACTTTTGTTTGTTTAAATGAAGTTTTAGACCCCTCCCAAGTCATATAAGCTCTTGGTTATGGAGCTGTTAAGTTTTTAGTGATGGAAGAACTTTTTGCTAAGTGAAATGAAAATATTTGTCAAGGCCATCATACTCCTAGTTTGATAACTCTGGACAGGATGCTGATACTAGCTGGCAGAAAGATAGGAACATCCCTGCAGATCAAAATGCAAATTTTATTGCAGAAAACAGCAAAGCACAGAAAGGCCATAGAGTCTTTCAGCTTCTGACAGCAGCTTGTAGAATGGGTGCACTGAATCACTCAATATCTTTAAGTGACTGTCTTGTTCTGGAACTCTCATAAACATCTGCTCACACTGTACCCATGCCAAGTTCCAGATTTAAGAATACACAGGCTTCAAGATTAAATAACTGTTGGGCTAAGCACTTTCTCTACAGTAGATTGTGATCCAATGTATATTTTTAATTTTTTTAAAATTTTACATTGTTGATTAACAATGTTGGTTAGTTTCAGGTATACAACAAAGTGATTCAGTTATACTATGGATGTATATATTCTTTTTCAAATTCTTGCCCAGTTAGGTTAGTTAGAGAATATTGTGCCAAGTTCCCTGTGCTATACAGTAGATCCTTGCTGGTTTTCCATTTTAAATATAGCAGTGTGTATATGTTCATCGCAAACTCCCTAATTATACCTTCCCTCTTCCCTTGTGTTATGGTAACCACAAGTTCCTTCTCTAAGTCTGTAAACTTGCCTCTGTTTTGTAAACAAGCTCACCCACACAATTATTTTTTAATGTTCCACATATAGGTCATATCATATGATATTTCACTTTAATGGGCTGACCCTTAACTTCACTCAGTATGCAAATCTCTAGGTCCATCAATGTTGCTGCAAATGGCATTATTTCACTCTTTTTACTCTTAAATTTTTTTAAAAAGGTGAAGTAAAGTTAAAGGTGAGGGTATAACATTATATAGGGATCTTGGCTTTAGATGAATAATTTCTATACTAAGAAAATTACAACATGAGTTTGATTGTTGGTGAATCAGAATGGTATAGTGCATGCAAAAAATAAAATAGTTTACTTCTGCAGTGTCAATAACAGACTCTGAGGTTTATTCAACAAATACTAAGTGATTCAAGTGATTTTTAGAGACCAAAGTTTCTTCTAGGTTGAAGCAATACAGAAGGAACAATAAAATAGCCCATCATTCAAACACTTAAGAGTTTGGCAGGGTCATAGCCTCATAAACAACTGGGTCCAGTAAAGTGTGATACAATACCTTGTTTAAACAGCATGTTCTAGGCTCACGATTGACTTTGTTGCAAACTTTCAATATAAAACATGAAAGAAGAGAGCAAAAAAGCTGGCTTAAAACTCAACATTCAAAAAGATAGGATCATGGCATGCAGTCCCATCACTTCATTGTCAATTCAGTTCACTTCAGTTCAGTTGCTCAGTCGTGTCCGACTCTTTGCGACCCCATGAAGCGCAGCACACCAGGCCTCCCTGTCCATTACCAACTCCTGGAGTCTACCCAAACTCCTGTCCATTGAGTCTGTGATGCTATCCCACCATCTTATCCTCTGTCACCCCCTTCTCTTCTTACCTTCAAGTTTTCCCAGCATCAGGGACTTTTCCAATGAGTCAGTTCTTTACATCAGGTGGTCAAAGTATTGGAGTTTCAGCTTCAACATCAGTCCTTCTAATGAACGTTCAGGACTGATCTCTTTTAGGATGGACTGGTTGGATCTCCTTGCAGCCCACTGGACTCTCAAGGATCTTCTTTAACACCACAGTTCAAAAGCATCAATTCTTTGGTGCTCAGCCTTCTTTATCATCCAAGTCTCACATCCACATATGACTACTGGAAAAACCATAGCCTTGAGTAGATGGACCTTTGTTTACAAAGTAATGTCTCTACTTTATAATATGCTGTCTAGGTTGGTCATAACTTTCCTTCCAAGGAGTAAGCGTCTTTCAATTTCATGGCTGCAATCACCATCTGCAGTGATTTTGGAGCCCCCCCAAAAATAAAGTCTGTCACTCTTTCCCCATCTATTTGCCATGAAGTGACGGGGCCAGATGCCATGATCTTAGTTTTCTGAATGTTGAGCTTTAAGCCTACTTTTTCACTCTCTTCTTTTGATGGGGACAAAGTGGAAGCAGTGACAAATTTTATTTTCCTGGTCTCCAAAATCACTGTGGATGGCAACTGTAGCCATGAAATTAAAAGACACTTGCTCTTTGGAAGGAAAGCTATGACAAACCTAGATAATGTATTAAAAAGCAGAGACAGCACTTTGCTGACAAAGGTCAGTATAGCTATTGTTTTTCCAGTAGTCATATATGAATGTGACAGTTGAACCATAAAGAAGACTGAGTGTAAGTGAATTGAGATTTTCAAACTGTAGTGCTGGAGAAAACTCTTGAGCATCCCTTGGAAAGCAAGGAGATCAAAGCAGTCAATCCTACAGGAAATCAACCTTGAATATACATTGGAAGGACTAATGCTGAAGCTGAAGCTCCAATAATTTGACCACCTGTTGCCAAGAGCTGACTCATTGGAAAAGAGTCTGATGCTGAGAAAGACTGAGGGCAAGAGTAATAGGAAGTGACAGAGGATGAGATGGTTGGATAGCATCACCAACTCAATGGATATAAACTCCAAGAGATAATGGAGAGCAGAGAGGCCTAGCTTGCTGCAGTCCATGGGGTTGCAAATAGTTGGACACAAGTTAGCCAATGAATAACAAGAAAAACTAAATATAGAGAAGTCACTCTTTCCTAAATGGAAGAAAACCTAATTTTAAGTTGTCAATAAACATTCAAAAAGTAGAAGTTACTAGATGATCATGAATTCTAATGCTAACTCTGTCTTATAAGGTTCTTTGAAATGGAGCTACCAAGAGCACCAAATTGGATCTTGGCCAGTGTTGAAACTATGGAGATGAATATGAGGTTCCTTTTGCTATGCTTTATAATGAATTAATTTGTTACAGGTTACAGTGGACTCACTTAGAGGTTTATTTAGTTTTCTTCAAATATTACTTTTAAAGATCATTGATCCTACTCTTTCCATTTCTCCAAAATAAATTCTTAGAAGAGGACTTTAATTTCAAGTATGTAAAATATTTCACTGCTGCCCTGTGTTCTTCAAGTAACTCAAATTTTGCTTTTTCTTGAGCTATGCACCATATAGTCAAGACTGGGTCATCTGTAGATATTTAATATGCAGCATAAGTTATACTCAGTTTTCTCCTATCAGCCAATATAATTTTAGATTACTGTAAACCATCTGTTTATTAATTTATTATGGCTGGGCAATATATAATCTTGCATGTACATATGTTAAAAAACTTGCATGTATTTTAATTTAAAGTAAACTTTTTTAAAAATTTAAATTTAAGGAAGTTACTATTTTATTATTTACCTTTAAAAATTGTTCATTCCTCTATTTTCCCTTATCACTTTGAATAATTTAAAGTTACTTATATTTGCCTTATCTTTAATTCCATTTATATGTGTTTTAATCTTGTTGCTTTCTCTTCTACTACCTAGAACTTTAAATATAGGATTTTAACAGTGTTTTGCACAACATAAATAACATCTCTTAAAATGCATTTTTGACATTTTCTTACAGCGTTTTTTGTTGCTAATATTTTCATATTATATTACTTACTCTGAAAAGTATGAAACATGCCTTAGATTTTACATAAAGTATAAATCATTCTATGCAGTAAATAACCCAAATAAAGACTAGAAAACACATTTACATTCACATATTTTTGTTTATTACTTAAGAATATATAACTTCTTCTTATAAGGGGGAGGAAGCACCATGAAAATGAGACAACAGGGTATTTTCCTGTAATTAGAGGGCAGAAAATGACATGAAAGAATCATTGCAAGCTGGTGTTGGTTTAATTTTTCAATCTGTGAGAGAATTCAAATGTTAACAATTGACAAATGTCATCGTTAGGCACTCTGCTGTGCTGTGCTGTGCTGGACTTAGTCACTCTGTTGTGTCAGACTCTTTGCAACCCCATAGACTGTAGCCAGCCTAGCTCCCCTGTCCATACAAATTCTCCAGGCAAGAATACTGGAGGGTATTGCCAAGGCCCCCTCCAGGTGGTCTTCCCAACTCAGGTATAGAACCCAGGTATCCTGTACTGCAGGCAGATTCTTTACCATCTGAGATACCAGGGAAGCCCTTTAGGCACTCTGTTGGTTCTATGTTATATGGCAACCTGCATGGGAGAGGAGTTTAGAGGAGAATGGATACATGTATATGCATGGCTGAGTGCCTCTACTGTTCACCTGAAAGATCACACATTGTTAATTGGCTATACTCCAATATATATTAAAAAAATAACTTAAAAATAACAATATAGAAGATAAATCATGTTTGGATGTAATAGATAGCTTCAGTATAGTCCTGCTGTCTTAGTAGTTGTGGTTATTACAACTGTTGCTTAAGGGGGTGACTTTTAGCAAATGGTCCTGCATGTCAGTGAGAGCTAAGCTCACTGATGAGGAGATAAGGTCCCAAAAGTATAGTCTCTCTTCCCACTGATCCTTCTATGAAAAAAAACTGTCTCAACTGCAAAAATTAAAAATGAGAATTGGAACCCAGTTTAGGGATTCACATATGTTTTATATTTAAAAATGGTAAGATATATAAGAAGTGTCTTCTCTCAGCTAATTCGTTTTTCTTATGAAGCAAAACTTTTATGTATCTCTTCCAGTCAATGAATTGGGCAACACGCATACACACACACACCATGGCTTGTCTGCTTAAATTCTGATAGTTATGGCTTCATTTAATATTTTTTCCTTCAATCTTTTTGTTGATGATTTTAAACTCAGTATCCTTTATCCAGTTGATCAACTTGAGAAGAGGATAAAGGCCAAGCACACCATTACTCAAGGCTCCATGGCTCCCAGTCGACAGAATAAAATAAAAGAAGGTTACACTCAAGCAAATGTAACTCTCATCACACATTCACAGGGAATGGTGAGCACATGGCTGATAGGTTTTGGAAGAAAATTTTTCCTATTTGTATTGGGGATCCAAAGGCAGTTCCTTTCCTCTGACAAAGCTTCCCTTACAAAATTCTGTCGCTTTAATATTTTATTTGAAATCTTATGTTATCATATTTGACATGAAATGAATTCCACATTTAAAATTGAATTCAGTGGGTAGAGGTCCCACTATAGCATCTTATCATAATTTTATCATAATTTTGACAGATTTGATACATCTTGAAGATGTAATATTATTCTTCTCATAAAATAATCTGCAGTTGAGTTGAGAAAACAAGATGAACATAGGTGTGAAAGATACATGCTTATTTATTTATAGAGGCAATGCAGAAAAAGCAATTTATCAAAAGACAATGCATGGCAGTCAATTATTACACATAATAAATAATGATGCTATTTATCATATATATGTATTGTATTTGACATTTACTGAATAGTTAATGTTTACGAAGCATTCGACTAAGCTCTTCATATCATTTTTATCCTCACAACGATCTTGTAAGTTAAATAATAAGTCTTATGAGTTCAGAATATGGAGAGTTTCTCTGTGATGAAAGATCTAAAATTATCTTCAAGATGTGAGACACTTAAATTGTGTCTTTAAATGTCTAGATATTACTATTTAAAATTTTGTCATTCTAAAGTACACAAGAGTTTGTTGCTTAGCCGTGTCCAACTCTTTGCAATCCCATAGTCTGTAGCCCACCAGATTATCTGTCTATGGAATTCTCTGGACAAGAATACTGGAGTGGGTTGCCATTTTCTTCTCCAGGGGACCTTTCTGACCCAGGGATCGAACTTAGGTCTCCTGCATTGCAGGTAGATTTTTTACCATCTAATGAGTCATCAGGGATGCCCTAAAATACATAAGAGGACATTTTAAATAAAGCATATCATCTGGGTAAAGGGTGTAGCAATTTATTTGTGATGACTTGATCTTATAAAATACTGAGAAGATCATCACTGGGAATTGGTATAATTTAGGAATGATGTTTTGAGAGTATTTTGTGCACTTGGCCAAGAACGCTAATCTTATGACATGCTTAATATATGTCAGATATGGTATTATAAGCTGTAATGTTAGAAATAATAACACATTTTATATTGAAAAGGGCCATATGAGATAGTTATTTTTATTATCTTGATTATTGAAATAGAAATACCAAGTTTGATTGACTCAAACTCATACAGAGAATGAATATAAAATGAATTGCCTTATGTAGGAATTATGGAGTCATAGTATCTAATTAAGTTGAACAGAAGAGAAATTAAAGATAAAAAATTTGGGTTTTCAGGAATAGTGAAATGGGAGACTAATATTGCCAGGGTCAAAATAGAGGGTCAAAAAGGAAATTCAACAGGGAGGACTTAAGTGAAATTATATGCTTTCTTCTGCATTTTCAAGACATGAAAGAATGAGGATAAATTTCTCAAGGGTACTATTATGAGAACTGAATCAAGATCTATCTCTGGTTTAAAAAAACTGACTTGACTTTCTACAAAGACAGAAGCACTGCAAGAATGTTAAAAATCCTCAAAGGGATCATTCTGGATGATATACTATCCGAAAATAGCCTCTGGATTACATGCAAGTGTCAGACATTGGTACACAGCCAATTCATTAATATATTCTCTGGTCACCAAGTGAAAGCATAGTCTCAGGAAAGGGTGGAAGGAAAGCCTGGTGGTGTACTTACACTAAGAATAACAGTTCCAAGAACAGGTCATGGGTGTGTGATTATTTTCAGTGGTTTAAGGAAGTTTGTGCTAGGAGTCAGGGAGGAATCCATGCATCTCCTGTAGAACAGGGACAAGGTTATCATCTGTGGAGAGAGAAGCTCAAACTT
Organism: Capricornis sumatraensis; assembly: GCF_032405125.1. NCBI lineage: Eukaryota > Metazoa > Chordata > Mammalia > Artiodactyla > Bovidae > Capricornis > Capricornis sumatraensis. Next base: position 45,329,761 of record NC_091085.1, on the reverse strand, counting down.
CATGCCTAGTTCTAAGGCTTACAATTAGACACCAAATATATCTGCTGGGGGAGCCTGGTGGGCTGCCATCTACAGGGTCGCACAGAGTCGGACACGACTGAAGCGACTTAGCAGCAGCAGCATATCTGTCTTATATTCTCAGTAACGCTTATTTAAAATATGTGAACCATTTTGATTTGCCAGATTACTGATTAAATGAGATAGGAAGTCTAAAAGTAATTTGTGAATTATTGTATAAATGTGGAGGGTTTGTATTACAAGCCATTGCCATGGGTGACTACAGTAAGTGGTGGACAGAGCCTTTTAACAGCAGAGAACTCAATAACTGCTTATAACACCATATCTGACATATATCAAGCATGTCATAAGATTAGCATTCTTGGCAAAGTGCACAAAATACTCCAAATACATCATTCTGAAATTATACAAATTCCCAGTGATGATCTTCTCAGTATTTTATAAGATGATGTCATCACAAATAAGTTGCTACACCTTTTACCCAATGTTATTGAGTTTTCTGTACTGGATAAGGAAAACTGGTCTCATTACAAGCCAGGATCTGTCAGGTTGCCTGGGCTTGGAATTATATATTATAAAAAGGAAGTGATATTTATTGGATCAGCAGCCATATCTAGCTTTCACTTTGAAACAGCTGAATAGATCATCCCATGTTTATTTTAAAGAAAAACAGTTAAAAATAATTTATTTTCTACATTATCCTAGCAATCAGGGGAAGAATCAAAACCAAAAGCATTTGTGTGTGTGAAGTTGATAACAGTATACAGCATTTGTAGATTCAGTTCATGTCAGTTCAGTCTCAGTCGTGTCCGACTTTTTGTGACCCCATGAACCACAGCACGCCAGGCCTCCCTGTCCATCACCAAATCCCAGAGTCCACCCATATCCATGTCCATCGAGTCGGTGATGCCATCCAATCACCTTATCCTCTGTCATCCCCTTCTCTTCCTGCCCTCAATCTTTCCCAGCATCAGGGTCTTTTCCGATGAGTCAGCTCTTCACATCAGGTGGCCAAAGTACTGGAGTTTCCGCTTCAGCATCAGTCCTTCCAATGAACACTCAGGACTGAACTCCTTTAAAATGAACTGGTTGAACCAGAATTGAAAGAGACACATGTACCCCAATGTTCATCGCAGCACTGTTTATAATAGCCAAGACATGGAAACAACCTAAATGTCCATCAGCAGATGAATGGATAAGAAAGCTGTGGTACATGTACACAATGGAGTATTACCCAGCCGTTAAAAAGAATTCATTTGAATCAGTTCTGATGAGATGGATGAAACTGGAGCCGATTATACAGAGTGAAGTAAGCCAGAAAGAAAAACACCAATACAGTATACTAACACATATATATGGAATTTAGAAAGATGGCAATGACGACCCTGTATGCAAGACAGGAAAAAAGACACAGCTGTGTATAATGGACTTTTGGACTCAGAGGGAGAGGGAGAGGGTGGGATGATTTGGGAGAATGGCATTCTATCATGTATACTATCATGTAAGAATTGAATCGCCAGTCTATGTCTGACACAGGATACAGCATGCTTGGGGTTGGTGCATGGGGATGACCCACAGAGATGTTATGGGAAGGGAGGTGGGAGGGGGGTTCATGTTTGGGAACACATGTAAGAATTAAAGATTTCAAAATTAAAAAAGATAAATAAATAAATTTTTTTTAAAAATGAACTGGTTGGATCTCCTTGCAGTCCAAGGGACTCTCAAGAATCTTCTGTGATACCACAGTTCAAAAGCATCAATTCTTTGGCGCTCAGCTTTTTTTATAGTCCAAATCTCACATCCATACATGACCACAGGAAAAACCATAGCCTTGACTAGATGGACCTTTGTTGACAAAGTAATGTCTATGCTTTTGAATATGCTATCTAGATTGGTCATAACTTTCCTTCCAAGGAGTAAGAGCCTTTTAATTTCATGGCTACGATCACCATCTGCAGTGATTTTTGAGCCCAGAAAAATAAAGTCAGCCACTGTTTGCACTGTTTCTCCATCTATCTGCCATGAAGTGATGGGACCAGATGCCATGATCTTAGTTTTCTGAAAGTTGAGCTTTAAGCTAATTTTTCACTCTCCTCTTACACTTTCATCAAGAGGCTCTTTAGTTCTTCTTCACTTTCTACCATAAGGATGGTGTCATCTGCATATCTGAGGTTATTGACATTTCTTCCAGCAGTCTTGATTCCAGCCTGTGCTTCCCCCAGCCCAGAGTTTCTCATCATGTACTCTGCATAGAAGATAAATAAGCAAGGGTGACAATATACAGCCTTGACGTACTCTTTTTCCTATTTGGAACCAGTCTGTTGTTCCATGTCCACTTCTAACTGTTGCTTCGCAACCTGCATACATAATCAAAATAAATAGTAAATTATTTCTGTAATCTTATTATTTCAATCTTGCCTCCCACTTACTTAATATTTAATTTCTTGCTATTTTTAATTCCTTTAGTGCAGTACACGTATACTTGGTTAGACACTGAAATAATCATTTGTCTATTTTAGTAATTTCTGTCTGATTTAAAATGTTTCATTATTTATATTTCTGACCATTCATAATTCTCCAATTTGGAATCTTGATTAATCAGCATTAATTATAAAAAGTGTATTGCAATATTAGAACTTAAGCTTTCAAGATATAATGCCTAACCAGGTTAGAATGCCATTGGAGAAGTGTCCTTGACAACTACATTATCAAACAGCATCATTTGGTTTGGCAAAGGTTAAGACTGACAATTACTTGTAGTTGCTGCTCAAATGGTTACTGTGTATTCTGGCATTTTATTCATCTTATTTCAGTGGAATGAGAGTTTAAGTACACAAAGTAATTACCAGAAAGCTGAATAGATTGAATTGGACATTGCATCCTCATCAGAATCCAGCAGCCATGTAAATGAATGAAAATAAGCATGAAGTGGAGAGGAAACCAAAGACTGACATAGAGAAAAAGCTATGCAGTTCCTTAATTGATATAAGAAAAGCAAGTGTTTTTATGTGACCTTAAACTTGGTTTTCCCACTTTTTAGGTTGGCATATGACTATACATTTAATTGTTTTGAAAATTTCTGGTTATCAGTCAGGCAAACTTAAAGAACCAAGTCTGGTCAGAAAGCAATCAGATGCGGAGGGCATTGCCATATAGCCTATGATGAGCTTTGTCACGGTGTTGCCATCCAAAGCATACAGCTACAGAATTAAAACTGCATCACAAAGGCTGCTTCACTCATAATAACTGAGCAATACATGATTGTGTCATAAAATGTAGCTCTATTTTTAAAAATATCCTCAACATATTCCGTCAGGTGATTTTTCATTACATTTAAAGGGTCTCTGGGATAAATCCAGCTTATATTAAAAGAAAACAGATGTTTTATTTTATATTTACTCAAACTTCAATTTACATCTAATTATTTTACATACATGTCTGGAAATAAATATGTACTGCAGTTTATTTCACAGAAAAAAAAAAAGACAAGTAAAATAGCTAATATATATGACAACTACTCCTTATCAGAAACGTTTTGGAGTTGCCATGAATTTCAGTTATGAGATACTGTCACTGATTTAGAAGCCTGGAAATAGTTTGGATAGATAATATTAAATGTAGCCAATTCTTGAGGGAGAACTTCATGATTGAGTAAAACTGAATGTATTTTTAGAGTGTGAAATTGCTGTTTGAACATACACATTGCAGTGGGAAAAAAAATCAACTTGAGACATGTGGTGAGTAAGGGATTAACAGAAGAGAAGCAATGTGAAATACAGTAATAAAGTTATACTTCCTAAGGATACAGTGGCATAACAAATGAAACAAATTTTTTGAGGGGCTCTTGGTATTAGAATCAAAATAAAACTAAAAATAAATAAATGCCTATCAATACAAAGTTCCTAATAACCTCTCAGACACCCATAAATTAAAGCAATATATATTTTTAAAATTAATGAAGCCAATTTATATGCACCTAACATGAAAAGCTCTTTGTGATATATGACTAATAAGTCATATTAGACTTATTAGAATAAGTGTTTAATATAGTCATCGTTTACGTAAAAATAAAAATAAATTATTAAATTTAATGATTAAAAATGGATATGTATCTTTTGCCAGAAGCTGCAATTACACCTAGGAACAAACAAATAAGAATAGAAGTAGAGAGTTATCTTCTAATATTTTCCTTATGCTCTTTTATTATTTTTAAATTGTTAGCATTAGAAAATATTTTATGTATTGAAGTAAAATAAAATGTTTTTTTTTCTTTTTTTAAACCACTGCTCCATCTAACTTTATCCTCAAAGTGGTCGTCTGTCATACAGCCTTACTTTATATATCTTTGGTCATTCAAAGACTCCAAAATACTCTGAGAATATACTTCAAGGATTTTATATGTGGCCCCTTGTTCTACTTTGACAATAAACATTCTTTTGTAACAAAATTTCTATATCTAATACACCTGATTAAGAAAATAATTTCTGGATAAAATATTTGGTGTCCTTGTTTTAAATCAATCAGAACATGATAATGATATATCATTCAATTAAAATCTATCTTAGAAAAGATGTATAATGAGTTTTTAATGACTACATTAAAAGCATTTTCAATATTCTAAATTATTTAACTTAATATTGTCTCATATATAATGAGTATTTTTTATGATCTATATTGTAGTTCAGTTCAGTTCAGTCACTCAGTAGTGTCCGATTCTTTGAGACCCTATGAATCACAGCATGCCAGGCCTCCCTGTCCATCACCAACTCATTCAGACTCATGTCCATCAAGTCAGTGATGCCATCCAGCCATCTCATCCTCTGTCGTCCCCCTCTCCTCCTGCCCCCAATCCCTCCCAGCCTCAGAGTCTTTTCCAATGAGTCAACTCTTCGCATGAGGTGGCCAAAGTACTGGAGTTTCAGCTTTAGCATCATTCCTTCCAAAGAAATCCCAGGGCTGATCTCCTTCAGAATGGATTGGTTGAATCTCCGTGCAGTCCAAGGGACTCTCAAGAGTCTTCTCCAACACCACACTTCAAAAGCATCAATTCTTTGGTGCTTAACCTTTTTCACAGTCCAACTCTCACATGTAGAACCCTGCATATATAATGGCATAAAGGAAATGGTTTACATTTTAGATGAACTATTAAGCAAATGAGTTATAATTAAAATGACCATTGTACAGTTATGTATGGATTTCCCTTTTTACACAGAGCTGTAGTTTTCTAAGTTGTTCCTCTGATGATAAACCTCCAAGTTATAATGATGAAGTAATGATATTTACTGAATAGGCTCTAAGTCTAAATCCTTTTAAGTTGCCCAAAAGATTGTTTAGCATTTCCTTTGTAAGATGCCTCTAGTAGTACTTAGTCATCTTTAACGTCCTTTGAAACAACTGTTAGATTGTACCATGACAGTTGTCATATCAGTGTGTATTAAAAAAAATCAAAATTGGTGAATTTTTGTGTATTAAAAAAATCAAAATTGGTGAATTTTTGTGTAGCCATTTCAAGATTGAAGGTAGAAGAAAAAAGTCAACATTTCTGGCATATTGTTATTTCAAGAAATAATTTATTATTTCAAGAAAGATAAAAATACAACTGAAATGCAAAAAACAAAACAAAAAATGTATTCAAGGTATGGAAAGCATGCTGTAACTGATTGAACTTATCAAAAGTGTTTTGCAAAGATTTTGTGCCAAAGATTTCTCAATGAATGGTGCTCCACGTTCAGCTACACTAGTTAGGTAGACCTGGAACAGTTCATTGCTCAAAAAGATAAAATAGTATTGGGAAGGTGGACTTATGAAGTTGCCTAAAAAATGGCAGATAATAATGAAAAAAGAAGGTGAATACTTTATTCAATAAATTTTTTAGTGAGAATGAAAAACGTGACTTTTTTACTTAAAAATTGAAAAAAACATTTTGGCCAACCCAATATAAACTGCTGGTAAATTACAAAGTATTAGAGATATTAAAGATGTAGAATCAAAACACCCATGAGGACTTTCCTAGTGGTCCAGTGGATAAGAATCCACCTATGGAGGGGATGTGGGTTCAATGCCTGGTCCGGGGATTCTGCATGCCACAGAGCAACAAAGTCTGTGCACCACAGTTACTGAGTCTACACTCTAGCAACTACTGAGCCATTGCTCTAGAGTCCAAGAGCCACAACCAGTGACACCCTGTGCCACAATTACTGAACATCACATTCTCTAGAGCCCATGCTCCATAACAAGAGCAAACACCAAAATAAGAAGCCTGTGCACTGCAATGAAGATTAGCTCCCACTCACCACAATGAGAGAAATACTGCACACAGCAACAAAGACCCTCCCACAACCAAAAATAAATAAAACAATAACTAAAAAACAAAACACCTGTGAACTAATGTGGGTTATCCCTATCTAACTCTTGCAAAAAAGCTGATAATAACACAAATTTCAATGGAATGAGAACTAAAAGCAGAAGGAGCAAATATGCACTCTCCTTTCAAAAGAATAAAACAGAAAGGAAAGAGGAGAGTAAAAAAGCTGGCTTAAAACTCAACATTCCAAAATCTAAGATCATGGTATCCAGTCCCATCACTTCATGGTAAATAGATGAGGAAGCAATGGAAATAGTGACAGGTTTATTTTCTTGGACTCCAAAATCACTGCAAATAGTGACCGTGGCCATGAAATTAAAAGATGCTTGCTCCTTGGAAGAAAAGCTTCCACCAACCTAGACAGCATATTAAAAAGCAGAGACATTACTTTGCAAACAAAGGCACATCTAGTCAAAGCTATGTTTTTTCCAGTAGTCATGTGTGGATGTGAAAGTTGGACCGTAAAGAAAGCTGAGCATTGAAGAATTGATGCTTTTGAACTGTGGTGTTGGAAAAGACTTTTGAGAGTCCCTTGGAATGTAAGGCAATCCAACCAGTCCATCCTAAAGGAAATCAGTCCTGAATATTCATTGGAAAGATTGATGCTGAAGCTGAAGCTCCAATAATTGAGCCACCTGATGCAAAAAGCCAACTCATTGGAAAAGATCCTGATGCTGGGTAGGATTGAGGGCAGGAGAAAGAGATGACAGAAGGTGAGATGATTGGATGGCATCACTGACTTGGTGGACATGAGTTTGAGCAAACTCCAAGAACTGGTGATGGACAGGGAAGCCTGGTGTGCTGAAGTTCATGGGGTCTCAAAGAATCGGACACAGCTGAGTTACTGAACTGACTGAGCAGGTCAAGACTTTTAGAAATTAGAGGACAAGCTTCATATGGTAGAAAAGGGGATTCAGATCTTGCTTCCATCCTCCAGTTTTCTTTTCAAATTCTGTGTGCCCCATGTGAGGTGCAGGGAGGAGGGGATTCTCCAGTTCCAATGATGGGAATGCATGATCAGCATAGCCTATTCTCTGTTAAAACAGAGTGACTGTATTCTCAGTTAGGAGGAATAAATTCAAAGGAAGCCAAAATACCTAAAATCTTCATATCTGCCTCAAACAATTGCAGATAATAGTCATTGCATGGTAGAAAAGTAGAAAAAAGAAATTTAATGTGTAACCTAACATCAAAGTTACAGACAATGTAGGTTTAGGGCACAGGCCTCCAGGGTCCCATAATGGAGTACCTTTCCATGCTGCTTGTATGCATAAACTGTTTGGCATGAAAATGTTACTTATGCTTTTATAGGTGTTGTTTTTTCTTCTTTTGGTATTCAATTGTTACATCAATATGGCAATACAAAGAAAGGTATTTTACACACCTATAAAGCAATAATTAAAGACATGTTGGTAGCAATGAATCTTCCTTCACAGAATCTGTTTACTCATTTATTTTTTGATGCACTTAAGAATTCATTATCAGCAACTCATGAGAAACTCTTCCAAATCACGACTAATTACCTAGTGTAAATAAAATACCAATGATGGTGCTACTGCTAGAATAGAAGGGTGTTCTACCTCCCTGCTGATAGCTTAGGTTAGAAACAATGCAGTGTAAGACAAATAAGACAGTACCATTCATTTAGAAATAGTGAGTGAAAATTGATTATCACTCCATGGAAGGCTAGAATGAAATCATCTACATGACTCTGAGACAGAAAACCTAGCATGCCTCATTGCCACATTGAATACTTGTGCTGCTTCTTTAAAATCCTGCCTTCCTTCAGTAGAGGAAGGATCTCATAGGAAAAAAAAAAAAAAAGAGAGAGAGAGAGGCATCAACCTCTGCATAACCCTGAACATGAAACGAGAAATCTTATGAAAAACAGCTGCAGCTGCTTTTATATGAGAAGAGAAGGTGATGGCATTGGAGCAGATGCTAAGCTTCTCCCTCAGTGACAAAGCATACTGGTGATTTCGAAAAGGGCTGGCATCTTGAAGAAAACAATTAGGTTCTTTGCAAGTGACGGGGGTAAAGAAAGAAAAGCAATTAGAACAGATTAAAGCAAAGAAAGAGAAAAACCTTTCCGAAACACAGGTCAAAGCTACATGGCCACAATTACTCTGGCAGGAAACAAAGCATTACACATGGTCATGTGCTGTGGTGTCTTAATATCTTAACTGTATTTCATGTAAAATTATTATTAAAGGTCCTTAATTTAAGATGGATTATGTGGTCACATCAAGGTAGTGTATTTGGCAAAAACATTTGATGATCCCTGTTAAAACAGTTATGCAGTATTTGGGTATGTTTCAAAACTTCTGTTTTTGAGAAAAATATTTAAATTTTATACCATAATCATACTCAGATCAGACCTTGGGAAATCACTTATGAATTTGGAATTTATTCTCTAATTTTATACAGCTATTACATAGCTGGATTGCAGAAAGTTATTTTCTTTTTATCCAGCACACTTGCCTATTTCCACAGTGTTGCTGGTCTGCAATTAATATGTAATAGCCTTGAATCCTGAATAATATTTGCTGGAAAAATACAAGTACACTAGCAATAATATTTAAAATTTCTTAACATAGGCATTGTAACCAACATATGCACCTAAAAGAGTAGCTTAGTCATAGATTTTTTTTTTTTTTTGTTCACTCATTTTAAGAAGCAAAATTAGAAGGGAGATTGAATCTGTGAATCTAAGATTAGCAAACTGAGGAGTTAAATAATGAATATAAGAGCTATTATAGAAGATACAGATTAGAAACCAGGCTACTTCATCAGGGATTTAGTTGTCAGGTATACTCTATCAGTCAGTTTTAGGTTGATATACTCTTTGTTTGTCAGATAATATCCCACGTTTCTCTGATAATGTGCTTCTTCTTCCCCCATTATACACATAAGATGGATTGGAAGATTCTAGAAGATACTAAGTAATTTCAAAGATAGGAGTTAACTCTGAAACTACTAAAAAAATGGACTAGTAATAAAGTGATGAATAATTTTTACTGCTAATAACTTTTCTAACTTCCCTCATCTATCTATCTATCTATATTAAATGGTTCTGCCCTTTGGGATAAAAAAGAAAATAGAACAAGCATGAGGTATACATCCCCTTAACCATAAGATTCTCATGATGAAAATTTATAAAATTGATTCTATGAAACCACACTCAATTTATATAAATTCTAAGATTTTGCTGTCTTCAAGTCTCTTCCTAGCTCCATCTCTTGCTAAGGTCATGGCAACCCTCAGACAACAGAGGCTAAAGGCAAGATTTTTGATGCTATCTTTTGGAAGCCTTTTAAATTTTCCCTTTGATGATTCACTATTCACAGTACTTGAAAACAGTCACTGGAAACAAAATATTCCAAAATAATTTTTTTTTCATTTTTTTTGTTCTTTTTCAGACTATTGAATTGAATCCAAGTAGTTGAAATAAGAAAAGTGCCTTAATATATAAAGCAAGCATTAATAGACATAAAGGGAGAAACAGACAGTAAAGCAATAATAGTAGGAAATTTTAACAACTCACTTATATCAACAGATAGATCATTCAGACAGAAAAATCAATAAGGAAACATTGGCTTTAAATGACAAGTTAGATTAACTGGACTTAACAGTATACCCCATTCAATAGCAACAGATTACACAATTCTCCTCAAGTACACACGGATTTTCTCCTTGATAGATCATATGTTAGGCCACAAAGCAAGTATTTAAGAATTTGAACAGATTGAAATCAAATCAAGCATCTTTTCTAACCAAAATGCTATGAAACTAGAAATCATTTACAAGAAAAAAACTGGAAAAAATTCACACATATGTAAAGATTAAGTATTATTGTGCTCAATAACAAGCTAGTCAATGAATACATCCAAAGCAAAATGAAAACATACCTTGAAACTAATGGAAATGAAAATACAGCATACCAAAACTAAGAGGATGCAGGAAAAGCAAGCCTAAGAGAGAAGGTCATAGTGATAAAGCCTTCCTCAGGAAACAAGAAAAATCACAAGTAAACAACTTAACCTTAACCTTATATAACAAGAAACTGGGAAAATAGAAACAAACAAAGTTCATAGAAGGAAAGAAATCACAAACATCAAAGCAGATATAAATGAAATAGAGATTAAAAAGGCAATAGACAGTTAGTAAAATTAAAAGCTAACTCTTTAAAAATTAAAAGAAATTGACCAATACATTTAGATACATTTTTTCAAGAAGAAAAATGTGAGAGGGGTTAAGTAAATAAAATCAGAAATTCTGAGGACACATTACATCTGATACCACAGAAATACAAAGGACCATAAAAGGCTACTACAGACATTTATGTACTAACAAGTTGAACATCTAGAGGAAATGGATATAATTTCTAGAAACATAAATACTTTCATGACTGAATCATAAAGACATAGAAATTTTGATCAGACCAATTGCTGGAAAAGAGGTTGAATCACCAATTTAAAACTCCCTACAAACAAAACTCCAGGACCAAACAACTTCACTGTTGAATTCTACCAAATATTCAAAGAACTAATATCAATTATTCTCCAAATCTTTAATATATTAGAGGATGAACACATCTGAACTTATAAGGCCAGATTTACCCCAATACAAAAACTAGATAAGGGCAATACAAGAAAATAAAATTACAGGTCAATATCCCTGATAAACATAGAAGTAAACTTCCTCAACAAAATAGTAGAAAAATAAGTTCAATAATACATTAAGAGGATTACACACCATTATCAAGTAGTATTCATTCCAGGGGCACAAGGATGGTTCAATATATATAAGTCAATCAACATTAGATACCACTTTAACAAAAATTTAAAAAAAACATGATAATCTAAATATATGCAGAAAAAACACTTGACAAAATTCAATATCAATCTATGATTAAACAAACAAACAAACAAACCAAAACCTCAAGAAAGTGAGTACAGAGGTAATGCCTCAACATAATAAAAGTCATATATGATAAGTCCACTGCTAACATCACACTTAGAGGTGCAAAGCTGAACTTTTCTTCTAAGATCAGAAAGAAAATAAGGATTCCAACCTTGCCATTTTTATTCAACAAAATGGGAAATCCTAGTCAGAGTAATTTTACAAGAAAAAGAAATAAAAGTGCTCAAATTGAAAGGGAAAAAGTAAAGCTGTCACTATGGAAAATCCCAAAGACACCATTGATTTAGTAAAGTAGCAAGACACAAAATCAATATACCAGAATTTGTGTACAAATTATCTGAAATTTAAGAAAACAATTCATTAAAAATTTTATCAAAGAGAACATAATACCTAAGGTAAAATTTAACCAAATAGATGAAAGCCTTATACAATAAAAACTATAAGACTGATGAAAAATTAAAGAATACATCAATAAATTGACAAATATTCCATACCCATGATTAATGAATTAATATTGTTAAAATATACACAATACTCAAAGGAATCTACAGATGCAAATGCGATCCCAATCAAGACCCCACCTGCATTTTTTACATAAATGGAATAAATAATTCTAAATTGTGTATGGAATCACAAAAGAATCTGGATATTCAAATCAATCTTGAGAAAGAAGAGCAAAGTTAGAGGCATTGTGCTGCTTAATTTTAAACTATATTACAAAGATATACTGACTGAAACAGTACATTGTTGGTTTAAAAACAGACTCATAGACCAATGGAACTGACAAAGGACCCAGAAATAAGCCCACAGATACATGTCCAATTAGCTTCTGAAGCCATAAAACTCTTAGAAGAAAACATAGGCAGAAAGCTTCTTGACATTGATCTGTCTTGATTTTTTTGTATTTGATATGAAAAGCAAAACCAACAACAGCAAACATAAACAAGTGGAATTATATCAAACTAAAGCTTTGCACACTAGAGAAAACTATCAATAACAAACAAACCCCCCCCCCCAAAAAAAAAGGAAAATTACTGAATTGGAGAACATTTGCAAATCATATATATGAAAGTAAGGGATTATGACTCAAACTAACAAAGAACTCAGCTCAATAGCAAAAGCAAATGATTCAATTAAAAAATAGAGGATTTAAATAGACATCTTTCTAAAGAAGGCCACAGATGTCTAATAGAAACACGAAAAGATGTTCAACATTATTAATTATCAGGGAAATGCAAATCAGAACCATATTGTACTCATTTGAAGGACTATTTTCATAGAGGCAATATGTAACACATTAGTAAGACTGTAGAGAAAATGGAATGCATGTTCATAATTGGTGGAAATGCAAATTTATGCAACCATTGTGAGAAATAATATGGAGGTTTCTCAGGAAACTGAAAATAGAATTATTGATTGAGCATTTCCTCTTCTTAGTACATTTCCAAAGCACATGAAAGCATTAACTCAAAAATATATGCACAACTCTATTCCTTGAAGCATTATTTTCAACAGCCAAAATACGGAAACAATCTAAGAATTCACTGGCAGTGAGTGGATAAAGCCAATATGGTATATATACATACAATTGGATATTATTCAGCAATGAAAAGAATGAAATATTGCCATTTGAAAAAATGTGGATGGATCTTCATGGCATAATGCTATGTGAAATAAGTAATACAGAGAAAACCAAAAACGATGATATTACTTATATGTGGAATCTAAAAAAAGAAAACAAGAAAATTGAAATCATAAATACAGAGAACAGATTGGTGGTTGTGAAAGGTAGGGGTTGGGAATGGATGAATGGGTGAAGGGAATCAAAAGTCACATGTTTCCAGTTAATAAAATATATAAATAAGTCATGCCAATCATTAATTAGTATTAATAATACCAATACATACTGGTGACTGTAGTTAATATCACTCTATTGAATACTTAAAAGTTGCTGAGAGAGTAACTGTTGAAAGCTGCATACATAAGAAAAAAATATTCATGGTGACAAATGGTCACTAGACATATTTTAGGAATAATTGTGCAGTATTAAAATATTGAATCTTTCTTTGTATGCCTGAAGCCAATATAGTGTTGCCTGTTATTTATATCTTAATTTGTAAAAATAAAGATTAGTATTAGTTATTCTAAGACTATTTCAACACTGATTAAAAATTACACAGCTATGAAAATAAGAATTAATACTAGGTAAAAATGTAGAAAGGACAATAATCAAGTTGTTAACCCTTTCAAAATTTGAAATGGGTATAAGACACAGAGGATGAAAGCAGTGGATTATAGGGATGATATTAAAGACAGTTAAAAGTATTAATTTTAAAATATATCTTACTCCACATTTATTAGAAGATAGTTGAGAAATGAAACTAGTATTTAGAAATGTGTCCTACATATGAAACAAAGTAGACATTAAACTAAATGACTGTCCTCATAATTCATTTGCAGATGAGAGAAGACTAACATGAATTGAAGTCTGAATAAAGATAAAATAATACGTATGAGGGCTTCAGTAAAGGAAGAAGCAATTTATAATAGAACAAAACACATCCCCAATTCCATAGAGTTTTGAAAACAAAGTAATTTTGGTCCTCTTAGCAGTTGAAATGATTTCCAGATCAAACAACATAATGACAAGCAATATCTAACATAGTTTAATCCCAACCATTTATAGAACTACTTTTTTATCGATAAACACAGAGATACAAAAATTGATGCCAGTTTTCTAATTCTAAGTAATAGAAAATTATGAAAAATATTCCAGAAGAATTTTTCACTAATTGTGCAACCCATGTAGATGAATTGCAAAGCAGTTTTGGAGTAAGCGCTAAGATAAATATCAAATAGATCAATAAACCCTAAAAAGATAGGGACTGAGGCTTCCCTGGTGGACCAGTGGTTAGGAATCTGACTTACAATATAGAGGACACTGGTTCAATCCTTGGTCCAGCAAGACCCTGCATGCCACGGGGTTATTAAGATTGTGAGCAGCAACTACTGAAACCAGCTGCTTTAGAGACCATGCCTTTCACCAAGAGAAGCCCATGCACCACAACCAGAGAGTAGGCCCCATTCTTCACAATTAGAAAAAGGCTTTGCACAGCAACAAAGATCTAGTGCAGCCAAAAATGAAATAAATCTATAAATAAATACCTTTTAAAAAGCTAGGGACTTTTTCAGACTAAACCTGTTCATTCAGAGATGCAGTGATTACAATAAAACAGAAAATACTTTAAGCAGATTAGGAGTCATAGTCCAGTCCTAATTTGTAGTTTATCTGTCATTCCATTCCCATCAACTTTCTGATTCTTTACATTCATTAGATAACAAACAAAAAGTGTATGATCCAGGAAGATGTAGAAGTTCAAGGGGAAATGTGAAAAATAGCTAAAGTTCCTACTGGCACTGTTTGAGCACAGTTAGGAATAACAAAAATACTGATACATGATAAGGGATATAACCTTTGAGGCAATTCAGATTTTGAAGAATACAAGCTCCATGGAGAGCTGACCTGACAACAGAAGAATGGAAACTCTGATCTTGGTCCCTAGGGCAGCAGGTAAAAATTGTACATGCTTAACATCTCAAATTAAACTAGGTTGCTCTCCAGAAACCCATTCTGACTTAGACATCAAGCAAATAGTTTATGATGTTTTTCCTTATATTGAAATGATATTCACAGAGAATAGCATTTACATAATTTTTTAAATACCTTAACTATAGTATAGAAGGTGAATAAAATGAAAACCATTATAAATAACAAAATATATTTAATGTGCAAACTGAAACAAAGTCCACCAGAACAAAGGTCTATATAATAAATTGGAGTAGACACACCATTGAAGATTCACAGAAATTTTCTAAAGATTTTATTGTTTAGTTTTTAGAAAAGTTAATCATGATTCAAAATAAATAAAATTACATCTAATGGTTAATTATGATCTCTAAAATACTCAAAATAAACATTTGATCATTACATGTACTCCCAATTGCTATGAAATAATGTGCATGTTGGTCATTATCCTTATTTAAAATATATTGATTTAGCTACTCTGAAGTGAAGTGAAAATCACTCAGTTGTGTCCAGTTCTTTGTGACCCCATGGACTATACAGTTCATGGAATTCTTCAGGCCAGAATACTGGAGTGGTTATTCTTTCCCTTCTCCAGGGGACTTTCTCAACACAGAGATCGAACCCAGGTCTCCCACATTGCAGGAGGATTCTTTACCAGCTGAGCCACAAAGGAAGCCCAAGAATACTGGACGGGTAGCCTATCCCTTCTCCAGCAGATCTTCCTGACACAAGAACTGAACCAGGGAAAAATATCAGTTTAATTGCTCTTGCTGCTGATGCTGCTGCTGCTGCTGCTGCTAAGTCGCTTCAGTCGTGTCCGACTCTGTGCGAACCCATAGAGGGCAGCCCACCAAGCTCCCCAATCCCTGGGATTCTCCAGGCAAGAACACTGGAGTGGGTTGCCATTTCCTTCTCCAATGCATGAAAGTGAAAAGTGAAAGGGAAGTCAAGCAGTCGTATCTGACTCTTCGAGACCCCATGGACTGCAGCCTACCAGTCTCCTCCATCCATGGGATTTTCCAGGCAAGAGTATTGGAGTGGGGTGCTATTGCCTTTTCCGTAATTGCTCTTATATAATGATAAATGAGTAATTTATACTAGATCTATATCATTTTAACCTGACAGATATCTTTGATAATCAACTTTATATAATGTATTCAATGAATATAAATATTTCCTCTCCCTTATATAATCTGAGTTATTATGTTATATGCTAAAAATGCTTCAATATATTCATTTCTGCAGAAACATTCAATGTGTGTGTGTGTGTGAAAGTTGCTTAGTTGTGTCTGACTCTTTGCGACCCCATGGACTATACAGTCCACGGAATTCTCTAGGCCAGAATACTGGAGTGGGTAGCCTTTCCCTTTTCCAGGGGATCTCCCCAGCCCAAGGAGCGAATCCAGGTCTCCTGCATGGCAGGTGGATTCTTTACCAGCTGAACCACAAGGCAAGCCTGAAAAATACAATAAGGTTTATATTTTAACATAAAGTTAGTTGTATTGGTCATCTGGTCTGAGAATATACACTGCCTATTCTTTCAGATCATGTACTGATATTTTCTGCATGTTAAATGAGCAAAATCATCAGATCCAAGCAAAGTATTAATAAAAGTATTTTATCAAAAAAATTTTCTTAGTAGAAGTACATTTAAATAAAGAATAATTAGTTTCTCAAGCATTTCTGAATTCCTCTGAGTGAAATAGCAGTTAGAAAAAATAGTTATTTTATAATTATTGATAAAAAACTTTGGTTATATTTCTCAGAAACAACAAAAATAGCTGTAATAGATTTAAAAAAATCCTTTGAAAATCCTATAGTTTGCAATCTTTAGGTTCAAAAGTTGAAGGAAAACATATTCAAAACGTTAGCTTTTAGGTCATTAAAATTCATTATTACTTCTAGTTCACTTTTTGATTTTGATGTGTTCTAGGGAGTTCAAAAAATTGAGTGATGTTGCTGTGAGAAAGCAAGGTTTCTCAAAATAATCATCCATAAAAATGCAACATAAAGAATTTATGCTAAATATTGCTTTTATCAAGGCAATGATTACTAATCATCCAAGAAAACAGATTAAATCATCTATTAAAGATATATCATACAAATTATATTTATTTTAATAATTAGTTGGCTCAGATGGCAAGTCATCTGCCTGCAATGCGGGAGACCTGGGTTCTATTCCTGGGTCGGGAAGATCCCCTGGAGAAGGAAATGGTAATCTACTCCATCACTCTTGCCTGGAAAACCCCATGGATGGAGGAGCCTGATAGGTTACAGTCCATGGGGTCGCAAGGAGTCAGACACGACTGAGTGACTTCACTTTCACCCAAATCTGTAAGATATTTTAGTTGAATATATGTCTTTATATTTAAAATTAGTAGACATAAAAGCAAATGAAAAATATACACTATAGAGATTACAAAATGTTAATATATTATAAGGAAAAAGCAACATTTCCTAAAATTCTGAGGAAGATCATCTCTAAATTGAGATTATTTTTGTAATAAACTAAAAATAAGATAAAAGCCATGTGCTTGATATATTCAAAAAGATACATTATTAATTTTAAAATTTGTTATTGAAATATACTTGAGTTACAGTGTATTAGTTTTAGGTATACAGTCAAGTGATTTGGATATATATATATATATATATATATATAAAACATATATATTAATGATGTTACAATTACTATGATATATTACTATGATATAGATATTACAATTTCTAAAGATATTACAATGAGTAAAAACAGAGAGGATTCCAGAGTTTAATTTTTTTTTTTTTTAAGAATTGGTCACTATGGTTATCCTATTTATTTTAAATAGAAATAGAATTGCAAAGGACTGTATTCACATGATCCCATCACCACAAAATGAGAAATCTCTATAAAATTTAATAGAAGAGGATTCTCTTAATCAATTAATGATGGGATTAGTGTAAAATTGCAACTGTCAGTTTTGTGATTTTTAAGAAAGCATTGGTTTCTTTCTTTCTTTATTTTTGGTGTATGGGGTCT
Organism: Capricornis sumatraensis; assembly: GCF_032405125.1. Classification (NCBI taxonomy): domain Eukaryota; kingdom Metazoa; phylum Chordata; class Mammalia; order Artiodactyla; family Bovidae; genus Capricornis; species Capricornis sumatraensis. Next base: position 45,311,851 of record NC_091085.1, on the reverse strand, counting down.
TAGCTATAGCACAAAGGCTTATCTAGCTGCAGCACGCTTGTTTCTCTTTAGTTGTGGTGTGTGGGGTCCAGAGTCGGATGCTCAGTAGTTGTAGCATGTGGACTTAGTTGCCCAGAGGCATGCTGCTGCTGCTGCTGCCAAGTCGCTTCACTCGTGTCCGACTCTGTGCGACCCCATAGACGACAGCTCACCAGGCTCCCCCGTCCCTGGGATTCTCCAGGCAAGAACAATGGAGTGGATTGTCATTTCCTTCTCCAATGCGTGAAAGTGAAGCCGCTCGGTAGTGTCCGACTCTTCACGACCCCATGGACCGCAGCCTACCAGGCTCCTCCACCCATGGGGTTTTCCAGGCAAGAGGACTGGAGTGGGGTGCCATCGCCTTTTCCGGCCCAGAGACATGAGGGGATCTTAATTTCCCAAGTGAAAAAGTGAAAGTGTTAGTCACTCATTCATGTTTGATTCTTTGCGACCTCATGAACTGTAGCATACCAGGCTCCTCTGTCCTTGGAATTCTCCAGGCAAGAATATTGGAGTGGGTAGCCATTTCCTTCTCCAGGGAGTCTCTCCCAGCCAGGGACAGAACCCAGACCTCTTGCAATGCAGGAAGATTCTTTACCTCTTTACTATGTGAGCCACCAAGGAAGCACCTTAGTTCCCCAACCAGGGATGAAACTCATGTATCCTACATTGGCAGGTGAATTCTTAACTGCTGGACCACAACACAAGGGAAGTCCCTGTTATGAATTTCTTTCTTTTTTATTTATTTATTTTTTTTGTCATGAGTTCTGGACAGGAGCAACACATGGTGAACTAACAGAATAAAATAGGGAAATTTTTCTCAATTTAGAAAAGTTTCCCTGAAGTGATGTTAGAACTGAGAGCTGAAAGTTTAATGACGTTTACTGAAACACAATGGAAGATGGACCAAGCTTGGTGAAACCGCATTTGCAGAAGTGTTGTGGTAACTGTGTTTCCCAGGTGGTACACTGGTAAAGAATCTGCCTGACATTGCAAGAGACACAGGAAACTGGAGATGCAATTTGAATCCCTGGGTTGGGAAGATCCCTTGGAGCAGGAAATGGCAATCAGCTCCAGTATTCTTGCTTAGGAAATCCCATGGTCTGTCCATGGGATTACAAAAAGTCAGACACAACTGGAGTGACTGAGCCCAGCACACAGCATGGTGGTAACTAGAGGATAGGCACACAGGAATAAAACAACTGAACATCAAAAGTGTGATACAAAATTACTAAATATAAAGCCACTGAAAATCAGAATTATTAACAGATAAATATATTTTGAGAAATCCAGCCTAAATTTGAATCTTTCTGTTTTATGGACATACCACATACAATGTGACCAGGCTTTAGCTTGAAGCATACAGCTTGCCCCTACCCCTGCATTTTTTACTGTTATTGTTGTTCAGTTGTTAAGTCATATCCGACTCTTTGAGATACCATGGACTGCAGCATACCCGGCCTCCTTGTCCCTTGCCATTAGAGTGATATCATCTGCATAACTGAGTTTGTTAATATTTGTCTGGACAATATTGATTCCAGCTTGTGATTCATGGAGCCCAACATTTCACACCATATACTATGCACATAAATAAGTTCTAATAAGGGTAAACTGTGAAGTACTCATTCTGGGTAAAATTCCATGTCTTTCAATTTGCAATTTTTTAAAAGTTTATTTTGAGCATTTTATTTTTCCATTTACATTTATTTGTGCTGATTTTCCTATTTGGATCTTTTTTAGATTCTCAACTCAGCATCATCCACAAATCCAATGATCATATACCTCCATTCTGATTTTAGGTGTTACCAAAAAATAGTGATCCACATATCAATAGATCTAAAGCCACCAAGTGTATCAGTAGAGTTTTACTTCATATACCTTCGAAAACCAGTGCTATTAAAGTTTATATATTTAAAAATATAGTACTAAATAAAAGTTGGAATAATCAACAAGTTTTCAGAAGAAAGCAAAATTTGAGTTTTGTTTCCATATCCTGAAAAAAAAAAAAAAAAAAGGAATGGATTTTTACAGTAGGCATGAAAATTATCTCCAAATGTTCAGCCTGTGGGTCTGAAGGCAGTTCTTTCTCCCTCTCTCTATCCCTCTCTTTTTCTCCCTCTCTTCCCCCACCTCTTTCTAAGTTATAGAAAATTAAAATTGACAAAAAGTGAGAAATCTTCAGTTGAAAATGGATGAACACTTGGTTTCTGTGTACATCTAAAATTTGGGACAAACATTATTAGTCATTAAATGAAATCTAATGTAGAAAGATTTGAAGCTTCATTAAATTTACTTTTCCTTATTTTTACTTTTGGCCTCAGCTGGGAAGCAATGAAAAGGCAGAGATGATCAAATGTACATAAAGGTAGAAAGGAAGGCCTCCTCATCTCTTCAAGGGAAGTTTCTGAAATTCTATGGTCTCAGCAGCTAAGATGCAGAGAGGCAGGTCTGCTGAGACAGATGAGCGCAGAAATGTCACCACCTGCTGTTTTCTTTTCCCCTTATGTCTAGCTTGGCTGGGGCCAATGTCAGCCTATGTAATTCAGCCTTAACATATGAAGTTGTAACTTCTCACTGTTGCAATCCCATGACCCACTTTGATAATGCTTACAAAGTATCACATATTGCTCAGGTACTTCTATGCAATATATTTTATTTCTGGCTACACTACACACTATTTCCTGATTCAGGGTGGCAGGCCTTATCAATGCTTATTACAAATTTGACATCGGAATCTTTCTCCTTCAAATGAGAACTCTGAGGTTGATAAAGATTACAGAATTGATCTAGAGCTAACAGTTATTCGTCTTTTCCAAACCAAAGAGGCAAACTAGCCATCTCTTGTAATTCTTGCTGTAGCTCATGTAATTATAATACTTTATCTAATGCTGACTGCTTCATTAGAATTAAGTTTAAAAGTTTTTTTTCAGAAAGATATTTTAACAAGAGCTTGACTGTGTTCTAATAATACCGATGATTACTTTATAACTTTAGCTCCTGTGAGCTGTTTTTAAGACTGTATATGATCAATAAGGATAAAGAATGATTTCTAAAATCTCAAATAATTTGTTTTACAATTAAAAGAGCAAATAGGTTTGTACTATTATTATTAGCTTATTAAAATCAAGTGAAAGGCATGTATTAACATAATTGGAGAAAGCATTAAGCTAAAATAACTTGATTTCATTTTAAAAAATCCAAATTCCCTCTGCTTATGTGATATCACTTGGATTTAGTAAATCTATCATCTACAAAACGTAGAAAATTTGTTGAAATATTCTTTTCTTTCAAATCAGGCAGAGCCTAAGTTATTCCATAAAAATGTGCACATCCAGATTCATATTGAGAAAATGATCTTTCTCAATCCTTTTTCCTTTAGATCTCCATGTGGTAAACTGACAATTTTTGCTTGAGTATCCATTTATAGAACTGCTTTGCCAATTCTAGAAGTTCTCTATTGCTGGAGTTAGCATGCATAAAATGAAACATAGTTGACAAAAAGAATAGCAAGTCCAAAGCAGAGATTACATACTCAGAACAAAACAGCATGTGAAAGAGATAAGGCAAGAGGAAGAAATGAATATCTATAGAGTGCCCAGTGCTGCATAATGAATTCATAGGAGCTGTTGCTGAGCATATTAAAGATAATACAGATTTTTAACTTGCATAAAAGAGATCATTGTGATGCATTCTCCAGAAATGAGAAGAGTAGGCTAACTTTTCCTTTTTTTTTCCTTTAGACCCTGTTGACTTTTTTTTTTTTTATCATTTTCATTTTCTAATCTTTCTTAAATCATTGAAACTACTAGTGAAAATAATGGCAATAGCTGGTAGACAAGTAAAAGTTTCTGCCTTTTCTCTGCCTCTGACTCTGTGGTTTGAAAAATTCTTGGCTTCTTCACCCCACTGGAGAAAACATTCAGTCTTATGTAGGAGAGGCTTCCTATTACAAGAGAAAATTTACATAGAAAATCTGAAATTTTAGTTTTGCTCTAAGTCTTTACTACCTCTGAGTATATGATTTATAAGCTAATGATGATGTGTTAATCACACAGAGTCTGAAGGACTTATGCCTATTATTATAATGGACTTATATGCCTAATAAATTATTGGCTTATATCTTCATGCATTTATATTGGTCCCGTTCCCTACATTAAAAATGCCTAGAATTCTATTTTTGTCCTTCTCACATACTTATCTTTCTATATTTACATTCATTAGCTTCAGAAAATATTCCCTTAACTAGATCCACGAGGGATTTCTCAGAGAAGAACTGACAGCCTTCTGACCCATCTAATGAAACTCCTTTTATTTACTTTTCCAGTTGGCATTCTTCTCAGGCACATTATTCCAAATTTATATACGGTATGTATGGTATTACAAAGATTTACTAAGTATTACTAAGATTTCTATGAATGGGAAATAACATGGATAGAAACATGGCTTGCTGTTTGCTCCATTAGCCTATTAGTAAAATCAAAACAAACAAACAAAAAACAAAAAAACAAAAACAACACAGGGTTCAATTCTGTAAGCATGCACACAGGGTACACATCTAGCCTCTAATAGGATATTCACCATTGTCGCATACTAGATGAGAAAATTCCTTAAAAATAGCCTATAATATTGACATTATGGTGGTAAAATTAGATTAAATTTTGTCCTTGCATAGTTACTTTTCATCCAAATTATTTTTTTTCTTATTTTCACTATTGAAATAGTCTGTGGGAAACATGTACAAAATCCATGTGGTAAGTGGAATGACAATGCATACATTGATGTGCTTTCATTTAAGTACGTACTGCCTTTCCAGTGCAATAGCATCTGAAGGGGTCTCTGCTAACCGAAAAAATAAGAAAAGGGAAGAAATATTATATTCCATGTGAGCAATAACTTATTATCCCTTTATATTCTATGCATAATGTTTATTCTTTTTGGTTGTGCAGCAGAATTTTGGAAAGTAGAAAAATTGTTAAGCTGTTATTAATTTTTATACTATTCTGAACATTGTCGAAGGCAATTCACTACTGGCAGGATGTTAAACACTTATCTAAAGTGTACTCATCACTGTAAGATAACAAAGTGCTTTTTCAGATTTCAGAGGTGTAAGTTATGAGATTCCAAAGCAAGACTTATTCCTAAACTTCAATCTATTGTCATAAATGAGAACCAAGTAAATCTTTGTTACTCTGAGTGTTACTTTGAGTGTTACTGATACCTTCTGGACAACATTGAAATCAATGAATAGCTCACAAATTGTTCTTTCAAGATATGTTTATTAAGACTCTAAAATGTGTCAAGTCCTATTCTAGAAAACGGGGTTGTAGCACTGAAAAGAGAAGTTGCATGCTATTAAGGGTGACATACTATATATAATTCAATAACTACATAAATTCCTACACGGGAAATAGGACCAGATGTTCAAGTGCTATAAAGAAAGTACATCAGGTGATATAGTATGACAGAAACACAGCTCTATTAGGATAATTGATTAAAAATAATGCCCACCTGAAAGAGTGATACTTATAGTCTAAATTAGAAACATTTATGGGAAGATCAGATAGAGCAATATTCCAAGCAAAGACTGTAAAATAAGAATGCCTCCCCCCGCCCCATCCACTGAAGAAAACAAAAGAAGGAAACATGACTAGAACAGAGAAGCAGGGAAAGAGAATGATTGGGTGAGATCACCAGAAATGCCTTGTGAAGAAGGCAGACAGCGCAGAGCTGCTTTAGGAGAAGGAAGTTGAGAGCTTATGTCAAGTGCCAATGGAAGACAGTGTGAATATCAATCACCTCAGATATGCAGATGACACCACCCTTATGCCAGAAAGTGAAGAGGAACTAAAAAGCCTCTTGATGAAAGTGAAAGAGGAGAGTGAAAAAGTTGGCTTAAAGCTCAACATTCAGAAAAAGAAGATCATGGCATCTGGTCCCATCACTTCATGGGGAAATCGATGGGGAAACAGTGGAAACAGTGTCAGACTTTATTTTTTCGGGCTCCAAAATCACTGCAGATGGTGACTGCAGCCATGAAATTAAAAGACGCTTACTCCTTGGAAGAAAAGTTTTGCCCAACCTAGATAGCATATTCAAAAGCAGAGGCATTACTTTGCCAACTAAGGTCCGTCTAGTCAAGGCTACATTTTTCCTGTGGTCATGTATGGATGTGAGAGTTGGACTGTGAAGAAGGCTGAGCGCCGAAGAATTGATGCTTTTGAACTGTGGTGTTGGAGAAGACTCTTGAGAGTCCCTTGGACTGCAAGGAGATCCAACCAGTCCATTCTAAAGATCAGCCCTGGGATTTCTTTGGAAGGAATAATGCTAAAGCTGAAACTCCAGTACTTTGGCCACCTCATGCGAAGAGTTGACTCATTGGAAAAGACTCTTGCTGGGAGGGATTGGGGGCAGGAGGGGAAGGGGATGACAGAGGATGAGATGGCTGAATGGCATCACTGACTTGATGGACGTTGAGTCTGAGTGAACTCCGGGAGTTGATGATGGACAGGGAGGCCTGGCATGGTGTGATTCATGGGGTCGCAAAGAGTCGGACATGACTGAGCGACTGAACTGAACTGAGCTGAACTGATGCAACTGTATGGACGATAATTTTTAAAGGAAAGTGAGAGAGTAGAGAGAGTACATCAGAGGCTAATTAATTAATCCAAGAAGGAATTATGGTGGTAAGCACAATAACAGTGGGGCTTCACAGGTAGCTCAGTGGCAAAGAATTCTCCTGCCAATGCAGGAGACATAGGTTCAATCTCTGGGTCAGGAAGATCTCCTGGAGAAGAATATGGCAACCCATTCCAATTTCCTTGTCTAGAGAACCTCATGGATAGTATGAAAAGGAAAAAATATTAAGACACTGGAAGATGAATTCCCCAGGCCAGAAGGTATCTAATATGCCACTGGGGAAGAGTGGAGGGAAACTGCTAATAGCTCCAGTAAGAATGAAGCAGCTGGGCCAAAGCAGAAATGAAGTTCAGTTGTGAATGTGTCTGGTGGTGAAAGTACAGTTTGGTGCTGTAACGAACAATATTGCATGAAACCTAAAATGTTAGGTTTATGAATCAAGGTGATTTGGTAAAGCAGGAGATGGCAAGACTGAACAGCAACATCTTAAGAATTAGTGAACTAAAATGGACAGGAATGGGTGAATTAAATTCAGATGACCATTATAGCTACTTTGAGTAAGAATCCCTTTGAAGAAATGGAGTAGCCCTCATAATCAACAAAATATTCCAAAATGCAGTGCTTGGGTGTTATCTCAAGGAAAAAAAAAGACAGAACAGAATGATCTCAGTTTGTTTCCAAGGCAAGCATTGAATTTAACAGTAAACCAAGTATATGCTTCAACAATTGATGCTGAGGAAGCTAAAGCTGAATGATTCTACAAAGACCTATAAGACCTTCTAGAACTAACACCAAAAAAAAAAAAAGATGCCATTTTCATCATAGGAAATTGGAATGCAAAAGTAGAAATTCAAGAGATACCTGGAATAACAGGCAAGTTTGTCCTTGGAGTACAAAATGAAGCAGGGCAAAGACTAGTAGAGTTTTGCCAAGAGAATGCACTGGTCATAACAATCACTCTCTTCCAACCATCTAAGAAACAACTCTACACATGGACAGTGCTGCTGCTGCTGCTGCTGCTGCTGCTGCTAGGTCTCTTCAGTTGTGTCTGACTCTGTGTGACCCCATAGACAGCAGCCCAGCAGGCTCCCCCATCCCTGGGATTCTCCAGGCAAGAACACTGGAGTGGGTTGCCATTTCCTTCTCCAGTGCATGAAGGCAAAAAGAGAAAGTGAAGTTGCTCAGTCGTGTCTGACTCTTAGTGACCCCATGGACGGTAGCCTACCAGGCTCCTCTGTCCATAGGATATAACAGATAGTAAATACTGAAATCGTGAGTGTGTTCTTTGCAGCCAAAGATGGAGAAGCTTTATATAGTGAATAAAAACAAGACCCGGGACTAACTGTGACTCAGATCATAAGCTCCTTATTGCCAAATTCAGGCTTAAATTGAAAGTAGGGAAAACTACTTGGAGAGGGCAATGGCACCCCACTCCAGTACTCCTGCCTGGAAAATCCCATGGATGGAGGAGCCTTGTAGGCTGCAGTCCATGGGGTCACTAAGAGTTGGACAAGACAGAGCAACTTCACTTTCACTTTTCACTTTCATGCATTGGAGAAGGAAATGACAACCCACTCCAGTGTTCTTGCCTGGAGAATCCCAGGGACGGGGGAACCTGGTGGGCTGCCATCTCTGGGGTTGCAAAGAGTCTGACCCGACCGAAGCGACTTAGCAGCAGCAGTAGGGGAAACTACTAGGCCATTTATGTATGACCTAAATCAAATCCTTTATGATTTTACAATGGATGGAATGAATAGATCAAAGTGGTTAGATCCAGTAGAAAGAATGTCTGAAGAACTATGGACAGAAGTTCATAACATTGCATGGATGCAGTGACCAAAATCATCCCAAAGAAACAGAAGTGCCAGAAAGCAAGTGACTGACAAGACTTAAAAAAGCTAAGGAAAGAAGAGAAGTGTGCCACAGTCCGTGGGGTCACAAAGAGTAGGACATGACTTAGTGACTGAACAACAATAACACAATGATAGTAGAGCTAGAGCAAAATGGAGACATTGGGTATTAAGACAGATTTTTGACAACAGAGAAGACTAAAAGTAACTAAGGTATTGGGCTGAAGGGAAAGTGTTACTCAAAACCAATGTATCAAATTTCAACTTAAGTTATAATGAATATCTAGCAGGGAAAGATTACAAAAGAATGGGATGGGAATATCAACAGCAGGCAAGAAGACATTTTTGACATGTTAAATTTGAGACCACCATAAGAAGTCTACTGCTGCTGCTACTGCTAAGTCGCTTCAGTTGTGTGAGACCCCATAGACGGCAGCCCATGAGGCTCCCCCATCCCTGGGATTCTCCAGGCAAGAACACTGGAGTGGGTTGCCATTTCCTTCTCCAATGCATGAAAGTGAAAAGTGAAAGTGAAGTCGCTCAGTGGTCTCTTAGCGACCCCATGGACTGTGGCCCACCAGGCTCCTCCGTCCATGGGATTTTCCAGGCAAGAGTGCTGGAGTGGGGTGCCACACAGGCATGCTAATAAAGAAGTCAGGGGTTTAAAGAACTAAGATAAACTAAGTTTCAACAAAATGCAATGCATGTTGATGATTCATCTGAAATAGAGAAACTAATGGTAGAAGGGAAATTAGGAAAAACATCTTGAAAAAAAAGAGGAGAGTGATTTCAGCATATTATCCATCACTTGGTTGGTGATTTCAAGGATATCTCATCCATGGTAGCAAGATGGAAGGCAGAGAATTATATTTGCTCTTGAAAAGAGGAAATCAGTCCATTCAGATTCTCTCAGTTTCCTCAATGAAACATGAGTCAAGGTAATTAGCTGAGAATGAAGAACAAATAGGCAAAAAGAAAAGAAAAAATAATATAGGAAATGACCAATAGATATTTGAGGTAGGAGGAAATCAAAGAAAATGTTAAAAAGAGAGTCCGATTTTTGAGTTATTGGAAATCAAACATTTTGATTTTTGATTATTGGAAATTTATAGCCCTGAATTTAAGTTGAGATAAATCATTTCTGATGTGTTCAGTCATTAAAAAAGACAGAAAATTGAGTTTAATTAGGTATTAGGTAAAACATGGAAAAGGGACAGGGGAGCTGAAAGGCTTGAGAGGGTGTTGTTATAATTATAGAACATTGAATATAAGTTAATTAGGAAATGAAGTTAATACATATGCTAGAGAAATAGCAGGTCATAGAAAAAATCAATTGGAGTTTTTAATAAGGTCAAAATTTTGGTATAAAACAGACTGAACTAGTCTGATAGAGATCATGACCATATACTGTTTTGTTTTCACCTATCTCTGAGTCCTAAATTAAGTGGTAATTAAACAAAAATATACTCATTTGAGAGAACTTTAAGGTTAGCAGTGTTGTCAGGTCATAACTGAGTTCTGTTATAAAGAGGTAAATGATATATAGAAGTAGTTTGAAAATTTTAGGAATTTTTCTGATTATAGAACTTAGCAGTAAAACATAGCATAGGATGGTTTTAGAGGTTGTGTAAATATAAGGAATTATGTCAGATGAATGGATGTGAATGATTTGAAGTGGACTGGTGGCTTGGGTTTCTAATGGTGTACAAGGTGTGTGATAAGGTGTCTATGATGCATGGTTTTCTAGCAGTGTGAGGGGTACTTAGGAAGTCCTGAAGGTGGTCTCTTGAGTAAAGGCAGGAAATCAGTGCAGTGTGGATGGTGTGGGGCCTCTGAGCACTTTTCACTCTAGTCCTAGGGGAGTGGTGGCCAAGGTGATGAGTGTGACTAAGGACCTGCTTAAGGGATAACTTCTTTTGGTGACTGGTTCTTCTGGGAACCTTTTAATCCAACAACCTGTCTGTGGTACACAGCTTTTCCTTCCCTAGGAAATAATGAACTTCTTTTTTTTTTTTTTTTTAAGTGATAGCGCATGTTGTGGCCAGAATGGGTGGGGGCTTAAACACTGTTTTTATTCTGTACAGCAGTGCTGCATAGAGAATATATATATATATGATTTAACAGAATTTAATATTTGTCTATGGGTATCTTCTGGTTTCCCTGGTAGCTCAGATAGTAAAGAATCCACCTGCAATTCAAGAGACCTGGGTTCAATCCCTGGGTCAGGAAGACCCCCTGGTGAAGGGAATGGCTACCCGCTTCAGTATTCTTGCCTGGAGAATTCCATGGACAGAAGAGCCTGGTGGGTTACAGTTCATGGGATCTCAAAGAGTCAGATAAACTGAGCAACTAACCATGCATGTATGGTATCTTCAGGCAAGGTTAGCTCAACACCTCTGTAGTAACTGGATTCCAGCTCTTTTCATTTTGCAAAGGAATTGTTACGTATACTTACTCACACAAGTAAGTTCATATATATCATATTAAATAGATTGATAAATTAAATGCATATTAATGGTTCTAGTGTATACATACTATATAAACATATACAAAAATATATATCAAAGAAAATTTTAAAAAATATATAATTACAATATCTAATACTTTCCTTCCCATAAAGAGCAAATCTTTCTAAGCTTTTTGGAGTATGCCTGTTTAATTTTAGAGAACACTCAGAGTATATAGTTTAAGAAACCCACTATCAAACTTAAAAGTAATTTGGAGTTAGAATCAGTCACACATGCTGATATAAATATATATAATAAGGATATATTTCATTCTCTGAAAAATCATCAGGAAATTCTGTAATTCACAAATAGAATGTGAAAATGAATCTCTAAAATAACATGTATTTCTCATGAGATTAAGCTTATTTCCAGCCTTGTGAAACCTGATTTCTGGGTTTACTGTTTAGTATGAGATTTGTTTTATTTGTTTGAACCTGACTGCTTTCAGAGTTAGCACAAATGCACATTTGAGTATTTTCTATTCAGTTAAATTCAGTTGCTCAGTCATGTCCGACTCTTTGCAACACCATGAACCGCAGCACGCCAGGCCTCCCTGTCCATTACCAACTGCTGGAGTCTACCCAAATCCATGTCCATTGAGTCAGTGATGCCAGCCATCTCATCCTCTGTCGTCCCCTTCTCCTCCTGCCTCAGGGATCTTCAAATGAGTCAGCTCTTTGCATCAGGTGGCCAAAGTATTAGAGTTTCAGCTTCAGCATCAGTCTTTCCAATGAACACTCAGGACAAATCTCCTTTAGGATGGACTGGTTGGATCTCTTTGCAGTCCAAGGGACTCTCAAGAGTCTTTTCCAACACAATTCAAAAGCATCAATTGTTTGGCGCTCAGCTTTCTTTATATTCCAACTCTCACATCCATACACGACTACTGGTAAAACCATAGCTTTGACTAGATGGATCTTTGTTAGCAAAGTAATGTCTCTGCTTTTTAATATGCTGTCTAGGTTGGTCATAACTTTCCTTCCAAGGAGTAGTGAAGTCGCTCAGTCCTGTCCGACCCTTTGCAACCCCATGTACTGTAGCTTACCGGCCTCCTCCATCCATGGGATTTTCCAGGCAAGAGTACTGGAGTGGGTTGCCATTCCCTTCTCCAGGGGATCTTCCCGACCCAGGGATTGAACCCCGGTCTCCTGCATTGTAGGCAGACTCTTTACCGTCTGAGCCACCAGGGAAGTCCAAGGAGTAAGCATCTTTTAATTCCATGGCTGCAATCACCATCTGCAGTGGTTTTGCAGCCCCCCCAAAATAAAGTCGCTACTGTTTCCACTGTTTCCCCATCTATTTCCCATGAAGTAATGGGACTGGATGCCATGATCTTAGTTATCTGAATGTTGAGCTTTAAGCCAACTTTTTCACTCTCCTCTTTCTCTTTCATCAAGAGGGTCTTTAGTTCTTTTCTAATATTTATTTATGAACATAAACCCAATATACATCTTACTATGGCACTCAATTTGATTCTAATTCTTCAAATTCACTCCCTCTTTATCCCCATTGTCCCTATTTGAATAGAAATCGAGTCATCCCATATTTTGTTTGCTTCAATAGCCTTCTTTTCCATGTAATCATACTGCATTTCACTTTTGACACAATCTGTGTCATCACCACGTTTTGATTCTAAATTTAACTCATACTTTGTAGCTGTGAGGGTTGTTTATTACATTGGATTTTAATCCCTTGGCAAAACATTTATTGTATTCAATTTTTTAAAAGCCAACTGTTTTCTATTATCAACTTAAATTTATCTTCCTTTATATACTAACTTAAAAACTTTATTCCAGAAGTTCAACTTCTTATTTTACCCTACATGGCTTATTTCTTTTTCTTATTCTGTGTCCTGTTTGATCTTGTTTGTTCAGTCTTCCTCTTTTACGACTCAGCCTTTATATAAGGGTAAAAGGATATCTCCCCAAATTCCTTTTTGAGAAAGCAATATAATTGTTAAGAAGTTCGCTTAAGTGAAACCATGAGTATTCTCAAAGACACAAAGGCAGACTATAAAACTGTGCCCATTGGAGGATGTACTTTTGTTTGAAGTGGGATAAGCAAACTTAAAAGTAAGACATGGGCTCAGGCTGAGACGTTCTGCATCACAAAGAAGACAATTTGAAAGTCTCTAGAAAATCCAGGGAAAGGGGAAAATAAATCTAGCAAGATTGCAACTGTAATGGAAATATGTGAGAAAAAAATCTGAGTAGGGACATTGGATACTGGAAAATAAATGTGTTGAGAGAAATTTTGTATTTATTTATTTGATGAAAAGTGAAAATGAAAGTCACTCAGTCATGTCCAACTCTTTGCGTCCCCATGGACTGTAGCCTACCAGGTTCTTCTGTCCATGGATTTTCTAGGCCAGAATACTGGAGTGGGTAGCCTTTCCCTTCTCCAGGGGATCTTCCCAACCCAGGGGTGGAACCCAGATTGCAGGTGGATTCTTTACCAGCTTAGCCACAAGGGAAGCCCAAGTATACTGGAGTGGGTAGTCTATCCCTTCTCCAGGGGACCTTCCCGACCCAGGAATCAAACTGGGGTCCCCTGCATTGCAGGTGGATTCTTTACCAGCTGAGCTATGTTTATTTGGTAGAAATATATAATTTTTTCCTGTGTTCACACACCAGTCACTGTCATCATTTTCTTCTCATTTTTAATTCACTGAAAAATAATAAAGAAGGGACTTCCCTGGTAGTCCAGTGGCTGGGACTCCATGCTTCCATTTTGGGGGACCTGGATTCCATCGCTGGTCAGGCAAGTGAAGCTCCTGCATTCACCAGCTAAAGACCAGGTACAGCCAAATAAATAGATATTTTTTAATGATGTTGATATGGCGGTCAGATTCTAAAAATACCACACAGATCACTATTGAATCTAAACCTATGGATTACAACATTCCATCACTTGATTTTACTCCATTACTTTCTCCCTAGTTGCTATATAATTATAATTCCCAGGAAGATGCTTCAAATAGATAAATGTTCTTCTTAAATAATTGCTGACATAATTAATAGACTTTTTCATTTGTGCATTTAGATAACGTTTTTTAAAACTAAACATCAACAATTTTATATTTAGACTAAATTATCTAGTATTTATTTGACAGTCACAATTGGATCTAGAAGAGAAATTGATCATGTTCCTAGAAACTGGTGCCATATCCTACAACTAATAATTTTCATATAAATGAATAATGGATCATAGACAGATATAACTACTAATGAAAACATTCACAAATATCTATTTGTAAGTATAAAAATACCAATATTATTTCGTCTTTATGTATAATAAGAGAATATAATCAATATAAAGCTCTTGAATCCCTTATTGATGACTTTTTGATGGAAGTTTTTGATTTTGATTAAAGAGTTATTTATCAATTCCATCATTTATAAATTGCATACATATATGTAAAAACTATGAATATATGTGTTAGTGTATGCATTCAGGTCTATGTATCATTATCTGTCTATAAAATCAACAATGACTGTTTTAGGAAGTGAAAGGTGTTGAGTCGAGTATCATAGTTTCATTACTGGCATAATTATTCACCATTATACAAAACAGTCAGTAATTCCATGAGTCTTTTTGGAAAGACAAGCAAATAAAAATATTTTGAAGTGCATACTATTTAATGACCATGAAATAAAATACACTGAAAAATATGAAATTACTCTTTGTATCACCATAAAAAACTGTCCTCAGTTTTTTATGTCCCCGGTCCTCAAAGCAACTGACATAAAGCATGGCTGATTCTGATTGTTCCATTTTTATGAACCGGCTGAAACAACCTCTAGATACCCAAGACTGATCTGGATGGATTAACTTTGACTACAGATAGCAAGACCACCATGGATCAGACACGCCATCCAATGTTGTACAGTGGAAAGACTGCCTATGGCAACATGTTAAAAAGAAAAATTGTACACTGCTTAAAACTTTGAGATGTTAACAGTTCCGCAGGCTTTACCACCATTGCATACATCCTCCTAATCAAAGCTTTTAATATAGATAATTATGTTGTTTTCAGCACTGCATACTTTATGGCCATGTAGTGCTATATAATACACTAAAAGAACTGACATTTGGAAATAGTCATACTGACTGTATTTTACAGTGAGAAACTATCTCATATCAGTTTTATTCTTTTTTTTGTGACCTAGTTGAATAGACAGTGTCTTACCTGTTTCTCAGTCAATAGCCAGTCTGTGTGTCTGCACATTCAAACTGCTTAGCAAAAGCTGCTGCCCAGGATGCTTTAACATTTTTTATAACATACAGAGTGTCTTCAATAAAAAATTGTATCCTACAGTCACACTCATAGCACTTTCTCATGGCCATTTTTGAGTTTATGCTTCAGTCTTCTAATGAAGTTGTTCAGTCATGTCTGACTCTTTGCAACCCCATGGACTGTAGCCTACCGGACTCCTCTGTCCATGGGATTTCCAGGTAAGAATACTGGAGTGGGTTGTCATTTCCTTCTCCAGAGGAACTTCCCAACCCAGGAATCGAACTTGGGTCTCCCGCATTGTAGGCAGACGCTTTACTGTCTGAGCTACAGAGGAATTGTAGCAAATGCTCTAAGTCCTTTTTACTCACTATGGGAACTATTACAATCTCCAAACACTGGTGCATGTCATATTTATTAATTAAATAAAAACTTGTTTTGATCATTTTTTTTCTAAGTGCCTAGTAGAGTTTTAGGCATTAAGAAAGATGTAAAACCATTCCCAAATCTAAATTTACAATATTAACCTCACCAGGTTTAGCCCCGCAACGTATTTTCCTGAGATTTCTAATGCCTTAGTCTTTCTGTGCTTTGAATTTACATATATTAGTGAAGACACATCTTTCTCTAGAGTTTTTTGTTCTTTTCCTTATATTTGAAAATTTGAAATCTAAAATGAATTATTCTTCACCCTTATTCAGTCTGGGTGGCCAAATACTATTCTACTTTAATAAAACCTTTTAGACCCACTCTCTTGCTAACTGTGCCAGTGGACAAATTCAGGCCCTCATCTGCATTAGCTGTCCTGTTAGGAGTTTCTCTATCCTCTTTCTTTCCTTGGCATAATCTATTCCAAAAACCGATTTAAAGTACAGAGTTCAAGTCACTACCTACCACCTAGACAAACTCATGACAAAATAAATGCTTAATAAATATCCTTTATATGTTTAAAAATACTTTAATTTTTAATTTGAACTCAAGATCAATTTGCACCGGTTTCATCAATGGCAGGCAAAGTACTGTGTACATGGATAGAACTGCCCATCTCCCCCTACTGCCTACCCTGTTCCTGCTCTAGACTGTCTGCACTGGCTTTCATTATCTCTCATATTTTTCCCTTTTCCTCTCTTGACTTCTGGGACATGAAACATACATACTAGATCCTTTCATGTTATTTAACATGTTAATGAGTTCTTGTGCATTTTTTCCATTGTCTTTTCTTTCTGTACTCCTCTTTGGATAATTTCTAGTGCGACCTCTGGCCTTTTGTCCCTTCAGATATTTGCTGCGAGGCTCTGACTCACAGAGTCTGCTTGGCTCTGGCTGCTGCGGCAGGGTGTGCTGGGAGATGTAGTCCCAATGTCAGTAGAAAGTGAAATTGTTAACTCTCCAGCCAGTGTTCCATTTCCAAACCACAGATGTGATTCTTTTACTAAAAATTCCTTAAAGAGTCCTTATTGCCATCAAGCAAGCTTTCAAAATGCTCAGTATAACTCATGATCTGTCTATTGTTGCCTCTCTAATCTCACCTCTTCTGTAACTCACACTTTGCAAAAACTTGGTTGTATTTTCTTACCCTCTATTTTTTAAAATCCAGATCATACAATCTTAGACTCACAAAACAAGTTTTATATCACCGATGATCATTTTGTATACAGAGCATACTTCTTCCGGATTTTTAGAATTATTTTAACTATGTTTGCCTGACACTGAGTCATACACACAAGGCAGTATTTTCAAAATCACTTATTCATTTGATATAGGTTGAATTACTGAGGCTTTTTTAAGCTTTTTATTTTATATTGGAGTATAGTTGATTGGAGAAGGCGATGGCACTCACTCCAGTACTCTTGCCTGGAAAATCCCATGGATGGAAGAGCCTGGTAGGCTGCAGTCCATGGGGTCACGAAGAGTCGGACACGACTGAGAAACTTCACTTCACTTTTCACTTTTCACGCATTGGAGAAAGAAATGACAACCCACTCCAGTGTTCTTGCCTGGAGAATCCCAGGGACGGGGGAGCCTGGTGGGCTGCCGTCTATGGAGTCGCACAGTCAGACACGACTGAAGTGACTTAGCAGCAGCATAGTAGATTAGGGCTTCCCTGGTGACTCAGACAGTAAAGTGTCTGCTTGCAATGTGGGAGACCCAGGTTTGATCCATGGGTTGTGAAGATCCCCTGGAGAAGGAAATGGCAATCCACTCCAGCACTCTTGCCTGGAAAATCCCATGGATGGAGGAGCCCGGTAGGCTACAGTCCATGGGGTCGCAAAGAGTGGGACAGGACTGAGTGACTTCACTTTCATAGTTGACTAATAGTTTGTGTTAGTTTCAGGTTTACAACAAAGTGATTTAGTTATACGTATCATGTATCTATTCTTTTTCAAATTATTTTCCCAATTAGGTTGTTAACAGAATATTGAGCAGAGTTCCCTGTGCTATACACTAGTTTGTTATTGGTTGACTGAAGCAACTTAGCAGCAGCAGCAGCAGCAGCAGCAGTGTGCACATTTCAATTCCAAATTCCTCTGCTATTACTCCCTCCATTCTTCCCCCTTGAAAGTGAAACGAAGTCGCTCAGTAGTGTCCGACTCTTTGTGAACCCATGGACTGACGCCTACCAAGCTCCTCCGTCCATGGGATTTTCCAGGCAAGAGTACTAGAGTGGGTTGCCATTTCCTTCTCCAGAGGATCTTCCCAACCTATTGATTGAACCCGGGTCTCCTGCATTGTAGGCAGACGCTTTACCGTCTGAGCCACCGGGGAAGTCCTTTCTTTCCCCTTGGTAACCATAAATTCATTAAGTCTGTGAGTCTGTTTCTGTTTTATTAATAAGTTCATTCCTATCATTTTTAATTCAACATATAGAGACGTCATACAATATTTGTCTTTCTCTCCCACTTCATACAGTACGGCAATCTCTAGGTGCATCCATGTTGCTGTGCACGGCATTATTTCCTTCTTCTTTATGACTGAGTAGTATACCATTGTATATATCTAGCACACCTTTATCCATTCATCTGTCAGTGAACATTTAGGTTGCTTCCATGACCTGGCTATTGTAAATAATGACAAAATGAATATTCAGGTGCATGTACCTTTTTGAATAATGTTTTTCTCCATGTATACCCAGGAATGGGATTGCAGGGTCATGTGGTACCTCTATTTTTATTTTTTTTTAAGAAATATTCATAAGTTCTTCATAGTGGTTGCACCAATTTACATTCCCAACAAAAGTGCAGGAGCGTTCCCTTTTCTCCACACTCTCTTCAGCATTTATTATTTTTAGACTTTTTGATAATGGTCATTCTGACTGGTGTGAGGTGACACTTCACTGTAGTTTTGATTTTCCTTTCTCTGACAAATAGTGGTGTTGAACACCATTTCATGTACCTCTTGGGCATCTGAATGTCTTATTTGGAGAAATGTCTGTTTAGATCTTCTGCCTGTGTGTTTATATAGATGATATTAAGCACACAAACCACACTTGCAGAAACTAAGATTCAGAACCTCTAAGGCAGGTTCTAATGAGTTCTATTAAAAATCTTGAATCACTGAGTTTTAATAGAGTTCATTAGAACCTGCCTTAGAGGTTCTGAATCTTAGTATCGGAAAGGAGGGCTAGTTGTTTTTATTTTAATAACCCCATTATGTAAAAATGAAGCAGAGCCAGGGCTGCACATCAGTGCACTGGGAAACAGGGGGTTCTATTCCTATATTTATACCATCTGGCATGATTTATGTATTTGGAATTAGAATTTACATTTTAATAATTCCCCCAGGTAGTTTGCATGCAATTAAATTTGGAAAAGCTCTGTTTGTTTTTTTTTTTAATTGTTGATCAATTTTTTTTTGTAACTAAAAGATTTATTTTCTAAGAAATTAAAACTTCAAATCAGGAGAAGAATTCATATCCACACTTTAGCAATGAGCCCTTTCTGCCAGGACTTTTTTTTTTTTTTTTTCACTAGAACCTTAAAAACACTTTTAAAATAGCATCCTTTTTGCAGAGAAAAATTAATACATATCTTAGACATAAGCCTAAAGATACAAAGAAATTATCACTGTTGTCAAGACAAAATGTCACTTTATGTTACTGTATTTGAAGTATATAATCCTTAAAATTAAAGCCACCAGCTAGTAACTTTGAAAGGAATTGAGGGTGATGGTGGAAAACATGCAGTTTGAAATATATGATGATTTCTTTATTTCAAAGTAGTAATGGAAATGTCCATAGTAGAAGGAAAATTATTCTATAAAATTAAGGAATTCAACAAGATCCTGAGTACTAACAAGCAATTAAACCTAAAAATCCATGTAAAAATCTATGCAAAATTGAAAAAACCTGAAGAAAATTGTTGACTTGATGAATATATTGAATGAGTTATTTTATTACTATCAGTTTTGCTGAATTAAAAAAAATATCACACAGGCACTGATTAAATTCTCTTTATATTAAATAAAATCATCACATGTATTATTTATAATGAGTGTCTTATATTCTGAAAAGAAAGATCTGAAATAAAGCTATTTAAAGATCACTTAAACATAAGTAACAAAACGTTCTATCTAAATATCTTCCTCGACTATATAGTATATAATAAACCAGTTGGTGACATAGATGACACCCAATGTAAAATCAGAACACAGTCAAAAGTAAAAATATGGCGATTTAAATAGAATATACAAAAGATTTATGGGAAGAGCTTTTATTATAATTATCCTGTCTGTGCCTTATTATAGATTGTCAAACTACACTCTTTTTATAAATTTTCCATAAAAGAAAATAATACATTTATTTTAAACAACTGGAGACTTTATCCTACTTATTGGGTTCACTGATATTGGAGTTTCTCAGGTAAACCTAAAAACCATGGACATATTTTTACAGAGTTGTATTTACCACAAGTATTTTTTCACACTACAGTTTGTCTCCTAACTGGCCAAATCTGGCATGTAAATATGCACTATATTCAATACCATTCCCTAAATGTCAATATGAAACTAATCACATGTTCAAGATATAAACAAATTCAAGATGTTTCATTATTTCTTTATTGTTTAAGGTACTTGGGCAAGAGTCATTAGAATTGATGCTTTTGAACCGTGGTGTTGGAAAAGACTCTTGAGAGTCCCTTGGACTGCAAGGAGGACCAACCAGTCCATTCTAAAGGAAATCAGTACTGAATATTCATTGGAAGGACTGATTCTGAAGCTGACACTCCAATATTTTGGCCACCTGATGCGAAGAGATGACTCTTTGGAAAAGACCCTGATAATGGGAAAGATTGAATGAAGGCAGGAGCAGGAGGGGATGACAGAGGATGAGATGGTTCGATGGCATCACTGACTCAATGGACCTGAGTTTGAGTAAACTCCAGGAGTTGGTGCTGGACAGAGAGGCCTGGTGTGCTGCAGTCCATGGGGCTGCAAAGAGTCGGACACAACTGAGTAACTGAACTAAACTGAACTGAGATGCATCACAAGTAATCAAGTATGCTTTCCTTCCATACATTAAGACCAATATTAAGTAAGACTAGGTTGATTAGGAGAATTTGACTTTTTCACTTTTAGCATCAGATATGAAAAACAAATTACTTAAAATCAATAGTCATGAAAGTAGACCTCTATCTTTTTAAGTAGTATTAATATAGACAGGAAATAGATTGCTCAAAGATAGATTGATAAAGTAATATAAAATAGATACATGGATAGCTGATTGATAATCATATGCAACAATTAGAAAACGTATTTTATTTTATATAAAACTCTTGTATAGATTATAAGTCATATTTTAAAAATAGTGATGACACAGGTAAGTCCAGATGCAGTGTGAGGTACAGTTGGCTATGTCAAGAAAACCACCTGGCATTACTTACTAGCTGTGTAAATATATTGCAGTCAGAGTAGTTCCACATTCCTTTGTTTCCTTCCCTGTTAAAAGGTACAGTAAGGATAGCATTGAATAAATCTATTAATATGTAACCAATTTTTTATAAAACCAAGTATAAGCCTCATGTAAAAATAAAGTTATATTGAATTTGAGATTTATCTGGGTTTCTCAAGGTTATCTACATGACATAGTAAGATTATCAGTATTACGTATGTATAACATATGCATAGGTCTACATTTAATTTAGAGATAGCACCACCAAAGTGTCAAATAAGTGAATCAGGAAGTCTGTCGTGATGTTTTAATAATTATTAACTTAAATATATACCTTTTCATTTTCTCCCAAAAGCAACAAAAATATCAAAAATGAGAAATGTCTGTTCAGATCTTCCTGAGTTATTGTCCAATGGAGAGAAGAACTTCCATTTATCTCACTAATAGGATTATTGCCACATGGACAAAAGGAAGGAGCTTTACCTGGACAACAGAAGATTAGGATGGCTCCAGAGAACAAACTACCTGGAAGTGACTGCAGAAACATCTTCGAAATGGGTATTTTATTTTTCATTCTATCACTAAGTAAGAATTACTAACAAGTCATAAATTGTGGATACTTATGACTGGTCTAAGGTTTTTACAATTATTTGTGCTGAAGATTCCCAGGAAAGTCTCTAATGAAAAAGATTCAGTTTTGAAACATCAAGATTAAATCTTAGCACTAGTGTCAAAGGTTGAGAAATTCTTGTTTTAAATGATGGTTGATAGCTGGGTGGGTTATCAATCAGTGTATCAAAAATTGATTCCCAAATTTTCTTAACAAAGACCCCAAACACTGGTAGTTCTCATTAGCTATCTTTTGAATTCTTCATTTATGAATAGAATAAATAAAATTATAGAACAAAATTGATTTTAAGAATAATTTTCCATCTAAAGGTTTTATGTAATGGCTATAGAATAAAATTCAGGGTCTCTCTTCATATTTCTCTTGAAATAGGAGCTAGGCATATTTAGCTATCTTGGATGCAGCTCCCAAGAAAAGGCTTACTGTCATTCACAACAAATTATTCTACTGTGGTTACAGCATGCTATAAGACTGTGAATATTTATGGTGAGAAAGGTCAGTTTTGTCTTCTCATTTTATAGATAAGGAAATTGTGATCAAGTGATCCATACCTGGAAGGACAACTCATGAACCCACTGAGAACTTGTCTTAGAGCTGTGCCTGCAGGTTAACTTATTTTCACATATTAGGTGAAAAAATTGAGAGGCAGTAGAATCAAATTATTCTCCTCTGCTTAGTATCTAATTAGTAGTTTTGAGAGTAGAATAAATGTATGGTGAATTCATGATCTGTTAACCGTCTGAGGTTATTTTTGTAGCATTGCTTTCTATCAGTGTCCTAAATCTGGAGAGCAAAGATCAGGGTTCACATTTTGAATATTTTAAATAATTTCTAATAATATTTCACGTTGAAGGCATTTAACAGGTGATCATGGAAAGCAAGAATGAATGAGAAGGAAATAATTCAGTCTATAAGATGATGATTTACATAACCAACACTGAAAGGCAAGAAAAACCTCATTCAAATTACTAAATTTATCTGTGCTAAGGCAAAGAATGCAAAATAATACAGTAGAACTTTCTCATTTGAAAGTAAAGCAAGGGCAGCTTTCTAAAATAAGGTCACCCAAACCCAGTGTATAACACATGGTTATCTCTAAAATATATTATTCTTGAAGCTTTTCAGTTTTTGAAAATGCATTATTATCAAAGCAGACATTGCACAGCTTGTCTAATACTTTGATGCTGAATGACTAGTTCTTAAGCTCTATTTTCTTTGTGGTTAAATCCTTGGCTGAAGGGCTTGTGAGTCTGCCAAGATAAAATAAAAACAAAAAATACCAGATAGAATAATACATCTACATCACAAATCACCAGACTAAAATCAAAAGAGATGACAAAACCACAGAGAAGCTTACATCTACTGTTTGAGTAGTGATGATGCTATCCTTCTTTTCATACAAGAATGCTTATTTTGTCCTATAAATCTTGATTTATTCTCTAGTGACAGGTTGGTCATTTTAATGTAACTCATTTGCATTTAACAAATCCAAGCATAATATAAAATTCTCACAATTTAAAAAATAGCTTCATTACTGCAGGAGTTACTCTTCTTTGCAGTGGGCTAGCTTCTCATTGCAACAGCTTCTCTTGTTGCAGAACACAGGCTCTGTGCATACAGGCTTCAGTAGTTGTGGGTGTGTGGACTCAATAGTTGCAGGCACGTGGGCTCAGTAGTTGCGACTACTGGACTCTAGAGCACAGGTTCAAGAGTTGTGGCTTACAGTCTTAGTTTCTCCATGGCATGTGAGATTTCCCTGGACCAAGGATCAAACCCATGTCTCTTGCATTGGCAGGCTGATTCTTTACCAATGAGCCACCAGGGAAGCTCTGCAATTTTCTTATAATGTCTTATATTTGGAATAATATTTCAGACCAAGATTGTTTATAAGAAGACATATGAGCATGTTCTCATCATCTTTTGTACAAAATCAAAGTATGTGAGGCAAAAGATTATGCAATTGGGTATTTTGTATGCAAGTAAACTACTGAAAAAATATGTTGCCACCAAATGCATAGGCAACCAGATTGTTCCACCTTAGATGTGATCCCCTTTTAAAATGATAATGAGTTACAACAAATACATTTATATGCAAATATAACAAGCAAGTGATAGCTATGCAAATTGTGTATATGTAAAATGCAGGAAAGCTGTATATTTTATAAACTCAACAGAGATTTTGACTGCAATTTGGAATAGGGAATACATTGCCATTTGATGACTTAGATTTAGTCTCTCTTGAGGTAATATTCAGTTCAGTTCAGTCGCTCAGTCGTGTCTGACTCTTTGTGACTCCATGAACCTCAGCATGCCAGGCCTCCCTGTCCATCACCAACTCCTGGAGTTCACTCAAACTCATATCCATCGAGTCGGTGATGCCATCCAGCTATCTCATCCTCTGTCTTCCCCTTCTCCTCCTGCCCTCAATCAGCATCAGAGTCTTTTCCAATGAGTCAACTGTTCGCATGAGGTGGCCAAAGTATTGGAGTTTCAGGCTCAGCATCAATCCTTCCAATGAACACTCAGGACTGGCCTCCTTTAGGATGGACTGTTTGGATCTCCTTGCAGTCCAAGGGAGTAGCAAGAGTCTTCTCCAACACCACAGTTCAAAAGCATTAATTCTTTGGTGCTCAGCTTTCTTCACAGTCCAACCCTCACATTTATACATGACCACTGGGAAAACCAAAGCCTTGACTAGATGGACCTTTGTTGGCAAAGTAATATCTCTGCTTCTTAATATGCTATCTAGGTTGGTCATAACTTTCCTTCCAAGGAGTAAGTGTCTTTTAATTTTATGGCTGCAATCACCATCTGCAGTGATTTTGGAGCCCCCCAAAATAAAGTCTGACAGTATTTCCACTGTTTCCCCATCTATTTTCCATGAAGTGATGGGACCAAATGCCGTGGTCCTCGTTTTCTGAATGTTGAGCTTTAAGCCAACAACATAAAAATATTCCATTATAGAATTATTATTTTTTTGGTATGAAATAGAAATATGTGTAATCTAAGGGTAATGAATGAAAAAAGTAATCAGCTTTCTAACAGTACTGAAGAAGACAGCCATTTCTGGCTTTTAACATATCAGCTTACAGACAAATATATAGTAACTAAGCAGTAAAATTATATTTTTATTCTACAAATTGATACCATGTAAGAAAGCTATATAAAATGTATGCACATATACCTATAAATTCACTTATATATTAAAATATAGTATTTACATTATCAAAATGTGGTATGTCAAATTTGCTAAGACCTCTTCATATGTTCTATGAATCCATGAATCTAATCTCACTTTTGTCTGTTACCAGCTGTATTAGGGCTTCCCTGGTGTCTCAGATGATAATCTGCCTGCAATGCAGGAGATCCGGGTTCAATTCCTGATTCTTGGGTTGGCAAGATCCCATGGAGAAGGAAACGGCAACCCACTCCAGTATTCTTGCTTGGAAAATTCCATGCACAGAAGAACATGGAGGGCTAGAGTCCATGGGGATCACAGAGAGGTGGACACGACTGAGCAACTAACTCCCATACTACTGTCTTAGTTTTCTATTGCTGCTATAACAAATTGTGGCAGACTTGGTAGCTTAAAACACACATAGTTTTGGGTGCCAGGATTCTAACATGGCTGTACTAGGGCAGTATTCCTACTGGATACACTAGAGCAAAATCTATGTCTTTGTCTTTTCCATGGACTAGACACTTCCTATACTTTCAGGCTGCAGTCCCTTCCTCTATCTACAAAGCCAACAGTTAGGAATCTCCTAATTCCCTACTCCTCCTTTGCTGCTACTGCCTCATCTTCACTCAAGCACTGATCCTTCTGGCAGCAACCCTTGTAATCAACTTGAGCCCGTCCAGATAACACAAGATAATCTTCCCATCCCAAGGTCTGTAATCACATTTGCAAAGTCTCTTTTAACATGCAGTGTGATATAGTCTGGTCCTGAGGAATTAGGAATGACTGTCTCTCTGCAGCATTATTCAGTTCATCATATTTACTTTATTTTCCATTATTTGGGTGAGAATAACTCATTCTGAAGACTTTCAACTGGAAAACTTCAACATATATGACTCTCAATATATTGTCATCTCTGATAGTTACTGAAAATATTTTACATTTGGACACTTATCTTTTAATTTATTAATGCATTCAGAATAACTTATTGAGCACCTGTTACATGTCAGGTTCTGAGCTTGTGTGCTAGAGACAAAATGGTGAACCAAACAAACATTGTTTTTCATTCAATGACTATTTTTTCAGTGCTCCCTTCTGTCAGTCACTGCTGTAGTTCACGGCAACACACAAGTGATCAAGAGAATTAAGGTTCCTTTTTCATTTTGTTATGGTGTGGTGGTGAATTAGACAAAGGAAAA
This sequence comes from Capricornis sumatraensis, assembly GCF_032405125.1. Classification (NCBI taxonomy): domain Eukaryota; kingdom Metazoa; phylum Chordata; class Mammalia; order Artiodactyla; family Bovidae; genus Capricornis; species Capricornis sumatraensis. The sequence continues at coordinate 45,285,714 of NC_091085.1, read as the reverse complement.
CTAAGAAATTTTTCAGAGAGTGATGTATTCTTTGCAAACAGCTAATGAGTTGTGGCAGATATATAGTATTCAGTCATTGTTTAATAGATTAGCAGGGAGTATTTCTCTGAGCAGGTGACATTTAAGCTAAGAAACAGATAACATTAATGACCCAGCCATGCAAATATCATGTTACATAAAGAGGAAATAGCTATTGCAAAACCCTCCAGGGAAAAGACTTTGCCCTTTTCCTCCTAAGCACCAAGGAACATGAAATATAACGTCATTTTAAGTAACACAGTATGTCCAATGAGTGAGGTGTCCAGATCAGAGGGAGCAGCTGGACCTGCTTGGAGAACCACCCAGTCCCCCTTACCTGGTCTCACTTTGGTGCTCTGCTCTTTCTGACTTCCCCTTCTTCACTCCTTTTTGCTGTGCCTAGACTGTTATCTTCCTCTCAGGCAATTATTTTATGACTATATCGTTAACAAGTACTGCTCACCACACAGCAGGACAATAAATCAAAAGACAAAGTGTCCGGGCAAGAAATAGTGACTTTATTCAGAAAACCAGCAGACCAAGACAATGGTGGACTGGTGTTCCAAAAAAAAACATCTTCCATTAGTTAGAATTCAAGCTTCTTTTATACTAAAAGGGGAGAGAATGTGACTGATTGTTGCAAACTTCTTGGTGTCAAAATCCTTTTCTCTTGCAGCTGTTCATGTATACCAGGTGTTCCTATTAAAGCCTAATAAGATAAGTGTTATTCTCTATTCTGCAGCTTTTTATCTATATATGAGTGGAAGAGTGTTATACCTTTAAAGGTCAGAGTCTTGAGAAAGGGCTATCATGTGTATTTCAGGCTATACACCGCATTCTTTTATAAGATGCAGAGCCAGCAGAACTCAGCACAGGTGACAGAGCACGTGGGTCACAGCTAAAGGGACAGATCCGGTATGGAGCCAGGCTTGTTTTGTGTGCTATACTATCATCCCTGCTTTATCATTATCAATATCCATCACTAACTTCCCAATTCCTTTAATGAGCCAGTTCCCTATCCCTACGCTAATATGTTGAATTGTGTCCCTCAAATTAATGCATTGGAGTCTTAACCCCTAAGATTTCAGAGTGAGTTTTTTAGAAATAATTTTGTGGCAGATAGAATTAGTTAAGATGAGGTCTTTAGTTTGGGTCTTAACCCAATATGAGTGTGTCCTTATAAACGTGGGAAATTTGGACACAGAAACATGCATATATAGAACGCAATTTGGAGAGAGAGAAAGAGAGGCATAGAAAAAAGGCTACATGAAGATAGAAAAATTACTGATGATGTTTCACATACGGAGGACTGGGAAAATCATTCTGGCTTAGACATGAGTTAACTTGAATTTTGTGCTAACTAAAACAGCCTGTTTCCAGCCTATCAAAGATGTATTGTATATCCGATTTAATTATTGAGGAAAAGGGTGCACTGACCAGAAGTAAATAATATTAAAGTCGAAAATAAAGATGAAAAGCCTTCCTTCCTGAGATACCAGTGCTCTTCCTCCTTTGATGATAAGACTCTCTTGCCAGATGCCAAGACCATATTCTGTATCTACTGATCTGTTTTTTTTTTCCAAACCTTGAAGGAATTCATCCTTGACTCATTTGATGTTCTTTGTTCTGACAAGACATAAAACTGTGGTGAAAATCATGCTTATCGCAAACAGTTCCTCAGCTTTATCTGAAAGGCTGCCTTCTGGACAATATGCCACAGTTTGGTTCAAATAAAATTATTTTCTATTCTTAGAATAGATTGTTTATTGATTTTTTTCTGCCAATATCTGGTAATATTTCAGGCCACATTTTTTGGTCAATTTTTTTTTAATTGAAGTATAGTTGATTTACAATACTGTGCTCATTTCTGCTATGCAGCAAAGTGATTTAGTTATACATATATTATATTCTTTTTAAAATATTCTTTCCATTATAGTTTATTACAGGATATTGAATATAATTCCCTGTGCCGTAAGTAGGAACCTGTTGTCTATCCATTCCTATATAATTGTTGGCATCTGTTATTCCCAAACTCTTCATGCATCTCATGATTCATTCCTCCCCCTTGCCAATCATTAGTCTGTTTTCTATGCCAGTGATTCTTTTCTATTTCATAGATAGCTTCATTTGTATCGTATTTTATAATTCACATACAAGTGATGTCATATGAATTGTTTATTCATTATTTACATTGATGGTCCCATTTATAATCCATGAAACACCTGAGGCTACCAGAAACTTGGATAGATATCTGGTACAGATCATGGCCCTGTGATACCTTGATTTTGGTTTTATTTTTCTCTTCTTTTTTAAAATCTTTTTTTATTTTTATTGTGTATAGCCAGCTAACAATGTTTCAAGAGTTTCACATGAACCACAAAGTGACTCAGCCATATACATATGCATGTATTCATTCTCCTCCACTCTCCTCCCACCCAGGCTGCCACACAACATTGAACAGAGTTTCGTGTGCTATACAGTAGATTCTCATTTGTTATCCACTTTAAATACAGCAGTGTTTGCATGTCCACCCGAAACTCCACAATTATCCCTTCCCCTCATCTTTCCCTTCCTTAGGGAATTCCCTGATAGCGCACCCTTCCTTAGGGAATTCCCCAGTGGCTCAGACAGTGGCTCAGATGGTAAAGCATCTGTCAACAATGCGGGAGACCTGGGTTTGATCCCTGGGTCGGGAAGATCCCCTGAAGAAGGAAATGGCATTCCACTCAAATACTATTGCCTGGAAAATGCCATGGACAGAGGAGCCTGGTAGGCTACAGTCCATGGGGTCACAAAGAGTCGGACACGACTGAGCGACTTCACTTTCACTTTCACTCATCTTTCCCACTACCAACCATGTTTGTTCTCCAGGTCTGTGAGTCTGTTTGTTTTGTAAGTAAGTTCATTTGTATCATTTCTTTCCAGATTCCACATATTAGGGAATGTTCCTTCTCTGACTTACTTAACTCAGTATGACAATCTCTACGTCCATCAGTGTTGCTGCAAATGGCATCATTTCATTGCTTTTAAAGGCTGAGTAATATTTCATTGTATATGTGTACCACATCTTCCTTATCCATTCCTTTGTCACTGGATATTTAGGCTGTGTCCATATCTTGGCTATTGTATATTTAGGTCTTCTGCCCTTTTGTTGATTGGGTTCTTCTGCTTATGTTTTCCTCTATGAGTTTTTTAAAGTCTGGTCTCACATTTAGGTCTTTAATACATTTTGAATTTTTTTTTTTTATTAAGTGTTAAAGAATGATCTAATTTCCTTGTTTTATATGTAGCTGTCCAGCTTTCCCAGCAACATTTGTTTAAGAGACTGTCTTTCCAACATTGTGTAGTATTTCCCTCTTTGAAACAGATTAATCCCTATTTTTGGATTATTCCTAGGTATTTTACGTTTAGTCTTAGATATTTTAATTGACCATAGGTGCAAGGGTTTACTTCTCAATTTTCTATCTTCTTCCGTTGATTTATATTTCTATTTTTTTGCCAGTACCATATCATTTTGATGAAGGCAGCTTTGTATTACAGTCTGAAGTGAGGGAGCCTAATTCCTCCAGCTCTGTTTTTCTTTCTCAAAATTGCTTTGAGTATTTGAGGTCTTTTTTTCCTCCATAAAATTTTTAAGATTTTTTGTTCTAATCTTGTGAAAAATGTTACTGGTAGTTTGATAAAAAATTGCATTGAATTTGTAGATTGCCATGGGTAGTATAGCCATTTTACAATACTGATTCTTCTAATTCATGAACACAGTATATCTTTCTATCTGTGTGTTTCCTCTTTGATTTCTTTCAGCAATGTCTTATAGTGTAGTGAAGTCTCTCAGTCATGTCCTACTCTTTGTGACTCCATGGACTGTAGCCTACCAGGCTCCTCAGTCCATGGAATTTTCCAGTCAAGAGTACCGGAGAGGGCTGCCATTTCCTTCTCCAGGGGATCTTCCCGACCCGCAGATTGAACCCAGGTCTCCTGCATTGCAGGCAGACACTTCACCATCTAAGCCACCAGGGAAAGGAAATTTGGATTTCCTTTACTTATTTTTCTTCTCTGATTGCTATAGCTAGGGCTTCCTAAACTATGTTGAGCAAAAGTGGCAATAGTGGACTTTTTTGTCCTGTTCCTGACATTAGAGTAAAGGCTTTAAGCTTTTCACCATTGAGTGTGATGTTAGCTGTAGATTTTGAATTTGTATCATTGAGAACCATCTGGCCTCAGCTACCGTTTGTGTGTCTCACTTGTTATAGCAGCCCTAGGACTCTACTAAACCACGGAACATCCATCCATCACCCCCATCTCCATAACCTTGACCTTGTTGAATTTAGAATCCTCTTGCAGTTTGAAATCTGAACTTTGAAGTTGCTGGCTACAACTTCTCATGATTCCAGAATTTTGCTTGTCTACTCCCCTTGACCCCTTGAACATTTCCTTTGACCAGATGTGACCTCTCTACTTATGTCCATTGATTTCTTTCCAAGGTTCACTTCCTTCTCAATAAAGTCTAATGCTCATAACTGTACATTTTAACTATGCCCTTTCTAATAGCTTCATTCTTTTAATTCATGTTCTTTTGCTTTCTTTAACATACCATCATCCTGAATTATTTCCAGTTTTTGTTTTTAGTCTCCTTTCCTTAACTGCTGAGTAGAATAGTGAGAAAAAACTGCATAAGCCTGGAAAGTTTTGTTTACATTATTTTTAAGGCAAAGTGAATATACAATGAAAAGCATAAAGCTTATGCATATAATTTGCTAAGCTTTGACAAGTGAGTTCATCCATGTAGTCCATATCCCTATCAAAACACACATATATTTAAAAACTCAAATACCACATATTAATGCATGTATGTGGAATCTAGAAAAACAGTACAGATAAACATAATTTTAGGGCAGTAATAGAAGCACAAACTTAAAAAACAGACTTCTGGGCACAGTAGAGGAGAGAGAGGATGAGATAAATTGAGAGTAGTCTTGACAAATATAAAATAGATCACTAATGTATTGCATGGAGAGCTCAGTTTGGTGCTCTGTGATGACTGGATGAATGGGATGGGGGCAGTGGGAGGGAGGTTCAAGGGTAAGGGAGTACAGGTGTACATATAGCTGATTCATTTCCTTGTACAGCAATAACTAACACAACATTGTAAAGAAACTGTACCCACCCACCCACACCCTCCCCCTCAAAAAAAAAAAAAAAAACCCTCAAACTATTTCCTTTGTCTTAATTCCTTTTAAACAATCATAACCTGGTCACTCTGAGGCCAGCAGATGATGTTCTTTCGTGTCTAGCATTTTCTTTTCCCACAAAAATAGAGAAATGAAAGCCATTCTTGTGGGTAAATCAGTAACTGCATTCTTTCTATGCAGAGTACTCATCATTTGTATAAATATGAAATAGTTTGATGCAAATTTGTGTTGTTTTCAGGTTTGACTATGATGAACAATGTTTCTGTGACCATTCTGTGCATATAGACCTTTGCATGGACTTATGTTTTTATCATTTTTGAATAAATTAATGAGTACAATTGTTGTGTGGTATAGCAAGTATATTTTTAACTTTATAAGAAATATCCACATCTTTTCTAAAGAGTTCCTAGCACTTTACATTACCACTTACAATAGACAAAATTTAGAGTTGCTTCACATACTTGCAAATGTTTGGTGTTTTCAGTATTTATAATTTTAGGTACCTTAGGGAGTGTACAATGTGTCTTTCAGTATTTATAATTCATAAATCTGAATATTATCCTCAGTAACTGTGTCAATCTGCCTGGAAAACATTGTGATTTTTGTTAATGCGCCATTTTACTAACGTCAAAGTAGCACATACTTCCGGCTACCTCCCACAAAATTCACCTGACAGATACTGGCTATAAAGAACTGAAAAACATGCAGCCACAAGAATATAATGAAGTGATAAATCACTAAATGTCCTGTTACTCCAGCCAAAATAATTAACTACACACAAGTTTTCTTCATCTATACGATTTTAATTGAAGAGGTATTATTCTTCCTAAGGCAAACTCTTGGACCATGAGGTATGTTTTGGTAGTTCCTATAGAGATAAATTATTTTAAATTGTTGTATATATGTAACATATGTAGTGCAATATCTATACATATATGCAGTTACTGCTTTAAGCAAAATTTGTATTTTTATTAGAAACAAATATTCTTTACTATTATGGAAAATGTCAAATAGAGATGATAAACATAAAACAAGCATTGAGGCAAAGAGATCATGTGTGTGTGTGTGTGTGTGTATGTATGTATTGGTATTTAAATAATTAGTGTGCCCATTCTTGATTAGGGGACTGGAGAAAAAAGATTATATATAAATTATCTTTATCTTTATATATATATGTGTGTGTATGTGTGTGTGTGTGTGTGTGTGTGTATGGGTATAATTGTTTCAAAATATTATGTTAGTTTTGCTGTACCATGAAGTGAATCAGCTATATGTATATAACCCCATCCTCTTGAACCTCCCACCCACCCCACCGTCCTACTTCTATAGGTCATCACAGAGCACCAAGGTGAGCTCCCTCTGCTATACAGCAGCTTAACTTATATTACCTCTGTAGAATAAAAAGATGTTTAAATAATTTGTAAGTAACCCATTTTCAGTAACATTTGCTTGGAAATATCTTATTGACTGTCAGGATATATTATTTACCACATTTCAAAATATTTGTGTATACATGCAAGACATTGGCAGTGTCTCTATAGCAAGGATGAATTAATGACTTTTTATTCAAGTCTTTTTGTTTGCTTGGGTTTTATTATTCCTAAAAACTGCCTAATAGGAGATAGACATTCCATGCAGTTGATCCAATTAATACAATAACAAAGTGACTACAACAGCCAGTGGTGTTTTGAATTATCTTTCTTTGCAGAGAATTGAATTTAATAAACAAATTAGATTAACTTTACCATAGTATTATCAGATGTTCAACCCTCAGTTATTATTTTAGCTCTTTCTTTCATCTCCTTACCAATCATAATTTATAAAACAGTAGATTTGCTAAAATCATTTTGGCACTAGAATTTGGCAACAGAAGTAACTTTAGTGTAATTGGGTTTCCTTTATAGATCTTATATAATTTTTTAAAGTTAGTTTTCATATTCATTACTCTATTTTAAAGAAGAAAAAATTGAGTAAATTATGTATGCATTCATGTGAGATAACTAAGAATAAGTTTTTCTATTTTTGTGTATTTTGATAAGTAAGATCTATTTCTGTATTTTCCAAAATAAAGAAGGAATTTAAAAAATAAATTAAATAAAGTAGAAATATGTGCTATTTGTTGAACAATTGATATTGACTTCCACTAGTCTTGCTCAGTTGAAGTTTTAGGAGCTGCTAAGATCAAGGCTTATGCTCCTTCTCATATGAAAGATGGAATAAGGCATCTGCTCTCTTAAGTTCCATTTCTTTCTTTCTTTCTTTTTTTTTTACTTTATTTTACTTTACAATCCTGTGTTGGTTTTGCTGTACATCAACATGAATCTGCCATGGGTGTACAGATCTTTAAATAAAGTCTTGTTTTCAATTTTCTTCAGGATATTTATTATACACCAGAAAGTTAATTGCTGGTTATAACATCTATTCCCTTATAGTTAACATGCTGTCTTAAATTTGGAGTGCATGCACACTTAGTCATGTCCAACTCTTTGTGACCCCATGAACTGAAGGTTCCTGTGTCCCTGGGACTTTCCCAGCAAGGATACTTGAGTGAGTAGCAATTTCCTCCTTCAAGAGATCTTCCTGACCCAGGGAGAGAACCTGCGTCATCTGTATCTCCTGCACTGACAGGTGGATTCTTTAACACTGAGTCACCTGAAAATCCCAAATTTCCTATCTCAGGCAATTATTTGGCTGTATTAAGAGTGGTTTTTTGGCTCTAATCATTATCTCGGGGCCACTGCTGAATTCTTGAGCTCCTAGGACAGGTGTTTGAATGAGTAGACTTAGTTTCCATGCAAAAGACTTGTGAATTTAATGACAGTTTTATGATAATTTAATAATTGTTTTTTGCCTTTGCTTTCTTGTCTATCTACCATCTACCTAACTATCTATTGATTTACCTGCATTATTCCCAGAAGACTTGTTTCCTGAGAATTTAATGACAATATTAATAGTGAATCCTCTGGAAGAGTACCAAGAAAAACTATGTGATATGAAAGCAAGTTTCCTTGTGGACATTTTAATGGACAGCAAAAAATGTATAAGGTACATTATTATAAACTAGATACAGCAGAATACCATTGGACTTGGAGATTTTTATAAATTGCTATACATTAGGAGGTAGCTTGTGTTTTGGGGAAAAATAGCTCTAAGGAAAGTTCTTTTTCCATCTGCCCTGTGTTTCTTTACTCTCCTTCAGAGAGAAAAATGCATTTATTTGAACAAGTTAACCTAAAAACATTAATTGGGTCACCTTACTAAGTGACAGATTTATCAAGAAATGTAAAAACAAGTCTGCACTGTATGAAGGCAAAAACACTTATTTATCTTTTCCCTGGAACTGGTTGAGATGTAAACTTTGATACATTTTTATCTATATATGAATATTAACTGCAACACAGATGCCAAGAAAGAGTCTTCAGTAAAAAAAAAAAAAAAAAAAAAAAAGTCTTACTGACATGCAGATATATGATCAAATACTATTTTTGTTCCACTTCCTCATTATATTTCCATTTTCTCTCAGCAAATAGTTTTAACGAGATTTATTCAATGATCAGTAATTTCCAGACTAAAAAGACATCAAAAATACAATCTTGCTGTCAACTTCAAAGGAATACTATGCTTATAATAATCATAAAAATGTGTCATTATTCAAGGATGCCCTGTTTTTTGAGAACTACTTTATCTCATTAAACTTACTTAAATTTAAAATGAGTAGGACAGGAAAAACTAGGTGGTGTCATCTTCTTAACAGAGAGTGTAACAAAGTACAGTAATCAATTATTAAAACCAGGGAAACCAAGCATCAAGCTGAAAGTATCAGATTTTCCATTTTGTACACGTTCTAAATACAGGTAATTATTCTTAAATGACTAGCTCTATGTTCTTTAAGCAGTAAATAAAGTATGAAGCATATATTGAATATGGGATTCCCAGGTGGCTCAGTGGTTAAAAATATCTGCCTGCCAATGCAGGAGAGGTGGGATCAATCCCTGGGTCGGGAAGATCCTCTGTAGGAGGAAATGGCAACCCACGCTAGTATTCTTGCTTAAAGAATTCCAAAGACAGAAGAGCCTGGCAGGCTGCAGTCCATGGGGTCGCAAAGAGTTAGACACGACTGAGCACACAGGCACGTATATTGAATATAGATCTTCATAAAAAATACGAGCTGTTTATAGAATGATTTACCAGACTTTTATCCAAATTTTTTGAACAACTTTCATTCTTAGAAATGTGAAGAGAGGGATTGTACAGGGAGGGAGGTGGGAGGAGGGTTCAGAATGGGGAACACGTTTATACCTGTGGAGGATTCATGTTGATGTATGGCAAAACCAATACAATATTGTAAAGTAATTAACCTACAATTAAAATAAATAAATTTATATTAAAAAAATTAAAAAAAGAAATGTGAATATGCTTATATTGATTATCAAATAATACCATTAGAAAAATTAAGTAAACACTTTAAAGTTCTGAGTGTGTTCGCTGTTTAGTTGTTCAGTCATGTCCTCATGAACAGTAGCCCACTAGGTTCATCTGTCCATGATATTTCCCAGATTTCCCAGACAATAATACTGGAGTGGTTTGCCTATTCTTTCTCCTGGGTATCTTTCTGACCCAGGGATCCAACCTGCATCTCCTGCATTGGCTGGTGGATTCTTTACTGTTAAGCCACAGGGAAGCCTTCTGAATGTATAGACTCTATTTTTTTTTTTTTTTTTTTTTCTGTTTTTGCTTTCATACTGAGAGAGTCATTTCCTAGGCAGGTTGATAAGAAGTCTAGGGGTCCCCAAGGAGAGAGGGGTCTGGAATTCTCAAGGAGGAAGAAAGGACAAACTTTTTTTCCTTCTCTACATTCCTCAGGATTATATAACAACAATGTATTATGCCTAAGGACAGTCTCTGGATTAAACCTTCTGGCTAATTCTGTAAATTATGGGAGTAGACCTGCTCTTTACAAGGGTTATATAACAACAATGTATTCTGCCTGAGGACAGTCTCTGGATTAAACCTTCTGGCTAATTCTGTTATCTTAAAATGTAAATTATGGGAGTAGGTCTGGTGAGGTCTTTACAACCTCCAGACATTCTTTGGATTCATTGGAGAGTATATAACTTCATTGCTAACACTAACAAGCAGGTACTCTTTCTGCCCCCTTCTGATGCCTATGTCAGAAGCTTTCTCTATCTCCTTTATACTTTAATAAAACTTTATTACACAAAAGCTCTGAGCATTCAAGCCTCATCTCTGGCCCCAGATTGAATTCTTCTCCTCTGGGGGCCAAGAATCCCGGTGTTGTGACTCAACAACAACCTTTTAATACTGAAAAGAATAAAATTATAATGTAATTGCAAAGGTCATTCTTTCATATTTTAATGTCTGTATAATTAAAGCACTTTTATAATTGGCGATATCCGGGAATGCAAAGTCAAGTGGGCCTTAGGAAGCATCACTACAAGCAAAGCTAGTTGAGGTGATGGAATTTCAGTTGAACTATTTCAAATCCTAAAAGATGATGCTGTGAAAGTGTTACACTCAACATGCCAGCAAATTTGGAAAACTCAGCAGTGGCCAGAGGACTGGAAAATGTCAGTTTTCATTACATTCCAAAGAAATGCAACGTCAAAGAATGTTCAAACTACCACACAGTTGCACTCATCTCCTCAACTTTGCACTCTAGCAAAGTGATGCTCAAAATTCTCCAAGCCAGGCTTCAACAGTGCATGAATCAAAAAATTCCAGATGTTCAAGCTGGATTTAGAAAAGGCAGAGGAACCAGAGATCAAATTGCCAACATCCATTGTATCATTTAAAAAGCAAGAGAGCTCCAGAAAAACATCTATTTCTGCTTTATTGATTACACCAAAGCCTTTGACTGTGTGTATCATAACAAACTATGAAAACTTTTTAAACAGATGGAAATACCAGACCACCTTACCTGCCTCGTGGGAAATTTGTATGCAGGTCAAGAAGCAACAGTTAGAACTGGATATGGAACAACAGACTAGATCCAAATTGGGAAAGGAATACATCAAGGTTGTATATTGTCACTCTGCTTATTTAACTGTTATCCAGAGTACATCATATGAAAGTCCAAGCTGGATAAAGCACAAGCTGGAATCAAGATTGCCGGGAGAAATATCAACCTCACATATGCAGATGACACCACCCTTATGGCAGAAAGTGAAGAAGAACTAAAGAGCCTCTGGATGAAAGTGAAAGAGGAGAGTGAAAAAGTTGGCTTAAAGTTCAACATTCAGAAAACTAACATCATTATATCCGGTCCCATCACTTCATGGCAAATAGATGGGGAAACAGTAGAAACAGTGTCAGACTTTATTTTTCTGGGCTCCAAAATCACTGCAGATGGTGACTGCAGCCATGGAATTAAAAGATGTTTACTCCTTAGAAGGAAAGTTATGACCAACCTAGATAGCATATTAAAAAGCAGAGACATTATATGGCCGACAAATGTCTGTCTAGTCAAAGCTATGGTTTCTCCAGTAGTCATGCATGGATGTGAGAGTTGGACTATAAAGAAAACTGAGTGCTAAAGAATTATGCTTTTGAACTGTGGTTTTGGAGAAGGCTCTTGAGAGTCCCTTGGACTGCAAGGAGATCCAACCAGTCCATCTTAAAGGAAGTCAGTTCTGACTATTCATTGGAAGGACTGATGCTGAAGCTGAAACTCCAATACTTTGGCCACCTTATGAGAAGAACTGACTCATTGGAAAAGACCTTGATGCTGGGAAAGATTGAGTGTGGAGTGGAAGGGGATGACAGAGGACGAGATGGTTGGAAGGCAACAGTGACTCTATGGACATGAGTTTGAGTAAGCTCCAGAGCTTGGTGATGGATAGGGAAGCCTGGCTTGCTGCAGTCCATGGGGTGACAAGATCTCAGACATGGCTAAGTAACTAAACTAAACTGACACCACAATTTCTTTGCATGATTTTTAAAAACTTTTTCTACAAATTTCACAAAATAATGATTCCTCTTGGAAGCAATAGCATTTTCTTTTAATTAAAAATTATTAACATAATAAAAACTAATTATAAGAAATAGAAATTTATCTTTCCTACATCATTAAAACCTATGTTTGATAGTTTGATTTTTAATGTCTTAAAATATTTCTGAAATATAATGCAGCCATATTTTATTTTTATAAAATAATTGTGCTTCTTGTTCTACAGAGCATTTTGCTTATTGTATTACAGACAGAAATCATCCATTTTGCATTTTAAGTGGAAAAATAGATTATGGAAACTGTAAATCATGCTACATAATACTTACACGAAAACCACTTTAAGAGACTACTTGCCTGAAAATGGCATCAGATTTATCAATTAGAAATATAGTTTTAATGTTTTTCTAGCTCTGCTGACCTAAATGAGTTCCAAAATAGTTAGCATAATAATATTTGTAATAAAATTTATACTCATTTCAAGAAAAGTATGACTCCATAAGTGGCATCTTATGTGGATGTATGGAATAACTATAACTATTTATGATAATTATCTTCTAATCAATTTCTTTTGGTAGTATCCAAAATAGACACATATTTCTTTCTATTTAATTCATAGATACAAAATTCTGTAGATAACCAGAATAAAGGTTGACCAAACTCTACAAATATAGATTATATTTTATTATGTAAAACTACTTATAACTTTGAAAAGATGATCTAGAATGGATTCACTCATAAAGTATTCTATATTTCAAATATGTATTTATTCTATAGTTCAAAGTTCATTGGGTATTTATCTAAAAAGTTAAAAAATGCAAAAAAGTATTTTATCTTATGTATAATCCATTGTAGGTTATTAAAATTTTGATAAATATTTAAATAATTAAATTATGAATCACATGTTGAATTTTCTGATGGTCTTTGGACAATACTAGTAAAGGTATATCTTTTTTCATTTCACATTGAACTTTCATTACCTGACCATAAATTATTTAATTTCCCCCCAAATGTTTGAGGACATAATCAATTTCTCAATGGCCTCTTTTATTCATTCTAGTTATAAATGAGTATCTTTTAAAGAATTTATCATACAATAACTCTTACTGAGTTTCTCTTCATCGTTTTAATGACCAAGTTCTAAGTAGTCAATGGCTTTGCACATGACTTGAGCGTTTGTCTTTCTTTGACTTATGAAAGCTGAGTTATATAACTGTACACATCTGTATCTTCTGACATCTTCATTATACCACTAAGCAGAAAGACTAATGATTTGCTTAACTAGTCAGAGATCTAATACAACTAAGGAATATTTACATGTAAACAAAATATATTTTAAAATCAGAACATATGTGTGTATTTGTTTAATATGGCTTCCGTTAAGAAGATGCTAAACTGTTTGCCTTAAACAATAGAAATCTATGTTCTCACATTTCTGGAGACTAGAAATTCAAGACAAAGATTTCTTAAAATAATAAACATAGAGTTACCATAGGATACAACAATCCCACTTTTGGGCATATACCCAGGGAAAATCATGTTTTAAAAGGATACATCCACCCTGATGTTCTTTGAAATAGTGTTTACAATAGCCAAGACATGGAAGCAACCTAAATATCCTACAATGGATTATACCTGCAATGGATTATACATAAGATAAAATACTTTTTTTACATTTTTTAACTTTTTAGAAAAATACCCAATGAACTTTGAACTGTAGAATAAATATACATATTTGAAATATAGAATACTTTATGAGTGAATTCATTCTAGTTTTCAAAGTTATAAGTAGTTTTACATAATAAAACATACATATATACATATATATAATGGGTTATTAGTCATAAAAAATGAAATAATGCCACACTCACAGCAACACTGATGGCCCTAGAGATTATCATACTAAGTGAAGTAAGTCAGACAGAAAGTGACAAATATTATATGACATTGCTTATATGTGGGCTGTAAAAAATGATACAAATGCACTTATTTACAAAACTGAAACACTTTCACAGTGTTAGAGAAGGAACTTATGATTACCATGGGGGGAAGGGTGTGGGGAAGGATAGATTTAGAGTTTGGAACTGACATGTACACAGTGCTATGTTTAAAATAGATAACTAACAAGGGTCTACTGTAAAAAAATGAAAATAAACAAAAAAACAAAGTGCAGGAAAGTTTGGCTTCTTCTGAATCTTTCTCTTTGTAAATGGTCACCTACCTGCTGCCTCTTCACATGGTAACCCATCTTTGTACACACACTACTGGTATCTCTTTCTCTTCTTATAAGGACATCAATTACATTGGATTATGGAACGACTCTAATGGCTTTATTTTAATGTACTTATCTCTTTAAAGAAATCATCTCCAAATATGTTTGTATCCTAAGATACTGAGGGTTAGGACTTCAACATATGAATTTGAGGTGATACAATTCAGTCCATAACAATGTATAATTCCATTATTATGAATTATTACTTTGATAATTATACATATTTTATTATTTAACAGATCTGTTTTGTCTCTTTTGTTACTAGAACTGGACTTTTATTACTAGTAACAGCACTAGTGAAAATAACACAGAGATAAATAAAATATGATAGACCAAACTCAGTGTATGAAACTCAAAGTCCCAATAACACTCAAGATAAATGTGTAAATTCACCTCCTTGAAGGATTTTTATTTTCTCCCAGACTTTGCTAAAGTTATTATAAAATATTTTCTTCATTCCTCTCTTTTTCTTAACTATCACATCAGATTCATCAGCAAGTCCTATTAGTACTAACTCCAAAATAAGTCCAAAAGTATTCTATATCACATTTTCTCCATAGTATTCAGCATAATATAGGGACCAATCTATAATTATCCTTCAATTAGATTATTTCAATTCTCCCTAATCCCTTAGTATTGATTATTCAATGAAATCTGAAACGAGAAGCCAAAATAGTATGTTATATTACTATATACAAGATTAATACATTCTCAACCTCTGCTGTACACCATGGTGCCTAAAATTTACAGTACTATACTGTACACTTAGAAATCTTAAAAGAGTAGAGCTCATATTAGGTGTTTTTAATATATGAAAAAAGTGAAAAAAACACAGCCATAAACCAAAGAAGACAATTTGTATAATCACATCAATAGATTTAGAAAAAAATGAAAAAACAAAACAAACACACATTCTTGATAAAAACCCTCCATAAAATAGAAACAGAATGGAACTTTCTCAACTGATAAAGAACATCTACAAAACATATACAGCCTACATTCTACTTAAAAGTGAGAAGGTAAAGTTTTCCGCTTAAGATGAGGACTAAGGCAAAGCTGTCTGCCTTCTCATGACTCCTATTAGACCTCAAACACAAGTCTCAGCTAGTACAATACATCAAGAAAATGATATAAACATTTATTGATTAGGAAGAAATAAGTTTTTCTTTTTTTGGAAGATGATAAAATTTTCTATGAACAAATAACATTGATAGCTAAATCATTAAAAATCAACATCTATAAAAAAACACTTTTGGAAATAATGCACAATTATGGCAAGCTTACAGGCAACAAGTTTCACATGGAATAGTTAATTACTTTTTAATATGTAAAATGTAAAGCACAAAGCTATAAAACTCCAAGGAGAAAACCTGGAAGAAAAACTAGGTAACCTTCTTTCAATGTGGTGATAATATTTAAGACTGTTATTGTTCAGTTGCTCTTTGCCTTCAGTTTGCTCGTGACCAACTCTTTGACCCCATAAACTATAGCACTCCAGGCTTCCTTGTCCTTCACCATCACACAGAGCATGCTCAAACTCACCTCCACTGAGTTGTTGATGCAAACCCACCATCTGATCCTCTGCTATCCCCTTCTCCTCCTGCTTTCAATCTTTCCCAGGTCAAAGTTTTTTTTCCAGTGAGTCAGCTCTTCACATCAGGTGGCCAAAGTATTGGAGCTTCAGCTTCAGCATCATTCCCTCCAAGGAATACTCAGGATTGATTTCCTTTATGACTGACTGGTTTGATCTTGCAGTCCGAGCAATTCTCAAAGTCTTCCCCAACATGATAGTTCAAAAGCATGAATATTTAAGATAAAAATGCTGAAAACATAATTCGGCAATGGAAACTCTCGTTGGAGGAAATGAAGAATGGCACAGCCACTGTGGAACACAGATTGACAGTTTCTTTTAAAACTAAATGTAGTCATACATATGACCAAGCGTTACACTCCTCCCTGTTTACACAAATGAACTAAAATTTCCGTTGACTCAAAAACTTGCACACAAATATTTGCAGCATCTTTACTCATAATTTCTAATACTTGGAATTATCCAAGATGTCTTTCAGGTGGTGAATGAATAAATAACTATACAGACAGTTGAATATTATTCAGCATTAACCTATCAAGTTATAAAAACATATGGATGCTGCTTAAATACATATTGCCAAGTGAAATAATTCAATTTGGAAGAGCTATGGACTCCATGATACCAACTATATGACACTCTAGAAAAGGTAAAATTAATGAGACAATAAAACAGCCATTGGCCAGGAGTTCAGGGAGAGAGGGAGAACGATGAGTTAGTGGAGCAGAAGGGACATTTAGGGCAGCAAGACTATTCCATAGGACATTGCAATGGTAGATATATGCTGCATACTTATAAAAAAAAACAAACACAAATCTAGAATGTACAACACAAAGACTGACTCCTAATGAAGCTATGCACTTCAGTTAATAATAATGTGTCAGTATTGCCTCATTAACTGTAATAAGTGTACCACACTAATGCAAGATATTAAGAGGCAACTGTGTGAGGGAGTAGAGGAAGTATATAGGAAGTCTCTGCACATTCCACTCATTTTTCCCTGTAAACTGAAGGATGATCAAAAATGTAGAATCTATTAAATTATATTAAATGATATTTTAAAAATAGTATATTCAGAAAATGACTATAATAAAAGCTTATATAATTGGAAGTAAAATTAATTCCATCAGACAACTGCCAAGGGTTAAACAAAGCAGATTGATTGCCACAGTAGTTTACTGAATGAAAGGTTTCCCTGATGGCTAATACAACAAAGAATCTGCAATACAGGAGATTCAAGTTTGATTCCAAGGTGGGGAAGATCCCATGGAGAAGGGAATGTCTATCCATTCCAGCATTCTTGCCTGGAGAATTCTGCAGACAAAGGAGCCTGGAGTCAATCCATGGGATCACAGAGAGTCAGACACGACTGAGTGACCAAAACTTTCACTTTTTTTTTTTTGAATGAAAAAAAAAATTAAAAAAGCAAAGACAGAATAATGGAGAGCATAACCCAAGGCTGGAGGCTCCCAGGTGGCACTAGTGGTAAAGAACCTGCCTGCCAATGAAGGAGACACAAGAGACACAGGTTTGACCCTGGGATACGGAAGATCTCCTGGAGTAGGAAAAGGCAACCAACTCAGCATTCTTGCCTGGGAAATCTCATAATCAGAGGAGCTTCATGGGCTATAGACCATGGGGTCACAAAGAGTCAGACACGACTGAGCACACTAGTCCACTATGGACTAGTACACCCACACTTATGTGTGTGAGCTCCAATACACAGAATATATTTTTTAAAAGACACATTTATGTTTATTCAAAATCATTTACTTTTTTCACAACTAACATGTAGATAATGGAGAAAATAAATACAGAAATAAGAACTGTCACGTTACCTTGTTATTTGATACATAATTCTTTAAATAATGTTATAGCGTTCCCATTATGCATTTGATCTTTTCTGTTTTTAATCAGTTTTTTTATTGTTTAAACCTGTCACATAACATCAAAAATGTCTTTCAATTTTTTGCCACCTTTTTAAAATTCCTAAATTATATATTTTCTATGAGAATTTATTCTATATGGCCCCATATTTGTCCCTTTCCTCTATGAAACATTTCCAAGCCACCGGGAAGTGGAGTATCTTTAACTCTTTTGAGTTGGGACTGGACTTTGGCAAATAAAATAAGGTGAAAGTAGTGATATGCTTCTTCTTAGCCTTGACCGAAATAGGCTTTGTGTGTTTCTACTCTCTGTTTCACAGTCCTGAAACCATGTGAACAAATCTGGGCTAGCATGCTGGAGGGTGAGACCAGAGGAGCAGCAGCACAAGCTTTGCAAGATTTCCTTTATGAATGACATTTATGAATGAGCCAGCCATAGCCAACACAACAGCTGCCAGAGATACCTGAGTGTGCACAGGTGAGACTGGCTAGGGATGCTTCTGTCCAAAAGAACCACCACTTTCTGCCAACCTGCAAACACATGAAGTAATCAACTGTTCCATTGTTGTAACACCACTTATTATATAGCAAAATTTAACCAAAATAAGAAACTTCAAAATACACATATATAATAATGACTGTCAAGGTCTTTCTTCTCTTATAAGCTTTCTCCTAAAATTCTTATTATTTGCTTATCTCCAAGTGTATACCCACTTACAACTTAAACCTTTTCAATACTGAAATAATTTTTCCTTTTTTAAAATGTTTGTTTTTCTTATATTTATTTTGTTGAGTCATATTACTACAAAGTCATAAACATTTGAAAAAAATTATTGTAATCACAACTTCCTCCTAATATATCACCTAATATATCACTGACTAATGAGTCATCTTAAATGTCTCATAAATGCATCACTTTTTCCTATTTATGGCCTTCACCCAGCATATATTCAACTATAGCTTAGATAATTTAATCTCTTTTTAACTGCTCTTTTTATCTGCATGGTCTTACTTTCCATCTAAGCTTTAAGAAATATGATTCTATATTCAATCATTGTTGTGTAAAATATCTTATAAAATGTATTTTTTCTTTATACTTTTTAAAGGAAAATAATGTCATATCTGATACACACAAACAAAATATACTTTGATCAGTTCTTAGATTACAAAGCCTATATTTCTACCTTAATTTGATCCTATCTTCCAACTATTTCAAAATATGCCCATTTCTCTATAACTCTTTATCTTCATAAATGCTGTTTCATCTTCCTAAAATTCCCTAAATTTATCAACACTGTATGCCCAGCTGTCCTACTTTCTCTTTAAATATCAGTTCATGTATTATCACTAGCAACTGTAGATGGAGTATATTACATAGTAATAAAAAATATGTTACCTTAGGAAGTAAACAAGTATGATCATTGAGGCAATAATAGTTTGCATTTGGATTTTAAAGGCACCTTTGAATCATTCATCAAATAATATGTCCTGTCCTTTTATAAGACTCTGTGTGTCTTCTATGTGTTACAGTTAAAATATTGCCAGAGTCTTTTTCTTCCTAATGTCTCTACTTCCTTCAAGTAAGTTAACAGTTACTTTTTGATAGATCACTATATTTATCTTAATTATAAAGTTTTACTTTTATAATGCCTTAAAAAAAAAAAAAACACTGAGTAAAATTTTCTTTGTGCAAATAGATCAGGTACCATTCATGGTGCTGAATTTTCTACTCTCTACAATCAAGTAGTTAATATACATCCTACAGAGTTCTGTGGTTTAAAGATTTCTTAGTGTCTCTTTTTCTGACTATACTGACACAAATTAAAGACTGAAGTGAAAATTTCTTTCATACAGTTGTCATTCCATCACATTTATGCATCAACCTCTTATTCTACATCAACACTAAGGCTGCCCATCATCCTTCCCATTTTAGTGTCCTTGATATCTAATTGACTGTCAGCTCCTCCATTTCATCCTTCTGTGTGCTATGTTGGTGACAATGCTCAGAAAACACTTAAATGACACCATTTAGAGTTCATCTGAGATGTTGCAACTCATCTGATTTTTTAAAATTCTCACTTTATCATCTCTGTGGAAGATAGAATCATGTTAAAAATATACAAGCAACACTTGCAGCTCAATTCCAGAAAAATAAAGGACCCAATCAAAAAATGGGCAAAAGAACTAAATAAACATTTCTCCAAAGAAGACATACAGATAGCTAACAAACACATGAAAAGATGCTCAACATCACTCATTATCAGAGAAATGCAAATCAAAACCATAATGAGGTACCATTTCATGCCAGTCAGAATGGCAGCGATACAAAGGTCTATAAGCAATAAATGCTGGAGAGGGTGTGGGGAAAAGGGAACCCTCTTACAATGTTGGTGGGAATGCAAACTAGTACAGCCACTATGGAGAACAGTGTGGAGATTCCTTACAAAACTGGAAATAGAACTGCTTTATGACCCATAAATCCCGCTGCTAGGCATATACACCGAGGAAACCAGAATTGAAAGAGACACATGTACCCCTATGTTCATCGCAACACTGTTTATAAAAGCCAGGACATGGAAGCAACCTAGATGTCCATCAGCAGATGAATGGATAAGAAAGCTGTGGTACATATACACAATGGAGTATTACTCAGCTGTTAAAAAGAATACATTTGAATCAGTTCTAATGAGGTGGATGAA
The DNA here is from genome assembly GCF_032405125.1 of Capricornis sumatraensis. Taxonomy (NCBI): domain Eukaryota; kingdom Metazoa; phylum Chordata; class Mammalia; order Artiodactyla; family Bovidae; genus Capricornis; species Capricornis sumatraensis. The sequence continues at coordinate 45,265,095 of NC_091085.1, read as the reverse complement.
ACTGGAGCCTATTATACAGAGTGAAGTAAACCAGAAAGAAAAACACCAATACAGTATACTAACACATATATATGGAATTTAGAAAAAGGGTAACGATAACCCTGTATGTGAGACAGCAAAAGAGACACAGATGTGTAGAACAGTCTTTTGGACTAAGTGGGAGAGGGAGAGGGAGAGGGTGGGATGATTTGGGAGAATGGTATTGAAACACGTATAATATCATATAAGAAACAAATTGCCAGTCTAGGTTCGATGCAGGGTGCAAGATGCTTGGGGCTGGTGCACTGGGATGACCAGAGGGCTGGTGTTGCAGGAGGGAGGTGGGATGGGGGTTTGGGATTGGGAACACGTGTACTCTTGGAGAAGGCAATGACACTCCACTCCAGTACTCTTGCCTGGAAAATCCCACGGACAGAGGATCCTGATAGGCTGCAGTCCAAGGGGTCCCTGAGAGTTGGACACGACTCAGTGACTTCACTTTCACGTTTCACTTTCATGCATTGGAAAAGGAAATGCAACCCACTCCAGTGTTCTTGCTTGGAGAATCCCAGGGATGGCGGAGCCTGGTGGGCTGCCGTCTATGGGGTCGCACAGAGTCTGACATGACTGAAGAAACTTAGTAGCAGTACACCCATGGCGGATTCATGTTGATGCATGGCAAACCAATACAATATTGCAAAGTAAATAATAATAATGATAAATAAGATAAAATAAAGTATGGAACAAAGTGCAACAGAAATTAAAAAAAAAAAAAACTCGTGCATTGACATTGTATGGCATGCTATATTCTTATGGGATTATAGGTGGTTTCTCTAGACAATTATAGTTCATTGAAAATCACAAACAATTGCAAACAATTCCCAAATTATCAATTGCAGTAGATACTTTTAAAAATTTACCTAATTAGATAATTTGTCATTCAAAAATTTGAATAAAGAGTTTTATTGAAAGATGTTTATCCATCGTGACTAATCGTTTTCAGATGTTTCTTCTTACAAGAAAAATTGTGAATTGTACTTAACTTTGACAGCATTTTTATCTCTAACTTATGTTAAATATTTCCCATGTCAAATATCTTTACTAACTTAAAAATAATTTTAATAAATGACTTGTGGTTGTTGAATTTTGCAATCACCTCAATAAGTTTTACAGTAGTATTTATATATTTTCAGCATTTGATTTATTTATTAAATAAATTTACATTAAGTATAGATTATAGTAGATTTCCTGGTATTCAGACTGTAGTCAACAACTCACTTTTTTTTTTTTAGTGTAAATTATGTATACATATCATGTGGTGGATTACAAATGATAAAGATGTCTTGTATCATTTTTATTGAAAAATTTCACTTATATAATTGCAATTATCAAAATTGTTATTTATTGTCACAATCTTTCAAAAAAAAATCAGAAACAAATTCTAGAGTTCTATGCTTCCTCTGGTGGCTCAGCGGTAATGAATCTGCCTGAAATGATGGAGATGTGGGTTCAATCACTGGGTCAGAAGGCCCGCTGGGGAAAGAAATGATTACCCACTCCAGTATCCTTGCCTGGGAAATCCCATTGCAGAGGAATATGGTGGGCTACAGTCCATGGGATTACAAAAAAGCTGGACCTGACTTAGTGACTAAACAGCAACAACAGAAAATGATTCCAAAAGTAAAAATTGCTTAGGAGATAAAAAATACATAAATGTATAGGCTGTTCTCCACAGTGGCTGTACTAGTTTGCATTCCCACCAACAGTGTAGGAGGGTCCCCTTTTTTCCACACCCTCTCCAGCATTGATTGCTTGCAGATTTTTGGATCGCAGACATTCTGACTGGTGTGAAGTGGTACTTCATTATGGTTTTGATTTGCATTTCTCTAATAATGAGTGATGTTGAGCATCTTTTCATGTGTTTGTTAGCCATCCGTATGTCTTCTTTGGAGAAATGTCTATTTAGTTCTTTAGAACAGTGTGGAGATTCCTTAAAAAATTGCAAATGGAACTGCCTTATGACCCAGCAATCCCACTGCCTGGCATACACACTGAGGAAACCAGAATAGAAAGAGACACATGTACCCCAATGTTCATCGCAGCACTGTTTATAATAGCCAGGACATGGAAACAACCTAGATGTCCATCAGCAGATGAATGGATAAGAAAGCTGTGGTACATATACACAATGGAATATTACTCAGCCGTTAAAAAGAATATATTTGAATCAGTTCTGATGAGATGGATGAAACTGGAGCCGATTATACAGAGTGAAGTAAGCCAGAAAGAAAAACACCAATACAGTATACTAACACATATATATGGAATTTAGAAAGATGGCAATGATGACCCTGTATGCAAGACAGCAAAAAAGACACAGATGTGTATAACGGACTTTTGGACTCAGAGGGAGAGGGAGAGGGTGGGATGATTTGGGAGAATGGCATTGAAACATGTATATATCATGTAAGAATCGAATCGCCAGTCTATGTCCGATGCAGGATACAGCATGCTTGGGGCTGGTGCACAGGGATGACCCAGAGAGATGTTATGGGGAGGGAGGTGGGAGGGGAGTTCATGTTTGGGAATGCATGTACATCCGTGATGGATTCAAGTCAATGTATGGCAAAACCAATACAGTATTGTAATGTAAAATAAAGTAAAAATAAAAATTAAAAAAAATTAAATTTAATTTAAAAAATAAAATAAATAAATGTATAGGCTGTTTAAACAATAGATCTAAGGAGGATACTACTAATTTAGGTGACTCTCAAATATTACATGATTTTGATCATCACTTTGCCAACTGATTGAAAGACAAGTTGCTGTTCCAGCATCTCAACAATTTCAAATAAATTAAGTTTAGGATAAATTCCAAGTTCCTCCATTTTAAAACTATAAGTGATTATTATAAGCTGATCCATTTCTCGGACTAATTTAGATAAACACTGTTCATGGCTTTTACTTATTTGTTTGTTTTATCGTTGTCATTTATTTGGGTGGAGAGAAAAGGTATTCTAAGAGAAGTAAAGCAGCTTAAGATTTCTGTCACTTTATTTAAGTATATACGAATTGGCATCTTAAAACTCTGAAGAAAAGATATTCTTGGGAATTTGGAAATGGCTGTTTAGAGTAAGAGATATATAGGACATAAGGGTAACGTTGAGTCTGGGGAGACTCACAAATGGTAAGAAACAAATTGGCAAGAATGACAGATGAAGCCTCCTTGTTCTGACTTGCATTTTAATGCATTCTTCCCCACTATATTCCTATTATTCTGAAACTTTTAGTCAAAGTGCTATTGCTATAAACTTGCATTTTTGGAGAAATTTAAGCTAAAGAAAAATAAACACCTGGGCAGAACAGAAGGGAAAGAAGACTGTTCTTAAGGTGATAATTGAATCTAGATCTGGGAAGGGATATTAGGGAAGAGAAGTCATAGAAAAACATAACTGACACTTCAGGCATTATCAGAAGTATTGATAATGGTAGTGGGATATTCCCAGTAGGACCTGGGATGAAAAGTGTAATAATTTTATTTGGATTAAGAGAACAAGGTGAACAAGGTGACTGTAAAAGGCTGACAAGGCACCCAAAGAGTTATATAGGCTTGAATATTTGAGAATATTTTGCATGTATTTAAGCATATTCAAAATGCTAAAATCTGAACAGGTGTGTTTTTTTCTTATTTATTTTAATTAAAACTTTCTTAGAAGTAGTGATTCTAATTAAAGTTGGCAAATGAATCTGAAAATGGAAAGAGGTATAAATAATAGCAATTTGCAGTGACAATCTAGAGGACAGCAGCTGCTGCAAATAAACATTTCACAAAAAATTCAAAAAATAGGGATGATAATTGGGTAAGACAAGAGACAAAACAGAATTTCATAAACTAAATATATAAAAGAATAAAAATTCCAACCAAAAATTCTAACCAATCTGTCTTTCTCCAACCTGTTTTCTGTATACAGCATGCCTGAAAAGAAAGTTTCTTTCAAAATAATGAGATTTATTTAATCATAGAATCATAGGTTGAAATTGGGAAGATGATTTGTTCTCTAACTGTAAAACATCATTTTTGGGATATGTACGTGAGATGTGTAGGTCTGATAAAACCTCTGCACCACAAATTCAAAAAGTTGCAGCATGGTTTATGTCCAACAGATTTATCCATAGTCTAAGCAATTTTAAAGAATGATATTGTCTGGTACTTTGATATATAGTCAGAGAAGTCACAAAAATCAGCTTTGAACTGTTGTGTAAAATAACATGAGAACATACACTGAGAAGTAATGAGAAGCTCTAAATTGTTTACTTAGCAAGGGAACCAACTCCTTTGATCTAATGCCTGGCAGTTTCTTTTCAATCTTGTTTTGGTCCTTTTTGTTGTTGTTGTTATTGTTTGATGCAGGTCAGGGGGCAAATGCTATTCTATCCTGTGCATTTGGTAAGCGCACTTTCCCCTCATTATCACATCATTCTTTGTTCAAAGAATATTTGATGTATATGGCAGTTTTTGAACCTCAAGGATGACTATGAACAAATATCCAAATAGTGCTTTGAATTCACATCAAATACACATCAACATTTCAGAAGACAAACTGATCAGAATTTGCTAAATGCAACAGGAAATTCATTTTTGATAAGGAAATATAATTGGCTTGGGAAAAATTTACCACCTATGATTGAAAAAATAAAAAAAAATTGTAGGAGGTATATTTGATATGGTCCATTCCAATTAAAAACAGCTACCTCTAAACAAAGACCTGCACAGCCCTCAAGATTGCCAGCATTTTGTTCACTCCGAATTAGTTTGTATTTTCCACTGAAACTATTTATTTTATCTTTAATTTACTAATGGAAATATTCACACCCAAAGCATCTTCATATTTTTGGCTGGGAATTTTCTTTTCCAATTAGGCATGAAGATTAGTGTTAAATTTTTAATGTGAATAAGAAAATAGAAAAGAAACATAAGACATGTTTCCCCTCCATAATTAAATATAATTTCTCCTAAAAATAAAAATCAAGAGGAAGAATAGAATTAAAATATAGATAATTTATTTTATAAATTAGTACTTAAAAAAATAGGATTTGAGAAAGTTTTAAACAACATCATAAAATATATTCTCATTGCTATTATTTAAAGAAACAGAATTTTCTGTTTTGATCACAAATAATAAAGTCGTAAACAAAATAAATAAGGGCAAACTATTCCTACAAGAAGACTGTTATTAAAAGTTGAAATGTTAAAAAAAGGGCAAATGTAATTTTGTATCAATATATTTTAATCAGCGAAAATCTGCTTTGGCCACTTCCAAATGTACATCCATAATTATTGTAAAAATGTCAGAAAAGTCTTGCTAAGTTCTGCATTTAAATTTTTTTGCTTACTCAACAACATTAAAAACAAAACATTCTTGTTCAATGATCATTAAAATAAAATTTTTTGCTTAGAATTTGTGAAGAGGTATCAATGGTGAGAAATGGATTGTAAGTACTAATATGTCAGTGCCTTGATTTTTAATGATGATAGATTTTTAGAAATTAGTTTTCAAAATGTAATATTGGTTTAACAGATGTCTTTAAGGGATAGTCAACTAGAATTACTCCGATTTACCTGGTAGACCAATAAAAAGAGATTAAGGAAAATTAAACTGTTAACCAATTAATGAAAAGATCCACCAACTGCTCAGGTTTTACTATAATATTTTCTTTCTTTTTAAATATATTTAATAGTGATTCAATATATTTAATAGTGATTTAATATTTGCTATATTTAATAATGATTGTGATTTTATATTGCTTTAGTTGTACCTCTACACTTGTTAAAAGTAATCTTTCTCATCTATTATATGGCTTTCTGTTTAATAGAATAAACCCATAAATACATCAAAGAAGTCATAGCTTTTATATTATAATATTGATCTTTTTCTAAACATGTATTGCTGTTTAAAATAGCATGTTTTTGGTATATTTTAATTGGCAAAATGACCATATTAATACTCATTTCACACCTGAAAATAGTTTTAAGATTTTTCTGAAATATGTTCTTTGTGGATTGAATTAAATAATGTGTTAATTCATAGATGTCTAAATATTGGTACTAGACATAATCAAGATATTAATAATAAATAGCAAACAAAGTAGAAAAAGAGTAAATCTTGTCTTCATGGTGCTTATACTTTAGTACATCAAGACAAACATAAATGTAATAAACAATAAAATAATGAAACAATGGGTGCTAAGAGTAAAGTTCAAGCCAAGGAGGATATTGAAAGTTGGGGACCACTTTCAATTTTAAGTAGAGTGATCAGAGGTTGCCTCACTGGGCAGTTTACAGTCTATCAAAGAAGTAAAGGAATTGAGAACGGAAGCCAAGTAGACAGCTATTTAAATAAGACCATTTATCCTAGGTAATGAGTCAGTATTTTGCTGCTGCTAAGTCACTTCAGTCGTGTCCGACTCTGTGCGACCCCATAGATGGCAGCCCACCAGGCTCCCCCGTCCCTGGGATTCTCCAGGCAAGAACACTAGAGTGGGTTGCTATTTCCTTCTCCAATGCATGAAAGTGAAAAGTGAAAGTGAAGTAGCTCAGTCGTGTCCGACCCTCAGTGACCCCATGGACTGCAGCCTACCAGGCTTCTCTGTCCATGGGATTTTCCAGGCAAGATAGTGAGGGACAAACAGAAAGGAATACCAAGGTGCTGAATGAAGTGATAAAGGGAAGATGATAGGTTATGTTCGATTGGTATTAATATGTGTTGGAGGATTTTAATTGTGATAATCTTGTAGGACAATGCAAGAGTGTTGCATTTTAAACCTGAGTGATGTGGGAAGACAGGGGTAAAATATTAAGAAAAAACATAAGCCTGGCTTCTGATGCATTCAGACTTGTTATATTATCATCAAGAAAACATACAAGCATGAGCTTTTATTCTTAATTATCTATAGTTGCACCTATAGCATGATAAGACTTCCCTGGTGGCTCAGACAGGAAAGCATCTGCCTACAATGCGGGAGGCCCGGGTTCAATCCCTGGGTCGGGAAGATCCTCTGGAGACGGAAATGGCAACCCACTCCAGTACTCTTGCCTGGAAAATCCAATGGATGGAGGACCGTGGTAGGCTATAGTCCATGGGGTTGCAGAGTCGGACACGACTGAGCCACTTCACTTTCTATAGCATGATAAAGCAACCAAGTGTATAATCAACTTTGTATATTGCTACAGGATATAAAAATGGTGTGTGCCTTAATCAAGTTCATATCCATGTTGGCCACACTGGCCTCATTTATAAACGGAGCTTCAGATACTGGAAAATATTTTGAACTTTCTGAAGAAATCAGTCTAGTCAAAGCTATGGTTTTTCCAGTAGTCATATATGGAGGTGAGAGTTGGACTATAAAGAAAACTGAGCCCTGAAGAACTGATGCTTTTGAACTGTGGTGTTGGAGAAGACTCTTGAGAGTCCCTTGGACTGCAAGGAGATCCAACCAGTCAACCTAAAGGAAATCAGTCCTGAATATTCATTGAAAGGACTGATGGTGAAGCTGAAGCTCCAATAATTTGGCCACCTGATGAGAAAAACTGACTCATTGGAAAAGACCCTGGTGCTGGGAAATATTGAAAGCAGGAGAAGAAGGGAACAATGAAGGATGAGATGGTTGGAAGGCATCACTGACTCTATGGACCTGAGTTGAGTAAGCTCCAGGAGCTGGTGATGGTCAGAGAAGCCTGGTGTGCTGCAGCCCCTGGGGACACAATTGAGTGAACTGAAGTGAAGAAACTCTATATAAGATTAGACTAACTGATGTAGATTTTTTAAAAAAATATGAAATATAAACACACTTTCATAAATCTTCAGTTATGCCAAATATGACATTTCCATATGAATATATTTATGTATTTGGGCTTTTGTATACATATGAGAACTATTCTAATATGTGATACAGTATTGTCCTTGACTCCCATAATCTCAGTAAGTACTGTCTCATCTTCCATAACACTCCATAACAAATTACTTAAGAGTATCAAAACTGGTACAATAAATATCAATCAAGCTTTGTCAATGAAAATGCATTCAATCTCAAGTAAGTTGCAGATATTCCTTTAGTTTTTTTTTTTTTTTTTAATAAAATGGAGAAAAACAATAACATTTATCCCCCTGGAGTTTTTCTAGCTAGTTGATTAATAATACATGCAAAGTATTTGGAATGATACCCAGCACACTGTAAGATTTCATAATGGTTACCTTTTTTTTTTTTTTTAAACCTCTGTTGAATCAAAACAGTTAATAAAAAGAGTTAAGAAGGATGATCTTTTGTACTGATGGAGGGCATGGCATTACAGACTTGAGTCAGAAAATTCAGAAGAAATCACACAGAGTCAATAAAGTCTGAGAGATCCAAAACAAACATAACTACATCGAAACAGTTTATTTTTTTTCCATTTTAAACACAAGAGTGGATGTAACTAATAATACAAAGTTCTCACCAACTAGAGACCAAGTCTTATTTTAAGTTGCACATCATAGGAAAAAAGATTAAAATTATTTTGTCGATATTTCTAGGGTCTCTATTTTGATCTACTCATCTACTTTTCAATTCTTTTAGCAATACTACACTATCTTCATTATTGTAGCTTTTAGTAAATCTTGAAGTTAGGTGGTGTCTATCTTCTGACTTTGTTCTTCTTTAATATAGTTGGGGATATGCTGGGTCTCTTTAGGTTAAAGCATCTGTCTCCAATGCGGGAGACCCGGGTTCAATCCCTGGATCGGGAAGATCCCCTGAAGAAGGAAATGGCAATCCACTCCAGTATTCTTGCCTGGAGAATCCCATGGACGGAGAAGCCTAGTAGGTTACAGACCACGGGGTCGCGAAGAGTCAGACACAACTGAGAGACTTCACCTCACCTTTCTTTTCATACAATTTTTAGAATTGATTTCTTAACACCCAAAAAATAACCTGGTTAAATAAACAGAAACACATGTAAGATTCAACAGTAAAGATCAAATATTTCCAGCAACTTTAAGCCATCTTCACTATGTGAATGTGGATATCCTCACCAAAAAACTTCTTAGACACATGTTGTCAGTCATGTTTCTGCAACTCCCTGATCTCAATCAAGTTTCCCTCGACATATTTTTTTCAACTCTTAATGCCTGTCCACTCTGAATAGTAGATAATTAATTGCTTAGTTCATACATTAATTTATTGATGGTTCCTTGAATAGCACTAAGTGAATAAAATCCCTATAACAAGGTGTACAGAGCCATTATGTAATCGGTTAAGAGATACTTTTACAATTTATAGAAATATTTTTAAAGAAAATATTTTAAGGAAAAACATAAATATATATCTTATAAAAATAAATATCAAGCTTCTCTTTTTTCACTTAAGTGTATATGTGTAATTTTTTATTTTACTGTGTATTTTAAGGAATTATCTTAAAAACTTGTACATTTTTAACTGCTCACACTTCCATCTATTTGTTTTGTTCTTCTATTTTCTTTTTGGTAGGATTACTATATTACTCACTTTTATTTTATTTTTCTAATATATGTATTTATATACACATTATAAACAGTATGTGATATGTGCTGTGCTCTTGGTTCAATTGTGTCTGACTGTTTGCAATACCATGAACTGTATGTGGTCCATCAGTCTCCTCTGTCCATGGGATTCTCCAAGCAAGATTACTGGCGTGGATTGCCATGCCTTCCTCCAGGGTATTTTTCTGACCCAAGGATAGAACCTTGCATCTACTGCACTGAGAGGTGGGTTCTTAACCACTAGTGCTACCTGGGAAGCTCTGTATGTGATATAGTTGTAATTAATTTCTAATTGAATATGTCTTTAGATTGATGTTTTTCAAGTTCCTGAGTAATTATATATATTTTTGATTGTTAATTTTGAAAGTTAACTTAATACTTTAACATTGCTTAAATATGTTTTGTAATATTATATATTTATGGTCAGGTTTCTTTTAGGTTTTAAAATATAGTAATTCCCAATTCAAGGATCAAACCTAGGTCTCCTGCATGGCAGGTGGATTCTTTACTGTCTGAGCCACTAGGAAAGCCCAATAAAAATGGTGTATTATTCATTTACAAAATCTCAATAGTCTAAAGCCTTAAAATAGAGACAAATATCAAAACAATTTTGTAGTCACTTTATTTATTGGGTTTCTAAGATCCTCTCTGTGATAAAGAAAACAACTTCCATATTTTAAAAACTTAGTTTTATTGTTTTCTTATGGTAATCCAATGACATTCTTTATACAATTTTGCTGAAAATATATGCATTTAGACAACTTGTAAAGAGCTAAGATTTAAATATGGAAAAAGGAACACAACTCTCATCATCTATTTCCAGTCCTTTGTGTCTGTAAATCAGCTATGGATTTGATTTTTCTTTTTGGAGGGAAGTAATGTCTTTAATTCTCAAATTGTAATTGTTTTGATTTATAGTTGACAGAGCTTATCTGCTTTTAACATTTGTACTACCATTCAAACAGCATAAGGAAAGAGTATTAGGGAGAAGGCATGTTGCTGAATAAGAGAGTGCCACAGGGAATGTTTAATGGAAATTTAATAGATGTTTTACAAGAGAGGGGGCCACATTCTAATCCTTGATTGTTATCCCATCTGCATGATGAACCTATTATAGCTCAAATGTTTATCAATGTTCACACAAATGAAGAAGCTAATGGGATTGATTTTTCTGTCAATAGCCTTCCATCTTCAGATCTGTCAGGGCTGAGAGAGGCTATAGCCACAGGCTCTGGCTCTCTCATCTGCCATGAATAGTGAGCTGGTGCCTTTCTGGTTGAACACACTATGCAGAAAATAAAGTTGGAAGTATACAATCAGATTTTTGTCTCCAGATAACAACAACAAATAAAATAATACAATTGTAACTTTTCTTCAGATATTTAACAAGTGGGAATAATTGTGAAAAATGCTCATATAGTTGTTATATGGTCTGCCAGAGCATGCATGCATGCTCAGTTGCTTCAATTGTGTCCAACTCTTTGTGCCCCAATGGACTGTGGTGTGCCAGGCTCCTCTACCCAGAGGAAGGTGTAGGCAACATATATTGGAGTGGATTGCCGTATCCTCCTCCAGGGCATCTTCCTCCCCAGGGAACAAGCCCAAGTCTCCTGTGTCTCCTACCTCTCCTGCATCTCCTGTATCTCCTGCACTGCAAGTGGATTTTTCACCCTTTCAGCCACTTGGAAACCCAAGGTCTGCTGGTAATGTCATATATAAAAGCCCTTTCATAGTTAAGTACAATTAGTCCTTGGATTTCTCAAATATACCTTGAGACCTTTCTAATTTGTTTCCCTAAATTATTTCCCCCAAATAGTTTTAATGTATTCTATTTCTAACAATATATAAGGTATATTTACTGATATAAGTTACTTTAAAACAGTAAGATTATTCATTGATACTACTTGAACAAATTTCATTATTTAAGCACACCTTATCTGTGTTAATGTAATTTGATTTTGAAAAACTTATTCAGGAAAGACAGGTTGGTTTCACCTTGATTACTCAATTAAACCCAAGTAACTATATTTGATGAGATAACCGTGGAAGATTATGTATTTTAAATCAAATTTTCATTTTTTCTTACCTCACCTCTGGAGAAAAAAAAAAATATCTCCCCAGCTCACTGACTTGGGGCTTTTCCAAGTGACCAGCTTCAGCAGAAGTGACAGTGAGTTGATCCCAAGATCTCATTAAAAGTTCATCTCTGTGGGAGCTTCTATCTCTGTCAAGAAAAGAACATTCCTGCTCCTGCAGTCTGGACCCCAGAATAAGACTTTGGAAGAGAATCTCTTCGACTGGGCTGCAAGTCTGCTCTTGAAGCAAAGCTTCTCTTTCTATCCCACAGAACTGTAAGGAAGATAGATATATGCAGAAATGTTTCCAGGTGATGAAAACACAGTATTATGCTGAACCTAAAATGCAATGTGTGAAAATAGTGTGAAGATATTCTGGATTAGAAATAAATATTCCAGAAAATACTGAATTTTATTAATCAATGATCTTCACATAGTGCCTCATTAACAACACTCAGTTTTTAGAATTTTCTATCCAAGACTTGGTTCTTATTACAAACTTGTACTAGAATGAGTCCTGAAAATATATTTAGGAAATATTACAAGACACAAATAACTTTAATAAAGCTATTAAGTATTAAGCTCATTGACATTATGCATTCTAATACATAAACATTTGTTAATAGCAAATATATTTATTCAAGTAATAAGTTATTCATGAGGTGTATAGAAAAAAATTTGCCCTTAAAATAAATCTGGTCTTGCCTAAAAGATGGGTTACCACTATCTTTCAAGAAATAATCTTTTTGAACCTTATAAATGTCAGGCTTTATAATGTCTCATGTGTGGTTATTCTGATCATTACATATGTCATTTTTTATAAAGTATTTATTAAAGATATTCACAATGAATCACAGATTTAAAAAGCCATAAACCATGATCAATGTTATGTTCTTATATTGAAATAATCATCTTTGCTGCATAAATCTGTAATAGCTTGCTTTTTTTTATATTCTTTCACTAACTCTTTTTTATCACACTACCAAATACTGTATCACTGAATTTTTTCATTTATATGAATCTGAGAATCATTATTCAAAGCATGACTTGTTTTTCTTTTGTTATAAATATTGTTATCATTGCTCTTATTTCCTTTATGCTTTTCCTATAAAGATAAACACAAAAAACTTCTTCAATTTTAAAAGAATTATACTAGTTTTTTGATTGGAACTGCATTAAACATATAAGTTCTTCCAGGTATATCCAATCTTTCCACCTAAAAGTAGTATATTTTACCATTTATTTAAAATTTATTCATTACTGCTACAGATAATTGTGATTTGTTCTTCTGATGGTTCAATTATGTCTCCTATTAAGATTATTCCTAGACATTTCTTCGTGTGCTTATCGGTTAACTTTCTGGAAATTTATTCACAGTTAAGCAGTTACTTATCTCTTGTTTGTGTGTCAGGTACTGTACTAGACATTTAGCATACTTTTCATAAAAATGCTAAGCAGCATAAGATAAAGATTCATACATTCTGGGATGAAAACACCTCACCACTTCAGTGTTCGAAATATTTCCATTGAGCTCTAAAATATCCCTTGAATGTTACCATCCTTTCTGAATCTGCTTTCTTCAAGGAAAGATGTTACTCAGAAGCCTTCAAAAGCATGGTTCCTTTCTTTCACAGTGATCTTTTCTGCTGCTGCTGCTGCTAAGTCGCTTCAGTCGTGTCCGACTCTGTGCTACCCCAGAGATGGCAGCCCACAGGGCTCCCCCATCCCTGGGATTCTTCAGGTAAGAACACTGGAGTGGGTTGCCATTTCCTTCTCCAGTGCATGAAAGTGAAAAGTGAAAGTGAAGTCGCTCAGTGGTGTCCGACTCTTCGCTGACCCCATGGACTACAGCCTACCAGACTCCTCTGTCCATGGGATTTTCCAGACAAGTGTACTGGAGTGGCCAAATGCCTTGCTTCATTCTGATTGCTAGTTCCAGACTTTTTTTTTTTCTTCCTTAGATGTGTTTTTTCATTGACTGTGTTTACTCGCTACACACATATTCAGCATCCATTTCATTCCATGATTTCTTAATATTTCTCATTGATATATGTCTTGTGCTTAGTGGCTTAGCTGTGTCCAACTCTTTGAGATACTATGGACTGCAGCCCACCAGGCTCCTCTTTCCGTGGGGATTTTCCAGGCAAGAATACCAGAGGGGATTGCCATGCCCTCCTCCAGGGGATCTTCCCAACCCAGAGCTTGAACCAAGATCTCCCACAGTGTAGGTGGATTCTTTACCAACTGAGCCACCAGGGAAGCGTATATTTCTGGGTGATTCAGTAGCTCCACAGTTTCCTCCTTAACATACTGTCTACTTATCTCCTAGAACTTCTGTCCACCACTAATCTTCATCCTACTTTTTTTATTTGCTTCTAAGACTTTGTCCTTAGCAATAAAAATATACTCTTTGTATCATTCAGGGTCCTAATAAACAGAAATCTCATTAAAATTAACATAATTAATAGGAGATTTATTTGTAAAATGACAGTTATTAAAAAGTATGGGAAGGAAGTAGCAGAGCCTCAATTATAATAAGAAACAATACTTTATAAAAATAAAATTATAGATAGATGGATAGATCCATAGATCTCAAGGGATATTCTAAGAAGAAGAAGGTGTTATGTAGACAAGATTCCTAGAAACATCAGTGTCCTTGGGTTGAGGAACAAATACTGTAAGGGAAAGGGGTCACAGAGAAAGGAGTTCATAGACTACATTTCCTAATCTTCTTCAGTGTGAGTTTTAGTTTGAGTTATCTAGACTTACTTTGTACCCAGAAGGTAAGGAAGAGCATAAATGTTATTCATGGAGGTGAGTCTCCTGGGAAAGAGATCAACATGAAAGACAGAGGGTAGATCAGGAGAGGCAAAAACAATAAATGTAATCAAATTTCATGTTATTTTTCAGCCACTAAGTCATGTCTGACTCTTTGCAGCCCCATGAGTTGCAGCATGCCAGCTTCTCTGTCTTTCACCATCACCCTGAAGTTTCTCTAATAAATGCCATTGAGTTAGTGATTCCATCCAGCCATCTCAACCTCTATAGTCCCCTTCTCCTCTTGTCCTCAATTTTTCCTAGCATTAGGGTCTTTTCCAATGAGTCAACTCTACACATCAGGTGGCCAAAGTATTGAAACTTCAGCTCCAGCATCATTCTTTCCAATGAATATTCAGGGTTGATTTCCTTTAGGATTGACAGGTTTGATCTCCTTGCTGTCCAAGGCACTCTCAAGAGTCTTCTCCAGCACCACAGTTTGAAAGCATCAAATTCCATAATCAATTTAAATCATTTTACCATCTATATGCCTATCACACTTTTGATAATAACCCAGTTTCAATATTTAAAACCCCACCTAAAATGTAATCATCCTATAACCTTTGTCTCTTTCTCAATTTATATATGTCCAAATCTACTTTGCACAGTTAATTTAATTGTCAATCAGAATATTCACAAGTTTGCATTTATCAACAATTAATTTGGCACTTTTTTGAACTAAACTTGAAACTCCAATCCTGATTAGTGCCAAATCTCTGCTTACTCTATGTTTAAAATACATCTTTATCTGGTGGGAAATAATAATACAATTATCATGACATATTACACTCCTAGTGCTTCTCAGCACCTATTGGCTTCCTGAATTACTACAACAAATTAACACAAATTGGGTGACCTCAAACAACAGATGTTCATTCATTCTTTTACAGTTCTGAAGTCAGTGAGTCCAAAAGTGTTTTCAGTGTTGGTTCTTTTGTTATGGGGACTCTGAGGGAGAACCTGTTCCATAACTACTTCCTTGCATCTGATGGTTGCTGAAAATCCTTGAATTTGTTAGCTTCTTGTGATATAACTCCAGTTTCTGCTTATATTATAATATAACATTCTTTATGTGTGTATTTATTTGTCCAAATTTCCCCCTCTTTATAAGGACAATGGTAATCACCCTCTTCCAACAAGACAAGAGACAACTTACACACGGCTATCACTAGATGATCAATACTAAAATGAGGTTGATTACATTCTTTGCAGGAAAAGATGAAGTTCTATACAGTCAACCAAATCAAGACTGGGAGTTGACAGTGGCTCAGATCATAAACTACTTATTGCAGAATTCAGACTTAAATTGAAGAAAGTAGGAAAAACCACTAAGCCATTCAGTTCAGTTCAGTTCAGTTCAGTTCAGTCACTCAGTCGTGTCTGACTCTTTGCAACCCCATGAATCACAGCACGCCAGGGCTCCCTGTCCATCACCAACTCCCTGAGTTCACTCAGAGTCACGTCCATCTAGTCCGTGATGCCATCCAGCCATCTCATCCTCTGTTGTCCCCTTCTCCTCCTGCCCTCAATCCCTCCCAGCATCAGAGTCTTTTCCAATGAGTCAACTCTTCGCATGAGGTGGCCAAAGTACTGGAGTTTCAGATTTAGCATCATTCCTTCCAAAGAAATCCTAGAGTTGATCTCCTTCAGAATGGACTGGTCGGATCTCCTTGCAGTCCAAGGGACTCTCAAGAGTCTTCTCCAACACCACAGTTCAAGAACTAAATCAAATTCCTTACAATTATACAATGGAAGTGACAAATAGATTCAAGGGATTAGATATAATAGAGTGCCTAACGAACTATGAATGGAGGTTCACAACATTGTACAAGAGGCAGTGACCAAACTATCCCCAAATGCAAAATGGAAAAATGTTTGCCTGAGGAGGCCTTACAAAAAGCTGAGAAAAAGCAAAAGGCAAAGGAGAAAAGGAAAGATACACCCATCTGAAGGCAGAGTTCCAGAGAAGAGCAAGGACAGATAAGAAAGCCTTCCTAAGTGAACAATGCAAATAGGAAAAACGATAGAATGGGAAAGACTAAAAGGCTCTTCAAGAAAATTAGAGATACCAAGAGAGTGTTTCATGCAAAGATAAGCACACTAAAGGACAGAAATGGTATAGACCTAATGGAAGTTGAAGAGATTAAGAAGGGTGACAAGAATACACAGAAGAACTATAAAAATAGGTCTTAATGACCTGGATGACCATGATGATGTGATCACTAACCTAGAGCCAGACATCCTGGGCCTTAGGAAGTATCACTACAAACAAAGCAAGTGAAGGTGATGGAATTCCAACAGAGTTAATTCAGATCCTAAAAGATGATGATGTTATAGTACTACACTCAATATACCAGCAAATTTGGAAAACTCAGCAGTGGCTACAGGACTGAAAAGGTTAGTTTCATAGCAATCCCACAGAAGCACAATGCCAAAGAATGTTGAAACTACTGCACAATTGCACTCATCTCACATAGTTGAAAGGTAATGCTCAAAATCCTTCAAGCTAGGCTTCAGTGGTATGTGAACCAAGAACCTCCCCGTATAAAGCTGGATGTAGAAAAGGGTGAAGAATAAGAGATTAAATTGTCAACATTCATTGAATCATAGGAAAAGCAAGGGAGTTCCAAGAAAACATCTACCTCTGCTTTTTCGACTATACTAAAGCCTTTGACTGTGTGACTCACAACAAACTGTGAAAAGTTCTAAAAGCACAAAAATATCAGACCACCTTGACTCCTGTGAAACTGGTATGCAGGTAAATAAGTAACAGTTAGAACTGGACATGGAACAACTGACGGGTTCAAAATTAGAAAAGGAGTAAATCAAGGCTGTATATTGTCACCTTGCTTATTTAACTTCTATACTCAGTCATGTCCAATTCTTTGACCCCATAGACTATACAGTCCATGGAATTCTCCAGGCCAGAATACTGGAGTGGATAGCTATTCCCTTCTCCAGGGGATCTTCCCAACCCAGGAACAAAACTGGGCTCTCCTGCATTGCTGGTGGATCTTTACCAGTTGAGCTACCTGAGATGCCTTATGCACAGAACATCATGCAAAATGAAGGGCTGGGTGAATCACAAGCTGGAATCAAGATTGCTGAGAGAAATGTTAATAACCTCAAATATGCACAATGATACCACCACAATGTCAGTGAGAGGGTAACAGGCAGGGAGGCCAGGGGTCTCCAAATGGAGGAAATAGGGTGCAATGTCAGACATTTTTTAATCTCTCCCTTAAGCAGCAGGAGGAAACAAACTACAAGTGTCAGATTTTTTTTTCCTTAAAAGGAGGTTTCTCTATGGAAATGCTTTTCTTAAGCTCTGTTAATGTTCCACCTAAGACTAACTTTTTTTTTCCTTTTCTCAAATCTTGGACTAATAATAGCTCAACAAAATCATATTCATATTAATTGTTTTATGGCTAGGGGATGACATACCTCATGCCATCCTATCTGAAACATGAATATTGTGGGAAAAGGGCCTTGTGAAACTCCTTCAGCCTTGAGGTGTCTCTCTTATCTGATTAATAGCTTTCTAACAAACATAATTTAACTTATATGCAGAGTACATCATGAGAAATGCTGGGCTGGAAGAAGCACAAGCTGGAATCAAGATTGCCAGGAGAAATATCAATAACCTCAGATATGCAGATGACACAAGCCTTATGGCAGAAAGTGAAGAGGAACTAAAAAGCCTCTTGATGAAAGTGAAAGAGGAGAGTGAAAAAGTTGGCTTAAAGCTCAACATTCAGAAAATAAAAATCATGGCATCCGGTCCCATCACTCCATGGGAAATAGATGGGGAAACAGTGGAAACAGTGTCAGACTTATTTTGGGGCTCCAATATCATTGTAGATGGTGATTGCAGCCATGAAATTAAAAGACTCTTACTCCTTGGAAGAAAAGTTATGACCAACCTAGATAGCATATTCAAAAGCAGAGGCATTACTTTGCCGACTAAGGTCCGTTTAGTCAAGGCTATGGTTTTTCCCGTGGTCATGTATGGATGTGAGAGTTGGACTGTGAATAAAGCTGAGCACTGAAGAATTGGTGCTTTTGCACTGTGGTGTTGGAGAAGACTCTTGAGAGTCCCTTGGACTGCAAGGAGATCCAACCAGTCCATTCTGAAGGAGATCAGCCCTGGGATTTCTTTGGAGGGAAGATGCTGAAGCTGAAACTCCAGTACTTTGGCCATCTCATGTGAAGAATTGACTCATTGGAAAAGACTCTGATGCTGGGAGGGATTAGGGGCAGGAGGAGAAGGGGACGACAGAGGATGAGATGGCTGGATGGCATCACTGACTCTATGGACATGAGTCTGAGTGAACTCCGGGAGTTGGTAATGGACAGGGAGGCCTGGCATGCTGCGATTCATGGGATCGCAAAGAGTCGGACACAACTGAGTGACTGAACTGAACTGAACTGAACAGACATAAAACAGATTGCTAAAACTAACAAGGAGGGGCACTCTCTGTCCCCCTTCTGATGTCTGTGTCAGAAGCTTTCTCTGTCCCTTTTTATACTTTAATAAAACTCTGCTACACAAAAGGTCTTGAGTGATCAAGTCTGGTCCCTGGTCCCAAAGCTAAATCTTCTTCTTCAGAGATCACGAATCCAACACCTTTGGTGAAAGATACTTACCTTTCACCATAAGCTACCAGCAGAAAACAAAGAGAAACTAAAGAGCCTCTTGATGAGGGTGAAAGAAGAGAGTGAAAAAACTGGCCTAAAACTCAACATTCAAAAAACTAAGATCATGACATCCAGTCCAATCACTTCACGATAAGTAGATGGGGAAATAATGGAAACAGTGACAGAATTTATTTTCTTGGGCTCCAAAATCACTGTGGATAGTGACTGCAACTATAAAATTAAAAGATGCTTTCTACTTGGAAGAAAAACTATGACAAAGCTAGACAGCATATTAAAAAGCAGAGACATCAGTCTGCTGGCAGAGGTCAGCATAGTCAAAAACTATGGTTTTACTAGTAGTCTTGTATAGATGTGAGTGTTGGACCACGAAGAATGCTGAGCACCAAAAAATTGATGCTTTCAACTGGGGTGCTGAAGAAGACTCTTGAGAGACACTTGGACAGCAAGGAGATTAAACCAGTCAATCCTAAAGGAAATCAACACTGGATAATTATTGGAAGGATTGATGCTGAAGCTGAAGCTCTAAT
This sequence comes from Capricornis sumatraensis, assembly GCF_032405125.1. Lineage (NCBI taxonomy): Eukaryota > Metazoa > Chordata > Mammalia > Artiodactyla > Bovidae > Capricornis > Capricornis sumatraensis. Next base: position 45,245,484 of record NC_091085.1, on the reverse strand, counting down.
ACTTTGGCCACCTGATGCAAAGAGCCAGCTCACTAGAAAAGACTCTGATGCTGGGAAAGATTGAGGTCAGGAGAAGGGAGTGACAGAGGATGAGATGGTTGGCTGGTATCATGGCCGCAATGAACATGAGTTTTAGCAAACTCCAGGAGATAGTGAAGGACAGGGAAAACTGGCACAGTGCAGTCCCTGGAGTCACAGAGAGTCGGACATGACTGAGTGAGTGAACAGAATGTCTTAGTAGAATTAGGATCACCGTAATCAGCTGAAACTCCAGTACTTTGGCCACCTCATGTGAAGAGTTGACTCATTGGAAAAGACTCTGATGCTGGGAGGGATTGGGGGCAGGAGGAGAAGGAGAAGACAGAGGATGAGATGGCTGGATGGCATCACTGACTTGATGGACGTGAGTTTGAGTGAACTGCGGGAGTTGGTGATGGACAGGGAGACCTGGCGTGCTGCGATTCATGGGGTTGCAAAGAGTAGGACACAACTGAGCGACTGAACTGAACTGAACTGAATCCAGTATGACATTATCTTAGTACAACTAATTTTGTTTTGGGTTGGCCAAAAGTTTCATTCAGATTTTTCTATAAGATATTATGGAATAAAATAAGATGCCTATTTCCAGATGAATTCACAGTCAAAAGTACTGGGTAGATATGGATATTTGTGGGACACCTTGGGGTTTTCCAGGTGGCCTTGTTGGTAAAAACAACAACAACAACAAAAACAACAACAAACCTGCCCACCAATGCAGGGGATGTAAGAGACACATTTCAATCTTTGGGTCTGGAAGGTCCTCTGAAGGAGGGCATGGCAACACACTCCAGTATTCTTGACTAGAGAATCCCATAGATAGAGTTGAACTGTGGGGTATAGTCCACAGGTTCACAAAAAGTTGGACAAGACTAATGAGATCTAGCAGGCACAGCACCATACAAGTTTTTCTTAAGCACAGGCTCTGTGCCACCTTTCTAAATTTATGTTTCACTCTTTCTCCTCTTATTATAACATCACATAATGATCTTGGTATGTGTTGAGATCCTTTAATGAACCGGAACCTGTTGGTCCGAAGTCGATAATAAGAAAGTAAAGGAGAATGAGGCTGCTACTCCTTGGTTTACACAGAGAGCCAATAAAGCCCCTGGCACGGGGCTTGGTCTGTTCACGGAGGCCTCAGGTGCCCTCTCGATGGGGTGAAGGCACAGAGTGCCTTCTCAAGAGGGTCTTAGAAGCCCAGGCAGAAAAGTGAACTCAGAGGGCCTCTGTGCTCCAAAGAAGTAGCCTGAGAGAGAGAGAGAAAGAAAGAGAAAGAAAGACATGGGACCAGAGCTCTGATGGAGCAAAGGTGTTTTAATCAACATGGTGTAGGCCTATATACTGTCTTACAAGATAGTTATTCTCAGCAAAGATAAAGATTAAAATTCCAGACTTACAAAACATAAGCAATCCATATTAAAGAGAGAGAGAGTTGTAAACAATCACTTTTACCATATGGTTCACAAGAAGGAAGAGGGTACTTGTCACCCTGATAAGTTGCTTAGCCTCCTGTTAAATGCTTCCTGACAGGTATGTATTTAAATAAGAAAATATAAAATGTAGATTAAATTCCTACATGTGTTATTACAATGTCTCTTGATAATTTTCCTCTTAAGCCTTACAGACTGTCTTTACTGTTCTTGTGCATAGACCATCTCAGTCTCTAATTAAGTATAATCTAACCATTATTTCAAAAGATTCTACCTTTTTTGCCTATGGAAGCATTTTGCTCACCAAGTGATATAAAAATGACTAGCACCAAGCAAGAAAATAATCATAATGTCTAGCCTCTAATAAAAGTTCCCAGATTACACAATAGAGAAAAAAGGACTAATGGAAATAAGACAACAAAATATAAAGTATCCTAATTGGAAGGCACAGAGAATAGGGTGTTTTAAAAAATTCTGTTTGTTTATGTATTTATGTTTGCCTTGTGGTAGGTGTTCATTGTTGCATGGGCTTTTCTCTAGCTGCAGAGAATGGGGGCTACTCTCTAGTTGCTCTGCAGGGGCTTCTCATTGCAGTGTCTTCTCTTGTTGAGGAGCACAGACTCTAGGGCAGGTGGGCTTCAGTAGCTGTGGCTCCTGGCCTCTAGAGCACAGGCTCAATAGTTGTGACTCATGAGTTCAGCTGCTCTGCAGCATGTGGGATCCTCCTGGATCAGGGATTGAACCTATGTCTCCTGTAGTGACAGGCAGAACCTTTACTATTAGACCACCTAGGAAGCCTGACAATAGTGTATTTTTAAATACAAACAAGATATCACTGAGCTGTGGGAAAATGTCAAGCGGCCTAATACTGTGTATTTGGAGTTACCAAAATAGGGGTGGTATAGGTAGAAAAAAAAATAATATGAACAATGGCCAAAGGTCAATACTTTTTCTGAATGTACTCCAATTTATTAACACAAATAATCCAATAATTTCAACAAACCCCAAATGCAATGAATAAGAAGAAAATTATATCAAGGGATGACAGAGTCAAATTACTGAAAAAAATATATAAAAGGAAAATCTTAAAAGGAGGTAAAGGAAAAAGATACAGAGAAGCAGATAGTGATGAAAGCAGGTACCCTGTTGTAAACAAAGAGAGTAGAGGAACACCTTAAAATATTGAGTGGGAAAAAATGTGACCAAGAATTGTAAACCTAATGGAAATAAGTTTCATAAAAAATGTGAAAATAAATAATTTTTCTGACATCCAAATGTGGGAGCAGTTTCACCAGCAACAGACTTGTATTACAGATATATAAAATAACATTCTGCAAGAAGAAAGAATATAGCGGAGTAAAATATAAATCTTAAAAAAAGGAAGTAGAGGACCACAAATAGCAAATACACAGTTAATATATGACATTTTATGAATTATTTTAGAGCTTTTTAAAACAAAATTACATAGTGTGGTATATGCAGCATAAATTTTTTAAAAAAATTTATTTTTATTTTTATTTTTACTTTATTTTAATTACAATACTGTATTGGTTTTGCCATACATTGGCATGAATCCACCACGGGTGTACATGCATTCCCAAACATGAACCCGCCTCCCACCTCCCTCCCCCTAACATCTCTCTGGGTCATCCCTGTGCACCAGCCCCAAGCATGCTGTATCATATGCAGCATAAATTAAAAAAAAAAAAATTGTGGCTAATGTAACAACAAAATAAATTCAAAAAGTGAAAATATTCAAAAGAAGATAGACAAAGAAGAAAGAATGATAAAAAAAAAAAACACATGGAAAACATGTAAAACAAATACTTAAGTGAGACTTTAAATGCCAAAATATCAAAAACAACATGAAATGTAAATGATGTAGGAGCCAAAGCGAAAAGAAAAGATTGTCAGATTGGATCAAAACATAAGACCACATATCTCCTGTTAATGGAAAATACACTATAAATAAAATAAAAGATTATAAACTAATGTACCATGCACTTAATAATAGAGCTTCAAAATACCTGAGCAAAGCTTGTAGTACTTCCCTCGAAAACAGACAAATCCAAATTATAGTCATATTCTATGTGGCAAAACTTAAAAAAAAAGACATTGCTGCATTGTTGATGCCTAAACTCCAGAGTTGCATTGAATTTCAAACAGTTTTTACTTTTTAAAATTTTTGGTATTAATGTCTTCGTTCTGTTTCAGACTTTGAAATAAATTGAAGGTACTGTCCAGATATCCTGTAGAACATCCTTCAAATTGAGTCTGTCTTATCTTTTTCTAGTAATAGTTCTATGATGAAATTTTTGAAAGAATACAGCAGAAGTGAAGTGGTTTTCTGGTCATATCATGCCAAAGGTTACATGATATTCTCATGACACCACCGGTGACATTAGTCATCATTGATTGGACAAGAAAGTATTGCCAGATTTATCCACTGCAAAGTTGCTGTTTTCCTCTTTCTTTAATATATATTTTTTGGAAGCAAGTAACTAAATTTTTCCAGTCTCATGGAGTAATGCAAGAACTAAACCTCCTTCCCATAGGGAGTATTTATACATATTATTTAGAATTCTTCTATAAGGAAGATTTTTCTCCCCTCTCTCTTTTGCTTTTTCAAAATTTGTATCACTATGGACTCACACATATTTGCTGCATTTTTTGAGGTTATATTTCAAATCTACAATATCATGTTGTTGAAATTGTTCCAGCTTTGGCTTTGCTGGTGGCTCAGATGTTAAAGAATCTGCCTGCATTGCAGGAGACCCTGGTTCGATTGCTGAGTTGGGAAGATCCCCTGCAGAAGGAAATGACAATGCTCTCCAGTATTCTTGCCTGGAGAATTCCATGGACAGAGGAGCCTGGTGGGCTACAGTCCATGAGGTCACAAAGAGTCAGACACAACTGAGCAGCTAACACTACTACTATTATCCTAAAGATATGTAAATATGCAACAAAAGAGTAAAATAACTTACAAATTTACATAGATTTATTATCCATAATAACCAAAGTATGGAAACAATCCATGCAGTCTTGTATATTTTTATGGTTGATGTGGATTATTTTCCCAATTTATTTGCTGACCTAATCTATAAAGGGAATACACATGCCTTCCCCTTTGACTTTATTTGGAAGTACAAAATTGCTCACTAATGGAGTGAGAGAGAAGCTGATACATGCCACCAAAATTTTATAAAATGTGTGGTCTTCCATTTTCTTTTTCTTTTACCTGATACCATGAAAATAAAACATCTAAATTAGGGCCTATTTTCTCAGCTTGGATTGAAAAGGTCATAGAAAGCAAAATAAGGAGAAAGAAATAACTTTTGTAATGCAACACAGATTTGTGGGTTGATTCACTTGGTATATCTCTTAAAAAACATTCCTTCTTTTAACAGCACAGATTAGAAAATCCAACATTAAAAATATAATAATAAATAAAAACATATTTTGGAAAATCCTTAAAGTCTTCCTCTTTTAGAATCTTGTGTAGAATCTCGTGCTTAATCCTGGTGCATTATAATTCATAGCCCTAAATATCAGTGTAGTAAATAAAAGAGATCAGTGGTTCAAGCAAAAGACGACTATGCTGAATCTACAAAACTTTTTGGTTTGTTTGTCTACCAACTTTAAAGTCAAATAATTGCTTTGAAGTGAGGAGATATTGAATGACAGAAGTGAGTAAGTCAGAGTTAAATCAACTTAATTCATTTGCCAAGCTCTTTCTCTAAGATATTGAAAAGTAAACTAATATTATTTTGTAACATTAGCAAACTTCCATTTCCTGTTTTTCTTCATAATTTATTCAAGATTCAGAAGGGACACAAAAATTTCCATAGTATTGAAAAGTTTTATACAGACTAAGGAGCATTTTACAATCTTTCCATTAATAGTGACTTTAAAAGTATGTGGTTCTAAATGCAACATACATTGTTTTTTTCTTACACATTTATAAATTGCTACTGAATCAACTGCCATCTATTTATAAAAATTTGCTAAATTATTTATTTTCTGTTTCCTTTTCCTTCCATATTAATTTCTCCTCTCTCCTTCCATTCTCATTTATCATCTGTAATTTAATTAATTCATCTATTAATATACTTGCCATAATAGTGGTGGTCTACTGGGAGAGATTGGGGGCAGGAGGAGAAGGGGATGACAGAGGATGAGATGGCTGGATGGCATCACTGACTCGATGGACATGAGTTTGAGTGAACTCCGGGAGTTGGTGATGGACAGGGAGGCCTGGCATGCTGCAATTCATGGGGTCGCAAAGAGTCAGACATGACTGAGTAACTGAACTGAGCTGAACTGAACTAGAGAAAGGACACATAATTTTGTGACCAATTCATATTTTGAGTATGTATGGTTTGTTAGTGTTTTCTACTTAGTTTCACATTAATCAATTGATTTATTCAAAACTGATTTGATATTATGACACCAATTATATTCTAGAAACTGGCTTAGGTACCTGAGATTAGGATATAAGCAAAACCCACATGATTTAAATTTAACTAAGAAAGGGGATGATATTAACAAAAATCCCATTATCTAATTTCAGTTGTAATATTCATAAGAAAGGGAACAAATAATCTTGTTTGGCAGAATTGGGGAAGGTCTCACTTAATGCGAAACAATGAGGCATGAGGAGTTTTAAGGAGTTAATTATGGAGTAAAAGAAAGAGAATTTCAAGGAGAACAGCATTGGCAAAACCCGTGAAATTTAAAGGAGATCTGAGGAAACTAAGAGAATATATGTGCTACCATCAGAGATTTGTCTATAATTAATTATTATATGCAGCTACAATCTTACTAAACTTTGGATATCATTGTTACATTAGTTTTGCAAAATAAGCTCTATCCATCTTCATCCTCTGTGTGAGTATCCCAGAGAGATTTAAGTAGCAAGGGCATCATCTCACTAAAGACTAGGAGTGCTTAAATGTTGTAATACTTTGATTCTAGTCTGAGCACAATTATTTTTCTACCTTTCAATCCAGACATTCCATTGACCTTTGGTGTTTGACTCCTGAGTCTTAATATATTTAAGCATTTCAAAGGTAGTATTAACCTTTCTGTCTCATTTTTTTCTTAACATTTTATTTTACTTATAATTAGAGGATAGTTACTTTGCAAAATAGTGATGGTTTCTGTCATAAATTAACATGAGTTAGCAATAGGAATACACATCATCTCCCTCTTAAACCTCTCTCCCACCTCCCTCCCCAATCTCACCCCTCTAGATTGTCACAGAGCTCTAGCTTTGGGTTCCTTAAATCACACAGCAAATTCCCACAAGCTATCAATTTTACATATGGTAATGTATATTTTTTAATATCACTCTCTCAAGTCTTCCCACTCCCTCTGTCTTCCACTGTGATCAAAAGTCTGTTCTTTATGTCTGTTTCTCCTTTTAGTTCAGTTCAGTTCAGTCGCTCAGTCGTGTCCTCTTTGCGACATCATGAATCGCGGCACGCCAGGCCTCCCTGTCCATCACCGACTCCCGGAGTTCACTCAGACTCATGTTCATTGAGTCAGTGATGCCATCCAGCCATCTCATCCTCTGTTGTCCCCTTCTCCTCCTGCCCCCAATCTCTCCAGCATCAGTCTTTTACAATGAGTCAACTCTTTGCATGAGGTGGCCAAAGTATTGGAGTTTCAGCTTTGCTTCCCTGCAAATAGGATCACCAGTACCATCTTTCTAGATTCCATATATGTTTTGATTTCTTCCAAACTGTGGACATAAAAAGCTGGCAGTGACATTTAATGCTGCTGCTCTCCACCTTTCTAGTATTTTAAAATTTTTTTGCAGTATAGATGATTTACAAAATTATATCAGTTTTCCCCTTCATGGATCACAACCTTGTGGCAAATGGGCTTGCATAATTCAGCAAAGCTATGAGCCATGCCCTGCAGGACCACCCAAGATGGATGGGTCATAGTGAAGAGTTCTGATAAAATATGATCCAATGGAAGAGGAAATGGCAACCCATTCCAGTATTCTTCCTGGTAGAATCCCATAAACAGTATGAAAAGACAAAGGATATGACATCAGAAGGTGAGCCCCCACCCCAGGTTGGAAGGTGTCTAATATACTCCTGGGGAAGAGAAGAGGGCAATTACTAATAGCTCCAGAAATAATGAAGTGGCTGGGCCAAACTGGAAACAACACTAAACTGTAGATGTGTCTGGTGCTCAAAGTTTGAGGTTGTAAAGAATTAATAATGCACTCATTGTTGTTTGGTAGCTAAGTTGTGTCTGACTCTTTGTGACCCCATGGATTGCAGAACACCAGGCTTCCCTCTCCTTCACTATCTCCTGGAGTTTGGTCAAACTCGTGTGCACTGAGTTGATGATGCCACCCAAACATCTCATCCTCTGTCATCCCCTTCTCCTCCTGCACTCATTATTTCCCAAGATTAGGCTCCTTTTCAATAAGTAAGCAGTCAACAGTTTTGAACAATGTGACCAAAGTATTAGAGCTTCAGCTTCAGCATCAGTTCTTCCAATGACAGCCCTATACTGTAAAGAATAATATTGCATAGGAACCTGGAGAGTTAGGTCTACTGTGTGTTCTTTCAGTTACTCAGTTGTGTCCGATTCTTTGGAGACCCATGGAATGTATCTGGCTAAGCTCCTCTGTCCATGGACTTTTCTAGGCAAGAATACTGGAGTGGATTGCCACTTGCTACTCCAGGGTATTTTCCCAACCAAGGATCAAATCTGCATCTCTCATGTCTCCTGCATTGGCAGGAAGATTCTTTACCACCAGCACCATTTGGGAAGCCATAAATCAAGGTAAATTAGATGTGCTCAAGCAGGAGGTATCAAGAGTGAACATTGATATCTTAGTGAATTAAAGTGGGCCAGAATGGGCAAATTTAATTCAGATAGCTATTATATCTACTACTGTGGGCAAGAATCAATTAGAAGAAATAAAATAGCCCTCATAGTCAATGAGAGAGTTTGAAATGTAGTACTTGGGTAAAGTCTCAAAAACAACAGAATGATTTCATTCCATTTCCAAGGCAAACCATTCAATGTCACAGTAATCCAAGTCTCTGCCCTAACCACTGATGCTGAATAAACTGAAGCTGACTAGTTCTATGAATACATACAACACTTTCTAGAACTAACACACCCCCTCAAAAAGAAATATATCCTTTTCATCATAGGAGATTAGAAAGCAAAAATAAGAAATCAAGAGATATCAGGAATAAAAGTTAAGTTTGGCCTTGGAGGACAAAATGAATCAGGACAAAAGCTAACAGAGTTTTGTCAAGAAAGCAGACTAATCATAGCAAACACCCTTTTGCAACAATCCAAGAAACGACCATTCACATGAACATCACCAGATTGTCTATACTGCAATCAAATGGATAATGTTCTTTGCAGCCAAACATGGAGGAACACTATACAGTCAGTAAAAACAAGACCTGGAGCTGAACGTGACTCAAATCATGACCTTCTTATTGCAAAATTCAGGCTTAAAATGAAGAATGTAAGAAAAACCACTAGGCCATTCAGGAATGACCTAAATAAAATCCCTTATGATTATACAGTGAAGGGAACAGATAGATTAAAGTGATTAGATTCAGTAGACAGAGGCCTAAAGAACTAAGAACAGAGATTTGCAACATTGTACAGGAGTCAGTGACCAAAACTATCCCCCCAAAAAAGAAATGCAATAAAGCAAAGAGGTTGTCTGAGGAGGCTTTAAAAGTAGCTGAGGAAAGAACAGAAGTGAAAGGCAAGGGAAAGAGGGAAATATATATCCAACTGAATGCAGAGTTCCAGAGAAGAGCAAAGAGAAATAAGGTTTTCTTAAATGAAAAATGCAAAGAAATAGAGGAAAACAACAGAATGGGAAAGATGAGAGATTAATTCAAGAAAATTGTTGCTATCAAGGAAACATTTCATGCTAGGATGCTCAGGGTAAAGGATAGAAAGTGTAAGGAAGGACTCATAGAAGCAGAAGAGATTAAGAAGAGATGGCAAGAATACAGAGAAGAAAGGCCTTAATGATCCAGATTATCATGATGATATGGTCACTCACCTATAGCCAGACATCTTGGAGTGTAAAGTCAAGTGGGCCTTGGGAAGTATTAGTATAAACAAAGCTATTGGAAGTGATGGAGTTACAGCTGAGCTATTTAAAAACATGAAAGATGATACTGAAAAAGTGCTACACTCAATATGTCAGCAAATTTGAAAAATGTATTAGCGGTCACAGGATTGGAAATGTCAGTTTTCATTCCAATCCCAAAGAAGGGCAATGCCAAAGAATATTCAAACTACCATACAATTGCACTCATTTCACATGCTAGCAAAATTATGCTCTAAAAATCGGTGAACTGATCTTCAGCACTATTCCAGTATTCAAGAAGTTCCAGATGTCCAAGCTGGATTTAGAAAAGGCAGAGGAACTAGAGAACAAATTGCCAATGTCTGTTGGATAATAGAGAAAGCAAAGGAGCTCCAGAAAAACATCTACATCTGCTTCATCGACTATACTAAAGCCATTGACTCTGGATCATAACAAACTCTTGACAATTTTTAAAAAGATGGAAATCCAGACCACCTTAACTGTCCTGAGAAATTTGAATGCAGGTCAAGAAGCAAAAGTTAGAATAGGACATGGAGCAACGAGTTGGTTCCAAATTTGGAAAGAAGTACAACAACACTGTATATTGTTACCTTCCATATTTAATTTGTCTGCAGAGTACTTCAGGCAAAAGCCCGGGCTGGATGAATCACTAGCTAGAGTCAAGAATGCCAGGGCAGTCATCAACAACCTCAGATATACAGATGATACCACCCTAATGGCAGTAAGTAAAGAGGAACTAAAGAGTCTCTTGATGAGACTGAAGGGGGAGAGTGAAAAAGCTGGCTTGAAGCTCAGCATTAAAATACTAAGATTATGGAATCTAGCATTCATGGCAAATAAAAGTGGAAATAGTGGAAGTGGTGACAGATTTTATTTTCTTGGGGACCATACACACTGCAGATGGTTACTGAAGCCATGAAATTAAGACACTTGCTATTTAGAAGAAAAGCTATTACAAACCTAGACAGCATATTAAAAAGCAGAGACATCACTTTGCCAAAAAAGGTCCATCTATTTAAAGCTATGTTTTTTTCCAGTAATTATGTACAGATGTGAGAGGTGCTGAGCACCAAAGAATGGATACTTTTAACTTGTGGTTCTGGGGAAGACTCTTGGGAGTCCCTTGGACTGCAAGGAGATGAAACCAGTCAATACTAAAGGAAATCAACTCGGAACATTCATTAGAAGGACTGATGCTGAAACTGAGTCTCCATTATTTTGGCCACCTGATGCAAAGAGTAAACTCATTGGAAAAGACCTAGATGCTGGGAAAGTTTGAAGGCAAAAGAAGAAGAAGAAGGCAGCAGAGGATGAGATTGTTAGATATTATCACTGACTCAGTGGACATAAATTTGAGCAAACTCCAGGAGATAGTAGAGGACAGAGGAGCCTGGTGTGCTACAGTACATGGGGTCACAGAGTTGGACAAGATTTTTCAACTGAACAATAACAACAGATTAGTTTCAGGTATAATGTATAACAAGGAATTCAGCTATACATATATAGACATTTATTTTATTCAGATTTTAATTTTGTATATTTCTCTTTTCTAATCATATATTCTATATGCTGTGATAGACACTATCTATCTATTCTATTTTGCAATGATTAGTTCTTTTACTCTGGAATATAGGCTCAAAATGCCGAACTACAAACACATACTTTCTGTGCAGAGGATTTATATAAACAATTGTGATGCTTCGTAAAATTTCAGGTGGATTACATCAGAAATCATCACTTATAATTACACAGATATATGTTTTCTGACAAAGAAAATATGTTCAAAGTTTGAAAATATGCTAAAATCCTCAAAGTAGAATGAACATATATATCACATTTTTTTTTATATTGCAGAAATAGTGTTTGCTATAATTGCAGATGATTTTACCAGCTTACATTAAGTACAAGGGTAAATTTAATAGGATAGTATTAATTGTTTTGCAACTTTCCAAAATAATATAAAAAATTATGACACAGACACTGAATATAGATGTACAGAAGAATGAAGCAGAATCAGTTCAGTTCCGTTCAGTCGCTCAGTCGTGTCTGACTCTTTGTGACCCCATGAATCGCAGCACGCCAGGCTTCCCTGTCCATCACCAGCTCCCGAAGTTCACCCAAACCCACGTCCATCAAGTCGCTGATGCCATCCAGCCATCTCATCCTCTGTCGTCCCCTTCTCCTCCTGCCCCCAATCCCTCCCAGCATCAGAGTCTTTTCCAATGAGTCAACACTTTGCATGAGGTGGCCAAAGTACTGGGGTTTCAGCTTCAGCATCAGTCCTTGCAAAGAACACCCAGGACTGATCTCCTTTAGGATGAACTGGTTGGATCTCCTTGCAGTCCAAGGGACTCGCAAGAGCCTTCTCCAACACCAAAGTTCAAAAGCATCAATTCTTCGGTGCTCAGCTTTCTTCACAGTCCAACTCTCACATCTATACATGACTACTGGAAAAACCAAAAGCCTTGACTAGAGGGACCTTTGTTGGCAAAGTAATGTCTCTGCTTTTTAATATGTCATCTAGTTAGAGACACCCGAAATGAATACACACGGGTAAATTTATGATATGAATGGCTGAAAGAAGTGTTTGCATTTGGAGAACTTGAAACATACAGGTACAAACTTAGAAATTGTAATGCAATTTTGACAGTGGTTGGTTTTAAATTAAATGTTTATTATTAATAATCTCAAGATAGAAGTGAAAAAGTAAGTTCCAAAGTCACTTTCATTCTGGGATTTCTCTTTATAAGTCTCTTCAGACTACATTTCTGGGTAAATTTAAAAATGCAAAGACTAGATAATTACATTCAGACAGTGAGCTCTGTATATATAAATAAATTCATATATCCTATATAGCATCTACTATCTCCTCAGTTTTATTATTGATACATTTTACAATCAAGCATAATATAAGCACATCTTTTGTCCAGTGGGTAAGGAGAAAACTTTGAAAACCACTGGCAAAAACTAAGAAAAGTTAATTCACTATTGAACTTTTGTTAAAAAAGATGACTTGGGTCAAGATGACTTGACCAGAACTTGATTGTAATCCTATAGTGACTAAGACTAAACATTGTATGAATAGAGATCAGAGATATTATACCAATAACAATTAATTCTTCAAATATAATTAAAATATGAAATCTCTGCCCTATTAACATTTTAAGTGTACAAAACAGTCCTATAAACCATATGTCAATTATTGTACAGAGATAACTAGAATCTTCTCATCTTGCATGACTGAAATTTTGAATCCATTGAACAGCAACTTCCATTTCCCCTCACCTCAACCCTAGACAATATCATTCTATTTTACATTTCTATGAGTCTGACTACTTCAAATACCTTACACAAGTGAGATCATGCAGTATTTTCCTTTCTGTAACTGGCTTATTTCACTTAGCTTACAGTCCTTGAGTTCATACAAGTTGTACCATATGACAGGATTTTGATCTTTTTTAAAGATTAGATAGTAGTTAATTTGAAGTATATATCACATTTTCTTTATTTCTTCATGAATTAATGCATATTTATGGAGTTTCTTACACTTGTACTGGACATAATGTTTAAATGATATGGAAGTCTAGATATATTTTTAAGATTGTGTTTTAAGTTTTTTTTTTTTAATAAATAACTAAAAGTGAAATTGTTGGATCATATGATGGCTCTATTTTTAGTTTTGGGTGGAGGGAATTATTCTATTTAGATAGTAGCTGATTATTTTATATTCCTATAAACAGTACACAGAGTACAAATTTCTCTAAATCTTGCAAACACATTTTGCATTCTGGGTTTTTGTTTGTTTGTTTGTTTACAATGGTCACCTTAATAATGCTAAATCTTTGAGGTTTTGGTATTTCTTTCCCTAATGATTAGGGATGCTGAGCACATTTTCATACACCTGTTGGCCATTTCCCTGTTTTCACTGAAGAGCTGTCTATTCAAGTCCTTTGCTCAGATTCTTTAGGTAGGTTATTTGCTTATTCAGTTCAGTTCAGCTTAGTCCTTCAGTTGTGTCCAACTCTTTGCAATCCAATGGACTGCAGCCTGCCAGGCCTCCCTGTCCATCACCAACTCCCAGAGCTTTCTCAAACTCATGTTCATCGAGTCTGTGATGCCATTTAGCCATCCCATCCATTGTCGTCCCTTTCTCCTCCACTCTTCAGTCTTTCCCAACATCAGGGTCTTTTTCAGTGAGTCAGTTCTTCACATAAGGTGGACAGAATATTGGAGATTCAGTCTGATCATCAGTCCTTCCAATGAATATTTAAGACTGACTGGTTTGATCTCCTTGCAGTCCAAGGGACTCTTAAGAATCTTCTCCAACACCACAGTTCAAAAGCATCAGTTCTTTGGCTCTCAGCTTTCTTTATGGTCCAACTCTCAGATCCATACATGACTACTGGAAAAAGCCATCACTTTCACTAGATGAACCTCTGTCAGCAAAGCAATATCTCTGCTTTTTAATATGCTGTCCAAGTTTGTCATAGCTTTTCTTCCAAGGAGCAAGCATCTTTTAATTTTATGGCCGCAGTCACTATCTGCAGCAATCTTAGAGCCCAAGAAAATAAAGCCTGGCACTGTTTTCATTGTTTCATGAAGTGATGGTACTAAATGCTCAAAAGTAACCATTTGCCTATTACTATTGAATTATATGAGTTGTTTATATATTCTGGATATTGATTCTTTATCAGATATATGATTTGCAAATATTTCTCCCATTCTACATATTGTCCTTCAATCTTTGTGGCTGTTTTCTTTGTGGCATAGAAGTTTTTAAATTTGAGGTAGTTCCACTTTATATTTGTTTATATGGACTGTACTTTTGGTATCATACATGGGGAATCATAGCTAAGATGAATATCATGAAGTTTTATGCCTGTGTTTTCTTCCAAGAGTTTTATAACTTCAGGACTCATGTTCAAGTCTTGAGTACATTTGGAGTTTATTTGTGTGTATGGTGTATGACAAGGCTTCACGAGCATTCTTATGTTTGTGACTATCCAGTTTTCCCAGTACTATTTGTTGAAGAGACTGTTCTTTCCCACTGTTTAGTCTTGGCAACCTTGTTTCAGATCAGTTGACAATATATGCAAACATTTATTTCTGGGATGTCTATTTTGTTCAGTTATTCTATGTGTCTGCCTTAATATCAATATTATCTTGTTTTGAATACTATAGCACTGCAATATATTCTGAAGTCAGGAATATGACATCTCTAGTTTTGATTTTCTTTCTGAAAATTGTTTTATCTAATTGATTTATTTTTAGAATTTTGTTATTTTCTTCAATGCAATGGGAATTTTAGTAGGAATTGCATGGAATCTGTATATAATTTTCAGTTCTGAAGCTTGAGTGCTAATTAAGTTTTCCAACCATTGAATATGAAATGTCTTTCCGTTAACCTTTTTTAATTGCTTTCAGCAATGTTTTGTAATTTTTAGTGTACAAGTATTTTTCTTCCTCAATTGGTTTTTCTAAAATAATTTATTCTTTTCATAGTATCATAAATTAGATTGTTTTCTTAATTTCCTTTTTGGATTGTTCATTGTTTGTGTATAGAAATGCAAATAACTTTGTGCATTGAGTTTTTATCCCGACAATTTGCTGATATTTTATTAGTTCTCTTTGTTGTGTTTTTAACTGGTTTCCTTGTTTAATTTACAAGACAATTCCATCTGTGAACAGAGATAAATACTTTTTCTTTCCAATTTGTATATCTTTAATTCCTTTTTCTTGCCTAATGCTCTAGCTAGAAATTCTAATACTGATATTAAATAAAAATGGCAAAGTAGCCATTCATGGCATTTCTTATCTTAGTGGAAAAGCTTTTAATTTTTCCCAGTTGAATGTAATATTAACTGTAGGGATTTTATGTATCACTTTTACTATATTGAAATAATTTCCTTCTATTCCACTGACAGTTTTTATGAGGACACCCTTATTTATGATGGGTTGTTTTTTTCTTGCTGCTTTCAAAATTTATTTTTTGTTCTTTGACTTTTGATAAACTGATTACAATATAACTAAGTGTGTTCTTCCTTAGATTCACAATAACTGGGCTCTACTGGGTTTCTTGAGGGCTTCCCACGTGGTGCTAGTGGTAAAAAACCCACCAATGAAGGATATGTAAGAAATGAGGGTTTGATCCCTGAGTTGGGAAGATCCCTGGAGGAGAGCACTGCAACCCACTCCAGTATTCTTGCCTGGAGTGTCCCATGGACAGAGGATTATGGTGGGCTATAGACCATAGGGTCACAAAAAGACAGATATGACTGAAGTGACCTAGCATGCACACACAGGCTTCTTGAATCTGGATGTTCATTTCATTTGACAGATCTAGGAAGTTTCCAGCCACAATTAAACTTTCTGCCACTTTCTCTTTCTTTCTTCTGGGGCTCCTATAATGTGCATAATGGTTTGCTTTCTTGTAAGTCTCTTTGGCTCTCTTCATTCTTTTTTATTTCTTCCTCTGATTACATAATTTCAGATGGTTTATATTTTAACTTGATGATTCTTCTGCTTGATCAAGTCTACTGTTTAATTCCCCTAGTGAATTTTTCAAGTCAGTTATTTCATTGCCTACACAAAAATTTGTTTGGCTATATTTATTAATTTTATCTATTTGTTGATAGTCTCATTTAATTCCTGCATAATTTTTCAGAGTTCTTTGAGCATCTTCATGACAGTTATTTTTAATTATTTTCCAAGTAATGCATATACTTCTGCTTCTTTATGGCCAATTTCTGATGATTTATTTTGTTACTTTAAGTTTCCATCTTTATTTATGTGCCCTGTTATTTTCGTGTTGGGAGCTGAACATTTAAAAAACAAACAAACAAACAAACAAAAAAACAGCTACAGTTTCCAGGTTTGCTGGATATTTTTAATAGGGAAGATATTCACCAGAAATGTGAGGATGTCCCCCATTTTTCTGTGTATTTGTCTTCCTTGCAGTTTTACCTGTAAATTCCTAACTAGAGAAGTTTTGTTAGCTTTTTTTTTTTTTCCAGAACCCTGTATCTCCTGCTCTCTCTGATGTCTGTGTGCAGAACTGCATGCTCTCTGAAGCTACCTAAAAACTCCCAGCACATTTTGTTCCCAGAAGACCCAGATATCTAAAGCATGCCTGGACCCATCAGTGCTCTGAGTCTGGTGAGAGGAAAAAAAGAAAACAACATAAATAAAATAAAAGCAGTCACTTGGGCAGTCACCCATAGCTGGAATAATGAGTGCTTCATTCTTCTCTTTTTTGTCTATGGGAGAAGCAACCAATCTGTATCAGCCCTTGGCTGCTGTACATTGGTTTCCTTGGAGTAACATAAGTGGCCCAGTTTTGTTGTTGTTGTATGTTCTGAAGCGTGTAGGGTATGTCAGCATACTCTACTATCAGCACATACTCAAGTTTGTCAGCACTCTGAGACAGAAAAGCCAGAAACCAGCTCCTTGGCAGCGTTCCCTGAAGCTGAACAATTGCTTGCAGGCATGCTTCATTCAGCCTGAGGCTTTCTTCCTTGGGATCTGAACTGAGCAGCAGGAGGGATAATGGTGACTCAGTGTATGATAGTTCAAGCTGCCATCTTTTTTTTCATTGGCCCCTGACTGGCACCTTTACCTGTGAGCATTTATATTCAAACAAGATAGAAACTGATCCCTTGGGAAACTTCCAGAAAAGTCTGAAAGTTAGACTTGCTGAGAATTGGGTTTCTGCCTTATTGATTATGTTGGCACTGAGCCAGCTGAAGGGCTCTGGCAAGTTTTACTGCCATGAATTTTCCTACTGGCTTTGATGCAGCTGTTTTCATGCTTGCCTGAGGTGCAAGAGTCTCTTAACTGTTTCATAGATTTCTCACAATGGATTTTGGTCCACAAGTTGCTGTTGAATCAGCTGAATCACAAAATTTAATCTCCATGGTTGAAGAAGACTGTAGGGTTTCCTATTCTCACTATCGAAAGTCATGTCTCTCTGTACACTGTTATAAAATCAAATCTTGGAAATAGAATTTTGAATGAAGTGAAAAGGATATTTTTGTTACTTTTCCAGGTAAAAAGGAGGAAAATCAGGCTTTTGCTTCAAGAAACTGTGTCTGAATCCCAGAGAATTTAATGAGGGGTTTTATAACAGTTGGTCAAAAGGGTGTCTGATAATATTAGACTGTGAGCAGGGCTTGCATTCCATTCATCTTGGGTCAAGTGGTCAGTCTCCTAGTCTTGATGAGATGCTCTGATTCCTTTAATTTTGTCTCAGGTGGTTTCTCCATTGTTTCTCCCTTGATCAGCAACTGTTTGAATCCACCCTTTGGAGTTCAGGGAAGGTCGTGGAGGCTGGAGCCCTGCCTACAAGAAATAGGGTACAGAAAAGACTCTATGCCTGGGAGCCCCAAAGGGCCCCACTTGGTTTCATTCTTCAATCTTTCTGATATCACTCCCATTAATAGTTTGTATTGAATCATTTTTCCTGTTACATTTTCTTGTGATTAATACAATTTGGAGGAAAATGTAGCCTGAATCTGTAAAAATGTGAAGAGAAAGATGACTAGTTAACAAAAAAGAGACAGAGAGGGAAAGAAAAGGAGAGAGAAAGGATGTGGTAAAGCAAGGCAGAATACTCCTAGCCTCCATGCCAAGCGGTTGAGAATAAGACAGATTTTAGTTCCAAAGAATAATGGAAGGCACATTATGACCCCATAAAGTTAACAAGAAGTTAAACTTTTATTTACGATCAGAAACACCGTGTGTGTTCCAAGAAATGTCATGTCATAAATGTAAAGCAGAAAAATTAAAAGCAAATCCATAACTAGGGTATCAACACCCAGAATTATACAATTTATTCACTGATCAGGAATATTTAAATAAATGGTCATGGAAAGTCTAAAATTAACATTTTTATTGCATGTGTAGTTAAGGGTAACATCAGATGTTACCATTATTATAATTAATGTAAATTTTGTTTTTGATTTTCAGGCAAAATCATAAAATTTTAAAAGTTAACCAGAAATACATAAGTAAAGGCAGTAGATATATCAAAAAGTTACATATAAAATAACAATACTAAAATTATTGAAAGATCCATCCATATCTTGATACCTTCTCAGAGGTTAAAGTTCTAAAAGTAATGGTGCTATTGCTTAAAAATAAAATGTAATAAGATTAACCTTTATCTAGAAGAGACTGTCTTGTAAAGATCAGAGTTTTCAGTTGAATGTTGGGCTGCTTAGCCATAACTTTTGCTTATTGTGATGTGGAAAGCAAAACTGGGCAAAAGGATCTAAAACTCATTGTATTTTTAACTCATTTTTTTTCTGTGAAACTAGATCTATAAACTTAATTAGATCTATGTCAAAGTTTAGGTAGATGTTAAAGGTAAGTGAAAATGTGACCACATGAATCAACTACATCTGTGATGAGCATCACAGGAATTATTATTTTAAAATAGAGTAATTTGAATCCTCCAAACCAGCCAGCTAAATCCTGGATTTTAATGGAAGAAGAGGGTGCTCTAAACATTGACACCGTAAAGCTCCCTAGATGAGAACTTTAATTTACAAATGAGATTAAATGGTTTGTGGCATTCAAGTATTCTCAGTTCAGTTCAGTCACTCAGTTGTGTCCGACTCTTTGCGACCCCATGAATCGTAGCACGCCAGGCCTCCCTGTCCATCACCAATTCCTGGAGTTCACTCACACTCATGTCCATCGAGTCAGTGATGCCATCCAGCCATCTCATCCTCTGTCATCCCCTTCTCCTCCTGCCCCTAATCTCTCCCAGCAACAGTCTTTTCCAATGTGTCAACACTTCGCATGAGGTGGCAAAAGTACTGGAGTTTTAGCTTTAGCATCATTCCTTCCAAAGAAACCCCAGGACTGATCTTCTTCAGAATGGACTGGTTGGATCTCCTTGCAGTCCAAGGGACTCTCAAGAGTCTTCTCCAACACCACAGTTCAAAACATCAATTCTTCGGTGCTCAGCTTTCTTCACAGTCCAACTCTCACATCCATACATGACCACTGGAAAAACCATAGCCTCGACTAGATGGACCTTTGTTGGCAAAATAATGTCTCTGCTTTTGAATATGCTATCTAGTTTGGTCATAACTGTTCTTCCAAGGAGTAAGCATCTTTTAATTTCATGGCTGCAGTCACCATCTGGAGTTATTTTGGAGCCCCCCAAAATAAAGTCTGACACTGTTTCCAGTGTTTCCCCATCTATTTCCCATGAAGTGATCAGACCAGATGCCATGGTCTTCATTTTCTGAATGCGGAACTTTAAGCCAACTTTTTCACTCTCCATTTTCACTTTCATCAAGAGGCTTTTTAGTTCCTCTTTACTTTCTGCCATAAGGGTGGTATCATCTGCATATCTGAGGTTATTGATATTTCTCCCAGCAATCTTGATTCCAGCTTGTACTTCTTCCAGTCCAGCGTTTCTCATGATGTACTCTGCATATAAGTTAAATAAGCAGGGTGACAATATACAGCCTTGACGTACTCTTTTTCCTATTTGGAACCAGGCTGTCGTTCCATGTCCAGTTCTAATTTTTGCTTCTTGACCTGCATATAGGTTTCTCAAGAGGCAAGTCAGGTCACGTGGCCCTGTCTCAGATTCCAGAAGACCTTCAGTTAAGGTAAGAGGTCTTCACTCCTATGGCTGGAGGGACATGCCTAATGAAATCTTAATTCCTTTACAGTCTCTCATTTCTTGTTCCCTCGAACCTCCCATGAACAGGCAGGTGGCAGGGGGCACAACTGAGGGACTCTGGAGAGGCTACTCTTCAGCATGTCCCAAAGGCGCTGTCTGCTGGGCCCCAGTAGCTGTTACACAAGCCGGTGGGGGTTCTTCTGTCCTTTCTCTTCTTTGTGCCAAGAATCAGGCCAATGAAATTGTGAGCACTGGTCAGATATTTAACCAATTTTCCAGTGGGCTATGAAGGGGATTCCTTGGCACATTTTTCTGACTGCTTTTTCCTCCTGTCCTTCAGCTCTCTCTGGGGACTCAAGCCCGGCCAAAACTAATGAAAATCAGGCTCTGATGTCTCATTGCAAAAATTCATTGAGAGACAAAGTGGTAAGAGGATCCAGAGAGAAGCCTGACCTCGGACGTGGGGTAGCTTCTCTCAGCCACACTCTGTGCACCGTTGCAGCCACCTGAGTCTGAGGTCAGGGGCAGAAGCCAGGAGGACCCCATGCCTGAGGGGTGGCAGCCAAGAGGAGTTACCCACGTTTGAGGTCAGGGGGAGCATCCGAGAATGCCAGGCTGAGATGACACAAGAATGGTTAAGAGGAGCTACCCTGCATCAGAGGTCAGGGGTGGCAGCCAAAGAGTGCCAGGTTGCCACAACACAGGAGCAGCCGAAAGGAGCTACCTGACGTCTGAGGTCAGGAGCAGCGGCCGAGAGGAGCAACCCCACACCTGAGGCCAAGGGCGGCAGCCGGGAGGAGCAGCCCCACATCCAAGGAGCAGTGGCTGAGCCGGTGCAGGAGAGCCTAGAGGAGATATTCCACTTTCGAGATCAGGAGGGGCAGCAGTGAGGAGATACCCCTCTTCTAAGGTAAGCAGCAGCGGCTGCACTTTGCTGGAGCAGCCATGCAGAGATACCCCACATCCAAGGTAAGAGAAACCCAAGTAAGACGGTAGGTGTTGCAAGAGGGGATCAGAGGGCAGACACACTGAAACCATACTCACAGAAAACTATTTAAGTATTCTAGTCAATAATAATGAAGAATGCCCACGCCCCAAACAGAATATATTGACTTTAACTGATACCAAAGTGCTGTGATTTGGACTATAGGTGCTACAAAACTAAAGAACCTCATAGAAGTAATCAGATTTTTGCAGCCACTTTACCCTGGGGGCATTTTCTGATTTGTGTGTGGGCAGGGAGTAAAGGATCTGAGCCTAAAACCAAATATAGACAATGGAGGGAAAGAGAGATCAGAAGAATTTTGGAAAAAAATAAATCAGGAAACTTCTTGGATGTTAGTAGTTTTTCCCTTAGTAAAGTTGCTGAATTTTGGCAAAAACTGAAGCCTAGACTTGACTTAACAAAGTTCCCAATTTTATCACAGAGTTCAGAAACCACATTATCTGCTTAACAGAAGAGTCAGTCAAGTAAAGAGAAAGGTTATCATTTGAGTCCCCATGACGCAGTGGTTAAGAAACCACATGCAGTGCAGGAGACACAGGAATCATGGATTCAACCCCTGGGTCAAGAAGATTCCCTGGAGTAGGAAATGGCAACCCACTCCAGTATTCTTGCCTGAAAAATGTCATGGACAGAGGAGCCTGGTGGGCTACAGTCCCTAGGGTCACAAAGAACCAGACACTGAGTATGCATACACACAACATGTATAAACAATGATTTCTATATAATAAACTACCAGACTTGCCAAATGACAGCGGAATCTGATTTTTTCTAATTAAATGTATAAACAGACAATATAAAGAATTTCACAAAAGATCTAGACTTTGAAATTAGCACAAAACTGAAAGAATCTTGCTCCTTGGTGGGGGGGGGGGCAGTGTATTAAAAAACAGACACTACTTTGCCAACAAAGATCCATATAGTCAAAGCTATGATTTTTCTAGTAGTCATGTACAGATGTGAGAGTTGGACCATACAGAAGGTTGAATGCTGAAGAATCAACGCTTTTGAACTGTGGAGCTGAGAAAGACTCTTGAGAGGCCCTTGGAAAGCAAGAAGCTCAAATCAGTTAATCCTAAAGGAAATCAGGCTTGAATATTCATTGTAAGGACTAATGCTAAAGCTGAAACTGCAATATTTTGGCCACCTGATGAGAAGAGTCAACTCACTAGAAAATACCCTGATGCTGGAAATATTGAGGGCAGGAGGAGAAGGAGATGGCAGAGGATGAATGGTTGGATAGCATCCCCTACTCAATGAACATGAGTTTGAGCAAACTCTGGGAGACATTGAAGGACGGGGAAGCCTGGCATGCTGCAGTATCTGGGGTTGCAAAGAGTTGGGCACAACTTAGCAACTGAATGACAATTAGGACTATAAGAGAATTGTGAGTAACATAATCATTATATATAGAAAAGTTTAGAGAAAATAGAAAAATGTAGAATTTTAGAAAATTGGAAGATTTGTAATCTATAAATATATTTGCTAACTGGATAATTGCTTAATGAATTGGAAGCTCAAGAATACTGAAGTGGGTAACCTATCCCTTTTCCAGCAGATCTTCCTCACCCAGGAATTGAACTGGGGTCCCCTGCACTGCAGGCAGATTCTTTACCAACTGAGCTATCAGGGAAGCCTTGGAAACTACACATGTAGCTAACAGAAACTTCTAGAAAGTATAATTATAATATATAACACTGACATCCAGTTAAAACAATTTAAGAACGCATTAGATATAACAAAAGATTTATTATTGCACTGTAAGACAGGCTATTAGGAAATGTAACATGTAACATTATTATGTGGAATTGAAAAGAGAGTCACATCCTAAAAAACAAGAGAGAGAGTGGGAGAGAGAAAAAGAGACAGAGAGAGACATGTGCAAAAAATTGGAAAAGCCTGATATTCTTGGAATGTGAGAAGAGACAATGAAAAGTGCAGAAACAATACTCAATAATAATCAAGCATTTTTCAAAATGGAGGCAACTTATACAAATTCAAGAAGCATAATAAACACCTAGTGAATACCTGCAAAAAAAGTAGCACGCCAGGCACAGCAGAATGAAAGTGCTGAGTACTAGAGACAAGGTGAATAAATAAGAAAAGTAGTAAAGGTAAAAAATACTCATTTTCTTCAAGGGATAATTAATATTAATTGTTGTATTAGATTGCAATATGTCAAGGACACACATTGTAATCTCTAGCATGATTCCAAGAGAACACTGTATAATCTATAGTTTAACAGAGATAAAAATGAAACAATAAAAGTTATAGTTGAAATAAAGAGCATGAAGTTGACAGTAAATTCACCGCAAGATGTTTCTCAATTCAAATGTCATCAATTGTTATGCAAGATGTAATTCAACTAAATACTACAACTAATACAATGAGAATGCCAGATTGGACTTATAAAAATGAAGTGAAAAGGAGATATATTTCAAATATAAGGACACAGAAATATTGAAAGTAAATTGAGGGGAGAAGATACCACATAAATACATTACCTAGTCTAAGCTCTCCCATCTCTTTGTATTTTGTTGTTCAGTCACTCAGTGAATTTCTCTGTACCCCATGGAGTGCAGCACACCAGGCTTCTCTGTCCTTCAATGTCTCCCAGAGTTTGCTCAAAATCATGTCCATTTAATCAATGATGCTATCCAACCATCTTACTCTCTGCTGCCCCCTTCTTCTCCTGCCCCCAGTATTTCTCAGGATCAGGATCTTTTCCAATAAGGCATCTCTTCACATCAGGTGGCCAAAGTATTGGAGTTTCAGCTTCAATATCAGTGAATATTGAGGGTCGATTTCCTGTAGGATTGACTGCTGTGGTCGGCTTGCTGTCCAAAGGTCTCAAGAGTCTTGTGCAGAACCACAAATCAAAAACACTTATTCTTCCGGACTCACTTAACTTATGGCCCAACTCTCACATCTGTACATCATTACTGGAAAAACCATAGCTTTGCCTAGATGAACATTTGTTGGAAAAGTGATATCTCTGCCTTTTCATATGCTCTCTAGGTTTGTCATAGCTTTTTTTCCAAGAGCAAGTGTCTTTTAATTTCACAGCTGCTGTCACAATCCACAGTGATTTTGGAGCCCTGGAAAATAGTTTGTCACTGTTTCTATTTTTTTCCCAACTATTTGCCATGAAGTGATGGGACTGGATGCCATGATCTGTTTTTTGAATGTTGAGTTTTTAAGCCAACTTTTTCACTCTTCTCTTTCACCTTCTTCAAGAGGCTCTTTAGTTCCTCTTCATTTTCTGCCATTAGGGTGGTGTTATCTGTGTATCTGAGGTTATTAATATTTCCCCTGGCTTCTAGATTCCAGCCTGAGCTTCATTCAGCTTGGCACTTAGCATGATGTACTCTGTATATAAATTAAATAAGCAGGATGACAATATACAGTCTTGGTGTACTTCTTTCCCAATTTTGAACCAGTCCATTGTTCCATGTCTGGTTCTAACTGTTGCTTCTTGATCTGCATACAAGCTTTTCAGGAGGCAGATCACGTGGTCTGGTATTCCCATCTCTTAAAGAATTTTCCAGTTTGCTGTGATCCACTTACTCCCTGCATGACAGGACAATAAGTCAAGGGAGAACTTTTGGGGCAAGAAGTAGTGATTTTATTTGGAAAGCTAGTAGAGCAAGAAGATTTGTGAATTCTTGTCCAGAAGAACCATCTTCCCTGAGGTAGAATTCAGGCTTCTTTTATACTAAAGGAAAGGGGTTGTGGTAGCTGTAGCAAGTTTCTTAGTGCTGGAATCCCTTGTTCTTGCAAGTGTCCGTGTACGTCATTTCAAGGTGTCCCTATAAACCTCCAGGAAGACAAATGTTATTCTATGTTAAAAGTTTCATGTATTTAAAGATTAGATTTCACAGAACTAGAACAAATAATTTCAAGATTTGTATGGAAAAACAAAGAACCTCGAATTGCCAAAGCAATCTTGAGAAAGAAGAATGGAACTGGAGGAATCAACTTGCCTGACTTCAGGCTCTACTACAAAGCCACAGTCATCAAAACAGTATGGTACTGGCACGAAGACAGACATATAGATCAATGGAACAAAATAGAAAGCCCAGAGATAAATCCACACACATATGGACACCTTATCTTTGACAAAGGAGGCAAGAATATACAATGGAGTAAAGACAATCTCTTTAACAAGTGGTGCTGGGAAAACTGGTCAACCACTTGTAAAAGAATGAAACTAGATCACTTTCTAACACCGCACACAAAAATAAACTCAAAATGGATTAAAGATCTAAATGTAAGACCAGAAACTATAAAACTCCTAGAGGAGAACATAGGCAAAACACTCTCCGACATAAATCACAGCAGGATCCTCTATGATCCACCCCCCAGAATTCTGGAAATAAAAGCAAAAATAAACAAATGGGATCTAATTAAAATTAAAAGCTTCTGCACAACAAAGGAAAATATAAGCAAGGTGAAAAGACAGCCTTCGAAATGGGAGAAAATAATAGCAAATGAAGCAACTGACAAACAACTAATCTCAAAAATGTACAAGCAACTCCTGCAGCTCAATTCCAGAAAAATAAATGACCCAATCAAAAAATGGGCCAAAGAACTAAATAGACATTTCTCCAAAGAAGACATACGGATGGCTAACAAACACATGAAAAGATGCTCAACATCACTCATTTTCAGAGAAATGCAAATCAAAACCACAATGAGGTACCACTTCACACCAGTCAGAATGGCTGCGATCCAAAAATCTGCAAGCAATAAATGCTGGAGAGGGTGTGGAGAAAAGGGAACCCTCCTACACTGTTGGTTGGAATGCAAACTAGTACAGCCACTGTGGAGAACAGTGTGGAGATTCCTTAAAAAATTGCAAATAGAACTACCTTATGACCCAGCAATCCCACTGCTGGGCATACACACCGAGGAAACCAGAATTGAAAGAGACACATGTACCCCAATGTTCATCGCAGCACTGTTTATAATAGCCAGGACATGGAAATAACCTAGATGTCCATCAGCAGACGAATGGATAAGAAAGCTGTGGTACATATACACAATGGAGTATTACTCAGCCATTAAAAAGAATTCATTTGAATCAGTTCTGATGAGATGGATGAAACTGGAGCCGATTATACAGAGTGAAGTAAGCCAGAAAGAAAAACACCAATACAGTATACTAACACATATATATGGAATTTAGAAAGATGGCAATGACGACCCTGTATGCAAGACAGGAAAAAAGACACAGCTGTGTATAACGGACTTTTGGACTCAGAGGGAGAGGGAGAGGGTGGGATGATTTGGGAGAATGGCATTCTATCATGTATACTATCATGTAAGAATTGAATCGCCAGTCTATGTCTGACGCAGGATACAGCTTGCTTGGGGCTGGTGCATGGGGATGACCCACAGAGATGTTATGGGGAGAGAGGTGGGAGGGGGTTCATGTTTGGGAACACATGTAAGAATTAAAGATTTTAAAATTAAAAAATAATAATAAAATAAAATAAAATAAGTGAAAAAATAAATGAGATATTCATGATAATTATGTGTACAGTTTAAAAAAAAAAAAGATTAGAGGCTGGAGAATGAGTTCTCCTCTATATTTCAGTCTCTAGACACCATTCTTTCACAAAGGTCAGAGCCATCAGGACTAAGCACAGGCAACAGAGCACACAGGTTACCACTAAACGGACAGATCCAATACAGAGTCAGGTTTGTACTTTGTTATAAATATAAACAAAAACTCCCACAAAAACCAAAAAGCATCGTGGAGCTATATTAACTCAATGTGCCCTTGAGGAATCCAGCCTTATGTGCAATGTTTCAGGCCTGATTACAGGCATTTACAAAGGCTATACCAGGCAGGCTCCGCTGGAAGAGTTGCCCTACGTATATCAGACTTGCAGCACACAACTCAGGTCTGACTTGCAGTCAAGACTCAGCATCTCGTAGCCAGCCCTACTCTTGCACACCACTGCAATCCCAACTGAGGAATTTTCATGTAAAGGCTTCTTTACTTGGTGTCTTTGGAGGAAGCTTTCTTTGGGTGCCATTGCTTAGATGTCTTTACAGGAGAGGCGTATACTAGAAGGTGCTTCTCTTCTTCATTGAGTAACCAGTTTTTTCTCTTCACTATGACTGCCTCCTTCCCCATCTCCCAACCTTCATTCAGACCCATAAAACTGCAGAAGCCCTTTGTTTAGGACTTCATCTGCTGTGAGGCAACCTCATGTCTGTGCTTATCAAACTGCACTATTCTGTGTAGGGGAATAGAACAGAAGAGGGAGGGAAGGACTCAATGTTTCCTCTGATTTAGCCTTTTTGCTTATACAGACAATAACAGAAAGCAGTTAAGGGCTTAAATTTTAATTTCATGTTGGCTTATTGTCTTAGTGGGATATTCCAACACCTGGTAGCTCAGTTCTCTTGAACATAGCTGAGTTTCTGACATACATTAAAAAGAGAGGAGTGCTAGAGATATTACATAAATGATATAATGATAAAGAACCAATCCTCTAGGAAGAAATCACTATTATAAATCTGTAAGAATAATCTACCTAAAGCAAAAGTTGACAGGACTTAAAAGATAGTGGTGCAACCTAACACACTTTTCTTAATAGCTGATAGGACAAACAGAAAAAAAAAAAAATCAGTGAGAATATAGTGCATTTTGAAGAACATAATTAACCAAGTGTACCTAACTTGCATAAGTGGATCTCACTACAAATCAATTTTGAAAATGACTTGGCAGTAAGCATTACAGTTCAACAGCTCAATGTACGCATTTCCTGTGACCTCTTTACTCCACTCCCAGGAAAATACTCTGTAGAAGATGTATATATATTTTTCCACCAAAGACATGCACTAGAATATTCACTTATTTCTAATAGCAAGAAACTGTAAACTACCCAATGGTCACTAAGAATAGAATGGATACATGATTGCAATACATATTTAGACAATTCATTATTACTTGGCAAAGGAAATAAATTAACTTCAGCCACTCAACAATTTGGAAAACTTGAAAATATTGTGCTGAAGGAAAAAACCCAGATGCTGAAGCACATATTTTGTATAATTATAAAGATTTTAAAACTGGAAGAATTAACCTCTGTTATAAGAATTACACATAGTTTTTACTTTTAGCTGGAGATACTGAATAGGACCACAGGAATTGTGGTTGTTACTAGTAATGCTAGTTCTATTCCTGACCTGTGTGTCAGTTGTGAGTGATGAAAAATGTTATCTCTTGATAGGCACATTTTTTTTTTGCATGGATGTTATACTTCAATAAGAAATTAAAAAATAAAAATGTTAGAGTTTTAGGTTCAAAAGGATTTTAAAATAAATTATAATTTAAATTTATTTAAAATGAATTCTTTTAAAGTAAATCATAATAAAACATGCTGTGTAGCCCTTATCCGTGTGAAGTTCATAGGATGGAGTTTTAATCTTTCAATGAAATTCAATTAATTTCTAGTTATAGGTGTCACAAATTACATGTCTACTGCTAGAAACAAGGCACTCTTGACAATAAAAGCTGTTGATATAATCTCTGTGTCTGCTGCACCCAGAAAGGTAATGCAGGGTCCACTGTTTCATCCAACCGTCTCTTCCATGCCCATTTCAACTTGAAATAATGTTCTCATTCTGTACCCCTTCATGTTCCCGAGTTCTGATTCAAAGTGCTGGTGGATGACTCAGAGCCCCACATTCTACCTCTGTGAGAATCTTGGTTGGATACTGAGTCAAAAGCTTCTGTGTAGATAGGTTCACCCTGCATAATGCAGAGGGAACTGGCCCATAAATAGAAATCAAGGCAGAGGGAGTATTAAATAATGAGGTTCGGGTTTTCCCTGCTAGCTCAGTGGTAAGGAATCAGTCTGACAATGCAGGAGACATGGGTTAAATCCCTGGTCTGGGAAGATCCCACATGCTGCAGAGCAACTAAGCCTGAGGTCTGGAGCCTGAAGGCTGCAACTACTAAACCCATGTGCTGAAACTACTGAAGCCCGTGAACACTAGAGCCTGTGTTTTGCAATAGGAGAAGCCACCACAGTGAGAAGCCCGTACACAGCAACTGGAAAGTGGCCCATCTTGCTGCAACTAGAGAACAGCCTGAGCAGCAATGGAAACCCAGCACAGCCAAAAAAATCGCAACAAACTGACTAAATATATAAACAATGTTGTTTTAAATGATGAGGTTTATATCCTACTACATTTGTGTTAGATTTTTCAATTTCAGTTTGGTTATGCTGAAACTTTACTTTTCAGAATTCCCTTCTGAATAAAGCAGTGGGTTAGGGTTCACTTAAAGTTGTGTAAGATTAAGGAGGTAAAAGGAAGCAGCAAAAAGATCTGCTTTATCGGTTAGATATGGTGAGACATCTTCAGAACACAAAGGCAATAACTGAAGAGTCAACAGCTTTCTATAGGCTTTATCTCTGGCTTCTTTAGCAATAACCACTCTAGCTGGATATTCTTAAGTATCAGATTTACCAACAACCTCAGGGGAATCCAGGTCAGTTGCATGAGGGTGGAAGGATATTATATTATCAACACAAACTAATGTGCTGGCATTCATTGATAAAGAACTTCATCAAATTTTTTCTTATATGAAATATTTTCTGCTTAGGAATAAATAATAGTTTAAAAACTTTAGGATATTTTAAACAGATTTTTAGGTCAGTGAAAATATCTTATAAGAAACAATAATTATACATATATGTCATTATGCATTTGTCCAAATCAATAGTAGAATATACAACACTAGGATTGAATTCTAATGTGAACAATGGACTTTGGGTGATAATGATATGTCAGTGTAGGCCCATCAGTTGTAAAAATATACCATTGTTGGGGTATATTGATACTTGGCGGGCATGCACGTGTAGGGAGCAGGAGGTACATGGAAAAGCTCAGTATCTCCCTCTCAAATTGGCTGTGAAATAAAGACTCCTTTAAATAACAAAGTCAAAAATTACTTGGTTTTAGTAATCAATTTTCCTTCTAAATCTACGTAGTTTATTAAAAATAACTTCTGTTAAATAAAATGAGTTCTTAACCTATTAACCATTAAACATTTTTCAAACACTCATCTTAACAAAGGAATGAGCACATATGAATTATAATTCACATGTTGCAAAATAATTTCTAAATTGGTTTCATCTTGAGAAGAATCTTTCTAAACTAGCAAATTTAAAGTATTTCAAAACTTACAATGTGTAAAGTATTAGAGGAGCATGATTATCTTCAGTTATATCAATTACAAAATAGATCATATTAAAGCATTCAATTCAGTTCAGTCACTCAATCATGTCCAACTCTTTGCTACCCCATGGGCTGCAGAATACCAGGCTTCCCTGTCCATCACCAACTCCTGGAGCTTACTCAAACTAATGTCCATTGAGTCAATGATGCCATCCAACCATCTCATCCTCAGTTGTCCCCTTCTCCTCCTGCCTTCAATCTTTTCCAGCATCAGGGTCTTTTCCAATGAGTCAACTCTTTGCTTCAGGTGGCCAAAATATTGGAGTTCAGCTTCAACATCAGTCCTTCCAATAAATCTTTAGGACTGACTGGTTTGGTCTCCTTGCAGTCCAAGGGACTCTCAAGAATCTTCCCAACATAGCAGGTCAAAAGCATCAATTCTTAAACTGATTCTATAAATAAATATATCCTTTAAATTTTTGCAATGTTCCCTGTAGCATCTTTATAACTTTCTAAAAATGTGGTCATAGAATATGACATTTACCTGAGGGCAATGGTTCTATTCCATTTTATGGCTACAGTTTGGTATCAGAAGGTGAATATGAGAATCATAAAGCATTTCTCACTTCAA
The DNA here is from genome assembly GCF_032405125.1 of Capricornis sumatraensis. Lineage (NCBI taxonomy): Eukaryota > Metazoa > Chordata > Mammalia > Artiodactyla > Bovidae > Capricornis > Capricornis sumatraensis. Next base: position 45,214,425 of record NC_091085.1, on the reverse strand, counting down.
AAAGGAAGGTCAAATTTATCATCCAGTGTAAATCCTCAATCAATTGGAAATACCAAGAAATACAGTCCTTACATATAGGCCATTTTTTAAAACCTAGATAAACAAGACTGTAGTAAGATCAAAAGCTTTTGTGAGATTTATGTACTTTAAAATATAACTTCTGATTTTGGCAAAAATCACATATGAACAGTAACATGTTTTCTAAATCTGTTTATTGGTTGTGTGCATACTGATATAATTAGCCATTCTTAATATTTGAAATTATTAAAGTATTAAACTGCTTAGTTTTAGTATCCTCTTTTTTCACTTGTATCTTCTACTTGGATATGTAATGTGTCAGGAAAATGATGAGTTATTCCTTGGAGTATTATGAAATTGATTATATACTGTGTTGCAGATTGAAATGGAGTTTCTCTTTGATATAATAAAACATTACTGATAAACATCCATTTATCATTTTTAATTACTGATAAATAAACTGCTGTATAACAGAGACAATGAACTGTAAAGCACTGGGAGAATTGCAAACTTGAATAACATATTGATGTACCATATTTTCATCTCAGAACCAGTCAAATATGTATAATTGCTATAATGTGTTTTACACATGCATTAAATAAAATATATTTTTGACTCTTTAACTTAATATTAAAAGAAAACATTGCATTGTTTTCTAAATCCACAGATCATTTAAAGAATATCCCAGTTTTGAAATGTTGGAAACAAAATAAGGTAAAATTTAATAGTAAATATTTTCAAGATGAAATTGTGATGTAGTACAAATTGAAGTAGGTGGAGAGACTTAAAATCTGAGAAATTCTTGGAATTGAGGGACAAACAGCCAACAAAATGTAGTCCCTATGGCTTCTAAACCTCACCAGCTCTCTGAAATGCCAAAAGCACTATTTATTTCTTCCCTTTTTGCCTTATTGCACACTGTCCCCAGATGACGTTGTGTGTGGTATAAATTAGACAGACAGTTTATTGAATCTACTTTTAGTCCATCTTCTATAACACACAAGGCATCACTTTCAAGGTGCCACTTCAGAGGAATAAAGGCAGAGCAGAGCAATATTTTATGTCTGACTGGGTGAAATATGGTTTGGGAAACAGCCAGTGCAATATTGGAATAGCTCAGCAAAATACACAGCACACTGGTTGCAATTTTAACTAGGATTATTGAATCAGTTTCTTCATTTGTGTAAAATAATGTGGAAAAGATACATATCACTCAGGGGAAAAAAAATTGAGGTTCAGCATAAATTTATTCCTTTCAGATATGTTTTGCCCTCACTACCGTCATTATCTTCTAATTATAACACATGTGGATCTTTGTATTTTTGCAGCATCATGGACCCAAAAGAGAGACATATAATAATGGAATTGGAGCAATTCATTCATCTGACATATTTGATGACTATTACAACTCAGGCTACAAACACTCTACATTTATAAGAAACCAATCTTACACTTCTGCTTAGACAAAATAGAATTGAAAACTTGCATAGCCAGTCCATGACATGTAGCCTTTCCTCAGAGAGAGAGATTATAGGAAGAATGAATAAATTGCTAAATTCTTATGAAAGTATCAGGATTTATAGAATAGTGGCTCTAGTGTTCAAGATATTCAGACAAACAAAAGTGATTTTTAATGAATTTTGCAGCATTTTGAAGTATACACCTACTTGTAACTTACTTAGATTTCACTTCAGATAAAAACTGAGATAAATGAAAATAATATAAATCTAGGAAGAATGAGGTCAATGTCGTGCAGTGTAAAGGCATGCCTCTTTTTAGTCTCTTTCTTGATAATTAATTAGGCCTCCATCCAAAATCAGAAGAGCCAATGTGGGAGTTGTAGAATCCAACACCACGGAACACGGGTGGGGTACTGAACACGTGTAATTCTGGTGATTGGCAGGCAGAACTTGGTCAGTTCAGCTCAGTTCAGTTCAGTCGCTCAGTCGTTTCCGACTTTTTGTGACCCCATGAATCACAGCACGTCACGCCTCCCTGTCCATCACCAACTCCAGGAGTTCACTCAAACTCATGTCCATCGAGTAGGTGATGCCATACAGCCATCTCATCCTCTGACGTCCCCTTCTCCTCCTTCCCCCAATTCCTCCCAGCATCAGGGTCTTTTTCAATGAGTCAACTCTTCACATGAGGTGGCCAAAGTAGTGGAGTTTCAGCTTTAGCTTTAGTCCTTCCACAGAACACCCAGGGCTGATCTCCTTCAGAATGGACTGATTGGATCTCCTTGCAGTCCAAGGGACTCTCTAGAGTCTTCTCCAACACCACAGTTCAAAAGCATAAATTCTTTGGCACTCAGCTTTCTTCACAGCCCAACTCTCACATCCATACATGACCACTGGAAAAACCATGGCCTTGACTAGATGGACCTTTGTTAGCAAAGTATTGTCTCTGCTTTTGAATATGCTATCTAGGTTGGTCATAACTTTCCTACCAAGGAGTAAACGTCTTTTAATTTCATGGCTGCAGTCAACATCTGCAGTGATTTTGGAGCCCAAAAATATAAAGTCTGACACTGTTTCCACTGTTTCCCCATTTATTTCCCACAAAGTGATGGGACCAGATGCCATGATCCTCATTTTCTGAATGTTGAGCTTTAAGCCAACTTTTTCACTTTCCTATTTCACTTTCATCAAGAGGTTTTTTAGTTCCACTTTACTTTCTGCCATAAGGATGGTGTCATCTGTATATCTGAGGTTATTGATATTTTACCTGGCAATCTTGATTCCAGCTTGTGCTTCTTCCAGTCCAGCGTTTCTCATGATGTACCCTGCATAGAAGTTAAATAAGCGGGGTGACAATATACAGCCTTGACATACTCCTTTTCCTATTTGGAACCAGTCTGTTTTTCCATGTCCAGTTCTAATTGTTGCTTCCTGACCTGCATACAGATTTCTCAAGAGGCAGGTCAGGTGGTCTGGTATTCCCATCTCTTTCAGAATTTTCCACAATTTATTGTGATCCACACAGTCAAAGGCTTTGGCATAGTCAATAAAGCAGAAATTGATGTTTTTCTGGAACTCTCTTGCTTTTTTGATGACCCGGCGGATGTTGGCAATTTAATCTCTGGTTCCTCTGCCTTTTCTAAACACACCTTGAACATCTGGAAGTTCATAGTTCACGTCTTGCTGAAGCCTGGCTTGGAGAATTTTGAGCAGTACTTTACTAGTGTGTGAGATGAGTGCAATTGTGTGGTAGTTTGAGCATTCTTTGGCATTGCCTTTCTTTGGGATTGGAATGAAAACTGACCTTTTCCAGTCCTGTGGCCACTGCTGAGTTTTCCAAGTTTGCTGGCAGCACTTTCACAGCATCATCTTTCAGAATTTGAAATAGCTTCACTGAAATTTCATATCCTCCACTAGCTTTGTTAGTAGTGATGCTTTCTAAGGCCCACTTGCCTTCACATTGCTGGATGTCTGGCTCTAGGTGAGTGATCACACCATCTTGATTATCTTGGTCATGAAGATCTTTTTCTTACAGTCCTTCTGTGTATTCTTGCCACCTCTTCTTAATATCTTCTGCTTCTGTTAGGTCCATACCATTTCTGTCCTCTATTGAGCCCATCTTTGCATGAAATATTCCCTTGGTATCTCTAATTTTCTTGATGAGATCTCTAGTCTTTCCCATTCTGTTGTTTTCCTCTATGAGGAAGGCTTTCTTATCTCTCCTTGTTATTCTTTGGAAATCTGCATTCAGATGCTTATATCTTTCCTTTTCTCCTTTGCTTTTTACTTTTCTTCTTTTCACAGCTATTTGTAAAGCTTCCTCAGACAGCCACTTTGGTTTTTTTGCATTTCTTTTCCATGGGGATGGTCTTGATCCCTGTCTCGTATCCAATGTCATGAACCTCCGTCCACAGTTCATCAGGCACTCTGTCCATCAGATCTAGTCCCTTAAGTCTACTTCTCACTTCCAGTGTATAATCATAAGGAATTTGCTTTAGGTCATACCTGAATGGTCTCGTGGTTTTCCCTACTTTCTTCAGTTTAAGTCTGAATTTGGCAATAAGGAACAGACCTTGGTACAGGGTCTGAAATCAGCATGACCCATAAGACCTGTGCTACTCCTGTCTCAGCCGCGATCAGAAAACACATGGAGAGTTCTGACTTGGGAAAAATCCACAAATGGGAAAAACTTTATAAAATCCGACTTCCTAGGGGGAGATTGCAACACTGTTTTGAAGGGGGCAAGACCTGAAATTATTGGAGATGGTAAGAGGAACTTTGATGATGAGCATCTTCCCCAGGGTTGTATGGTGTGGGACTGAAGTAGCCAATGACAACCTCTCACACTGGGGAAGGGGAAAGCAGTGAGTGAGTGTCCAGCATCCCCAACTGTGCAGGACCCAGTGTCCCTACTCCAGCAGCACTCAGAACACAGAGATGAGAGGACCCTGCCTAGGAGGAGGGAGATGTGGAAGGAGCAGGTAGAAACATCAAAGAGTTTCAAAGGGATCCATTTTCTGGTGACTTCACTCAGGACTTCGGCAGAAAGTCTGCACATGAGCCTCTGAGGGAACCTAACAAGAGGATCCTCTCACAAGGCCTGTGGGCATCCCTACCACCTCAGTGCTAAACCGATAACTACCTCAAATATGAAACTGGCTCCTTTATGTGTGGCCCCAAGTGCCCAGGTGAAAGTGAGCTCCAATCAATAGGCTGCTCTTGGAAAAACAGATTAGAGTCTGGGGGCAAGTGAGAAGCCACAAACTTAAGCTGTAGAATGACTTTCTGTAAAACAAAACTAATTTTCTAGCAGCTGGCTAGTGAGTTGTAGGAACCAAAAAGAGACATGTAAGCTTAACATTTCTACCATAAGAAAGAGCGAGAAGTGTGGAGCAGGTGTATCTATACAAGGTCAGATAAAGCACCAGATGTAACAGGACAAACATAGTTCATTCCACCTGAAGGTAACTTGTAAAGTTGCCTGCTACTGTGCATGCAAGAGCATCAGTGAAAAGCAAGTAATATGATGAATCAATGAAAAATATCCTTACCGAAAGATAATAATAATCCCCCAATAACCTAACTCAAAGTCATGGCATTTTGAAATCCAGCTGATAGAGAATTAAAAATTCCCACTTTGAGAAAACTCAACAAATTAAAAAAAAAAAAAAAAGGCAGGAACATGAAAATATTAAATATAAAAAAAATAGAACTTGAAAAAAATTCTTGAGCTGAAATATTCAGTAAAAAAAGATAAAAGAAAAATGCTATGGAGAATATCAATAGTAGAATAGATCAAATAGAACATACCTTGAAACTTTGAACTAATCAGAGGAGAACAAAGAAAAAGGAATAAAAAAGAATCAAGACAATCTATACAGTATATGGATCTCCATCAAATATTAAAATATTAAAACATTTGGGATTCCAGAGATGAAAGGAAGAAGGGAGGAACCTTGAATTTCCCAAATATAGGGAGGTACTTGGACATATAAGTTCATGAAGATAGCATATCACCCTATTATTTCAATGAAAACAAAACAACAGCAATCTTTTCCAAGACACATTATCATAAAACTGTAAAAAATAAAAAAAATAAAAAAAAAACAAAGAAAGAATCCTAAAGAAGCCAAAGGAAAAAGATATAATCTAAAGAGAAATGTCCATTAAGTCATCAACAGACTTCTCAGCAGAAACCCCATAAGATAGGAAAGAATGGAATGACATGTTTAAAGTGTTCAAAGGTAAAAAAAAAAAAAAAAAAAAAAGCAAGTCATCAGTCAGAAATACTCACTCTGGTAAAGTTATCCTTCAGATATAAAGGAGAAATAAAGGAAGAATAAAGACTTTTACAGACTAACCAAAGCTCAGAGTGTTCATGACAGCTAGACGAATCTTGCAAGAAATGCTAAAAAAAAAGCTCTTCAAGCTGAAATAACAAGATGGTAATTAGCAGCATAAACACATGAAGTATAAAACACACTGGTGAAGATGTGTTCTTTATACACACCTTATACAGTAAGATTTAGAAAAATCTAATTCTGTAGTAGGATGGTGTGTTAACCATCTAATTATAAATACAAGTTAAAGGAAAAGAGCATTAAAAATATATATAGCTACTATAGTTTACTAAACAATATGCGATATAAATGGTAAATTGTGACTTCAAAAACTGTAACAGTGGGAGGAAACGGGAAGAAATTTGCATGTGATCAAAGTTGCTATTAATATAAGAAGTTTTATATAAGCCTCATGGTGACCACAAAGAGAACAAGCTACAATATATCACAAAGATAAAGAAATGGGAGTGAAGCAAGCCATCACAGAAAATTGAAAATTGCAAAGGTAGGTAGAAACAGAGGAAAAAGAAACACTGGAATTATAAAAACAACCAGAAAGCAATTTGTAAGATGACTTTAGTAAGTCCTTACGGATCAATAATTACTCTCAATGTAAATGGATTGATTTAATAAGTCACAGAGTGGCTAGATGGAAAAAACAAAACAAAAACACTTAAGACTCAACTACATGATGTCTAAGAGATATTCACTTCACATTTAGGACACACATAGACTCTACATGAGAAAATATGGAAAATATATATGCAATTCAAGTGGAAACCAAAAGCAATAGGGAAGAGACAAAATGAACTTTATTCCAGAAATAATAACAAGAGACAAAGATCATTATATAATGATTAGAGCAGTAAGCTCATCAAGAAGTTATAACAACAATTAATAAACATGAACCCTACATAAGAGTATGTAAATATGTTAAACAGACACTAACAGATCTTAAGGGAGAAACAGACAAAAATATATTAATTGTAGAGGACTTCAACACACTTCTATACACAGTGGATATATATTCACACAGAAAATTTAAAAAAAAGAGAAATGTTAGACTTGAACCAACCTTCAGATCAACGAACCTAACAGATATTATTGAACATTCATCCAATAGCAACACATTCTTCTCAATTACACAGTAGCATTCTTCAGGATGATGAGCCACAAATTAAGTTTTAGCAAATTTTATGAACGTCACATTTGTTGTCATACAAGGTACCTTTTCCAACTGTAATGTATCTTTTCCAATCAAAATGACATAAAATTGCAAATCAACAAGAGGAAAGCTGGAAAACTTTTATGTTTTCAAGAATGGGGAAACTAAATAACATACTCTTGAAGAGATTAAAAAAGAAGTTTCATAAATGTATTGAAACAAATAAAAATAAAAACATACGCCCCCCAAAATGCCACCAGGCTGCAAAATAGAAAAGAGAGAGGGGAAAAAAAAACAGAATAACTTTAAACCTCAGGTAACTGGAAAAAGAAAAACTAAGTTGAACATTAGCAGAAATAATAAAGATAAGAGGAGAAATAAATGGAAAATAAGAGAAAGCTGTACAAATTGTCAGCAAAATGTATGCCTATTTTCTGTAAGACAAAATTAACCAAACATCAGCTAGACTTACAAAGGAAAACAACAACAACAACAACAACAACTCCTAAATGCAATCAGAAATGAAAGAGAAGACATTCAACTGATACTACAGAAATGCATCAGGGCATAAGAGACTGCTGTGACAATTATATGCCAAGAAATTGGAAAATCTATAAAAAATGAACAAATTCCTAGAAACATGCAACTTAACAAGACTGAAACAGGAGTAAGTAGAAAGTCTGTATACACTATTAGTAAGGATATTGAATCAGTTATCAAAAATCTCCCACATAGACAAACACAGGATCAAATGGCTTTATTCTAACAAATAGTTATATAATTAATACCAATACTTCTCAAATTCTTCTAAAATAAAAAGAAGGGAATGCAGTTAAACTCATTTTATAAAGCCAGCATTATCAATAATGATAATGATATTATAAGAAAAGAAAACTTTAAGTCAACATTCCAAAAGAATATAGATGCAAAAATTTTCAGCAACATAGTAGCAAACTGAATTCCAGCAATGCAGTAAAAGGATTATATGGCATGATCAAATGAGAGTTATACCTGAAATGTAAGAGTGGTTAAATATAACCAATTAACAAATATGATAAGCTCCCTTAATAGAATGAAAGATAAAAATCATGAGATCATTGAAATAGATGCTGAGAAAGCATTTGACAAAACATGACATCCTTTCATGATGAATAGCCCTAACAAACTGAATATAGAAGGAACATATCTGGATATAATAAAGACTTTGTACATGAAATTAAAAGACACTTACTCCTTGGAAGAAAGGTTGTGGCCAACCTAGATAGCATATTCAAAAGCAGAGACATTACTTTGCCAACAAATGTGCGTCTAGTCAAGGCCATGATCTTTCCAGTAGTCATATGTGGATGTGAGAGTTGGACTGTGAAGAAAGCTGAGCACCAAAGAACTGATGCTTTTGAACAGTGGTGTTGGAGAAGACTCTTGAGAGTCCCTTGGACTGCAAGGAAATCCAACCGGTCCATTCTAAAGGAGATCAGTCCTGGGTGTTCATTGGAAATACTGATGCTAAAGCTGAAACTCCAATACTTTGGCCACCTCATGTGAAGAGTTGACTCATTGGAAAAAACTGATGGTGGGAGGGATTGGGAGCAGGAGGAGAAGGGGTCATCAGAGGATGAGATGGCTGGATGGCATCACCAACTAGATGAACATGAGTTTGAGTGAACTTCGGGAGTTGGTGATGGACAGGGAGGCCTGGCGTGCTGTGATTCATGGAGTCGCAAAGAGTCGGTCATGACTGAGTGACTGAACGGCCTGACTGACTGACAGCAAATGGAGACCTAATATGCTCAACAGTAAAAGACTGAAAGATTTTTGTCTAAGATCAGGCACAAAAAAAGTTTGCTCATTCTTACCCTCTTCATTCAGTATATACTGGAAGTCCTAGCTTGAGCATTTAGGCAGGACAAAAGAATAAAACACATTCAAACTGGAAAGGAAGAAGTAAAATTATCATTATTTATAGATGATATGATTTTATTTTATTTTTTTGAGATATAAGAAAAATCCTAAAAACTGCACTAGAAATCTGTTGGAAAAAGTCAATGACTTCAGTAACCTTGAAGGATATAAAATCAACACATAGAAATCAGTTGTATTTCTATACACTAAATATGATATACCTGAAAAAGAAATTATGTCATTCATGATAGAATTGAAGCAATAAAATATATATTTAAAAAATTAACCAAAAGGGTGAAAGTTCTGAACAATTAAAGCTATAAGATTTTGATGAAAGAAATTGAAGAAAGCATACAAAAATTAGAAATACATTCAGTGTTCACAGATTGGAAGTGTTAATATTCCTCAAGTACCCATACTTCCCACGCATCTACAGACTTGAAGAAATCCCTATAAAAATTCCAATGGCATTTTTCACACAAATAGAAAAATAATAAAGATTTGTATGGAAACACAAAAGTTCCTGCATGGCTAAAGCAATTTTTGCTTTTTGGCAAGAATACTGAAATGGATTGTCCTTTCCTTTCCAGGGTATGTTCCTGACCCAGGAATCAAATTTGCATTTCTTACATTCTTTACCTGCTGATCCCTCAGGAAAGCAATCTTATAAAGAAGAACAAAACAAGAAGCATCATACTTCCTTATTACAACAAAATTACAAAAGATATTGTAATCAAAACAGTAATAATGGTATACAAATAGACACACATATCAATGGAACAGAGAGACCAGAAATAAATCACTAACATATATTTAATATTTGATAATGTATCCAAAAACACTCAAGGGGTAGAGAATAGTCTCTTCAACAAATGATGCTGGAGAAAGTTGATAAACATATGCAAAAATATATAATTGGTACATTATCTTACATCACTCACAAACTTAAAATGGATTAAAAACTTAAACATACAGCTAAATATATATGAAAGAGGAGAGTAAAAAAAAACTGGCTTAAAACTCAGCATTCAAAATCTAAGATCATGGCATCCGGTCCTAACTTTCGATAGCAAATAGAAGGGGAAAATAGAAGGGGAAAATCAGAAACTGTGACTGGTTTTATTTTCCTGGACTCCAAAATCACTGTTGATAGTGACTGCAGCCATGCAATTAAAAAACACATGCTCCTTGGAAGGAAAGCTATGACAAAACTAGACAAAGTATTAAAAATCAGAGACATCACTTTGCCATATAGTCAAAACTGTGTTTTTTCCAGCAATCATGTATGTATGGGAGAGTTGGGCCATAAAGAAGGCTGAGCACTGAAGAGTGGATGCCTTTGAATTGTGGTAGTGGAGAAGACTCTTGAGAGTCCCTTGGAATACAAGGAGATCAAACCAATCAATCCTAAAGAAAATCAACCCTGAATATTCATTCAAGGACTGATGCTGAAGCCAAAGCTCGAATACTTTGGCCACCTGAGGTAAAGAGGCAAGTCATTGGAAAAAATTCTTGATTCTGGGAAAGACTGAGGACAGGAGTAGAAGGGAAGGGCAGAGGATGAGATAGTTGGATAACATCACTGACTCAATGGACATGAGTTTGGGCAAACTCCAGGAGATAGTGAAGGAGTGAAGGACAGGGAAGCCTGTCGTGCTGCAGTCCATGGGGTCACAAAAAGTCAGACGTGACTTAGTGACTGAACAAAAACAAATAGTGAATAAGTCCTTGACATTGGTGTCGACAATAGCTTTTTGAATGTGACTCAAAAATCATGATAAACGAAGGGAAAAATTAACAAGTGAAGTGAATCAGATGAAAAGCTTCTGCAAAGCAAAAGAAACAATCAATAAAATGAGAAAACAACTTACAAAATGACTGAAAATGTTTGCTAGACATTTATCTGACAAAAGGTTAATATCTATAATATACAAACAACTCATACAATCTAATAACATGCATAAAAATAATCTGATTAAAAATGGGCAGAGATTATATGATATCTCTATTTTTAGTTTTTTCATACTGTTTTCCATAGTGGCTACACTAAACTTTTATTCCCTCAAACAGTGTAGGGGGGCTTCCCATTTCTCCATATCCTCACCAGCATTTGTTACATGTATTCATTTTAATGAGAACCATTTTGACATTTGAGAGGTGATATTTCATTATTGTTTTAATTTGCACTGCCTTGATGAATAATGACGTTAAGTATCTTTTCATGTGCCTGTTGGCCACTTGTAGGTCTTCTTGGAAAAATGTCTATTCAGTTCTCCTGTCTATATTTTAACTGAGTTGTTTATTTCTGGCCTGACGTTGAGGTCTTTAATCCATTTTGAGTTCATTTTTATCTGTGATGTTGGAGAATGTTCTACTTTTTTAATTTTACATGTAGCTCTCCAATTTTCACAGAACCACCTATTAAATAAATTATCTTCTCTTTATCATACTTTCTTCCTTCTTTTATCATAGATTATTATGATTAGTGTTTGGGTTTATTTCTGGACTTTCTATTCCATTCCATTGATCTATGTGTATGTTTTTGCACTAGAACCATACTGTTTTAAACACTGCAGCTTTCTAGTATAGTCTGAAGTCAGGGAATGTGATTCTTCTAGGTCTGTTCTTCTTTCTCAAGATTGTTTTGACTATTCATGGTCTTTTGTGTTTCTATGCAAATTTTAAAAAAAGTGTTCTCTTTCTGTGGAAAAATGCACCTGCTATTTTGATATGGATTGCATTGAGTCTGTAGACTGCCTTGTGTGGTATGGCTATTATAACAATATTAATTCTTCCAACCCATGAACACATTATGTTAAGTAAAAAGTTAGACAAATACTGTATGATATAGCTTATATGTGGAGTCTAAAAAAATGAAACAACTTAATGAATATAACAAAATTAGACTCATAGGAATAGAGAACAAAATAGTGATTACAAGGAAGGAGAATGGGGTAAAATAAGGATGGGGATTAAGAGGCATAAAGTACCATACTGTTTTGATGACTGTGGCTTTGTAGTAGAGCCTGAAGTCAGGCAAGTTGATTCCTCCAGTTCCATTCTTCTTTCTCAAGATTGCTTTGGCTATTCGAGGTTTTTTGTATTTCCATACAAATCTTGAAATTATTTGTTCTAGTTCTGTGAAAAATATGGCTGGTAGCTTGATAGGGATTGCGTTGAATTTGTAAATTGCTTTGGGTAGTATACTCATTTTCACTATATTGATTCTTCCAACCCATGAACATGGTATATTTCTCCATCTATTAGTGTCCTCTTTGATTTCTTTCATCAGTGTTTTATAGTTTTCTATATATAGGTCTTTAGTTTCTTTGGGTAGATATATTCCTAAGTATTTTATTCTTTTTGTTGCAATGGTGAATGGAATTGTTTCCTTAATTTCTTTTTCTACTTTCTCATTATTAGTGTATAGGAATGCAAGGGATTTCTGTGTGTTGATTTTATATCCTGCAACTTTACTATATTCATTGATGAGCTCTAGTAATTTTCTGGTGGAGTCTTTAGGGTTTTCCATGTAGAGGATCATGTCATCTGCAAACAGTGAGAGTTTTACTTCTTCTTTTCCAATTTGGATTCCTTTTATTTCTTTTTCTGCTCTGATTGCTGTGGCCAAAACTTCCAGAACTATGTTGAATAGTAGCGGTGAAAGTGGACACCCTTGTCTTGTTCCTGACTTTAGGGGAAATGCTTTCAATTTTTCACCATTAAGGATAATGTTTGCTGTGGGTTTGTCATATATAGCTTTTATTATGTTGAGGTATGTTCCTTCTATTCCTGCTTTCTGGAGAGTTTTTATCATAAATGGATGTTGAATTTTGTCAAAGACAGACATATAGATCAATGGAACAAAATAGAAAGCCCAGAGATAAATCCACACACATATGGACACCTTATCTTTGACAAAGGAGGCAAGAATATACAATGGAGTAAAGACAATCTCTTTAACAAGTGGTGCTGGGAAAACTGGTCAACCACTTGTAAAAGAATGAAACTAGATCACTTTCTAACACCGCACACAAAAATAAACTCAAAATGGATTAAAGATCTAAATGTAAGACCAGAAACTATAAAACTCCTAGAGGAGAATATAGGCAAAACACTCTCAGACATAAATCACAGCAGGATCCTCTATGATTCACCTCCCAGAATTCTGGAAATAAAAGCAAAAATAAACAAATGGGATCTAATTAAAATTAAAAGCTTCTGCACAACAAAGGAAAATATATGCAAGGTGAAAAGACAGCCTTCTGAATGGGAGAAAATAATAGCAAATGAAGCAACTGACAAACAACTAATCTCAAAAATATACAAGCAACTTATGCAGCTCAATTCCAGAAAAATAAACGACCCAATCAAAAAATGGGCCAAAGAACTAAATAGACATTTCTCCAAAGAAGACATACGGATGGCTAACAAACACATGAAAAGATGCTCAACATCACTCATTATCAGAGAAATGCAAATCAAAACCACAATGAGGTACCACTTCACACCAGTCAGAATGGCTGCGATCCAAAAATCTGCAAGCAATAAATGCTGGAGAGGGTGTGGAGAAAAGGGAACCCTCCTACACTGTTGGTGGGAATGCAAACTAGTACAGCCACTATGGAGAACAGTGTGGAGATTCCTTAAAAAATTGCAAATAGAACTACCTTATGACCCAGCAATCCCACTGCTGGGTATACACACCGAGGAAACCAGAATTGAAAGAGACACATGTACCCCAATGTTCATCGCAGCACTGTTTATAATAGCCAGGACATGGAAATAACCTAGATGTCCATCAGCAGATGAATGGATAAGAAAGCTTTGGTACATGTACACAATGGAGTATTACTCAGCCGTTAAAAAGAATTCATTTGAATCAGTTCTGATGAGATGGATGAAACTGGAGCCGATTATACAGAGTGAAGTAAGCCAGAAAGAAAAACACCAATACAGTATACTAACACATATATATGGAATTTAGAAAGATGGCAATGACGACCCTGTATGCAAGACAGGAAAAAAGACACAGCTGTGTATAACGGACTTTTGGACTCAGAGAGAGAGGGAGAGGGCGGGATGATTTGGGAGAATGGCATTCTATCATGTATACTATCATGTAAGAATTGAATCGCCAGTCTATGTCTGACGCAGGATACAGCAGGCTTGGGGCTGGTGCATGGGGATGACCCACAGAGATGTTATGGGGAGGGAGGTGGGAGGGGGTTTCATGTTTGGGAACACATGTAAGAATTAAAGATTTTAAAATTTAATAAAAAAAATAAAAATAAAAAAAAAGAGGCATAAAGTAATGTGTGTGCGTGTGTGTGTGTGTGTGTGTGTGTATATATATATAATAAACTTCAAAAATATATTGTTCAACCCAGGGAATTAAGCCAATGTTTTATAATCTCTATAAATGGAATATAACTTTAAAAATTATGAATTGCTATGTTGGACACCTGACATTTGTATAATATTGTACATCAACTTTGCTTCAACTTAAAAAAAAAGAGCAGAGTATTAAATAGAACTTAAAAAACAGAAACAGAAAAACCAACCAACAACTAAGCAAACAAAAAACATATAGCTACCAGGTATTTGAAAAGATGTTCATTCTCCCTAATTATCAAGGGAATCAGAAAGAAAAAACACAATATTGCTTTACACTTGCTAGAATGACTATTGCAAAAGACATGATAGTCCATGTGTTGGCAAGGGTGTGGAATAAATAATATATATATATAAGTTCACTATTGATGAGAATGTAAATTGATTTCCCCACTACAGAAAACAGTGTGAACATTCCTCCAAAAATTAAAATAAGATGACTATAGGATGCAGAAATTACATTTCTGGGTATAAATCCAACAGAAATGAAAATAGGATATTGAAAGGATGTATGCACATCAATATTTACTGTAGTATTAATCACAATAGCTATGATATGGAAAAGCCTATATGTTTGTCAATTGAAGAAAGGATAAAACATATAGAAATTCTGCCACTTGAGACAGGATGATGAATCCTGAAGATATTAATCTAAGTGAGAAAATTAAACAGAGAAAGACATACACTACATGACATAAATTCTATTTGGAAACTAAAATAGCAGAACTTTATAAAATCAGGAAATAGATGGTGGATATGGGACTTTCTGTGTGGAGCTAGTGTGAAATAACCTGTCTACCAAGGCAGGTTTGATCACTGGATTGGGGAGATCCCCTGAAGAAGGGCATGGCAACCCACTCCAGTATTCTTGCCTGAAGAATTCCATGGACAAAGGAGCCTGGTGGTCTACAGTCCATAGGGTCACAGGGTTGGAAGCAACTGAAGTGACTGAGCATGCACACATGCTGATTTTTCAGCTAGTAGGCATGTGAGGGGCTTCCCAGGTGACTATTGGTAAAGAACCGCCTAACAGTGCAGGGGATAAGAGATGTGGGTTGGATCCCTCAGTAAGAAAGAGCCCCTGGAGAAGGAAATTGAAACCCACTCCAGAATTGTTGGCCTGGTGGGTCCCGTGGACAGAGGAGTCTGGTGGGCTACAATCCATGAGTTCACAAAGAGTTGAATACAACTGAAGTGACTGAGCACACAGATGGTGGAAACCAGAAGCAATGGGTCTGTTGGGGTTGGAAGAGGATGGAGGATTGGAGAGATGTGATTTAAAGCTACAAACTTGCAATCAGTAGATACATAAATCTTGGAGATCGAATGCACTGTACAGCAGTTATAATCAACAAAACTGTACTATAAACTCTCTATATAATAGCCATGACAGGGAAGCCATCTAAATGTCCATTGATAGAGGAGTGGATAAAAGGAATGTGGTACATATGCACAATGGAATGTTACTCAGCCATTAAAAGGAACAAAGTTGGGTTATTTGTAGAGACATGGATGGACCTAAAGACTGCCATACAGGAAAAGAAAAGAAAAAAAAAAGAAAAGAAACATTGTATATTACCACATATATGTAGAGTCTAGAAAAAAGTACAGATTAACTTATTTGCAAAGCAGAAATAAAGAAACAGACATAGAAAACCAACATATGAGTACCAAGGTGGAAAAAGAAGGTGGGACGAATTGGGAGATTGGGATTAACATGTATACACTACTATGCATTTAATAGAAAGCCTGTTTATAGTGTGGGTAATACTACTTGATACTCCATGGTGACCTAGATAGGTGGGAAATCCAGAAGGGAGGATTTGTGTATATATTTACTATTGATTAACTTTGCTGCACTGCAGAAACTAGCACAAGGTTATGAAAAAATTATATCCCAATAAAAAAGCAAACAAAAACAACTTAAAAGTTGCTTAGAGACTAGATCTTGATTTTTCTCAGCACAAAAATAAACGAAAATTATATCACATTTCTTCTAAGGGATTCTTGCCCACAGTAGTAGATATAATGGTCATCTGAGTTAAATTCACCCGGATTTCCAGTCCATTTTAGTTCGCTGATTCCTAAAATGTCAATTCACTCTTGCTATCTCCTGTTTGACCACCTCCAATTTGCCTTTTTCCAGTAGTCATGTATGGATATAAGAGTTGGACTTTAAAGAAAGCTGACTGCTGAAGAATTAATGCTTTTGAACTGTGATGTTGTGGAAGACTCTTGAGAGTCCCTTGGACTGCAAAGAGATCAAACCAGTCCTTCCTAAAGAAGATCAGTCCTGAATATTCATTTGAAGGACTGATGTTGAACCTGAAACTCCAATACTTTGGCCACCTGATGCAAAGAGCTGACTCATTTGAAAAGACTCTGATGCTGGGAAAGATTGAAGGCAGGAGAAGGGGAAGACAAAAGATGAGATGGTTGGATGGCATCACCGACTCAATGGACATGAGTTTGAGTAAACTCCGGGAGTTGGTGATGGACAGGGAGGCCTACATGCTACAGTCCATGGGGTCACAAAGAGTCAGACATGACTGAGCAACTGAACTAAACTGAACTATATGACATTATAGAGTGTTAGTTAATATTATGGTGGTCACTATATTACAATATGTAAGTGAATCATATCAACATGTTATACACCTTAAACTTACAAATTATATGCCAATTATATCTCAATAAAATATAAGATTTCATATATATTTCTAAATTAGGTAATACACAGGACTCTAAGTTTGAATTGCTTTTGCTTAAGCACCAGAGGTCATAGGAAAAAAGATATATTCAGTAAAAGATGGGAGGGAGGAGGGAGGGGGGTTCAGGATTGAGAACACTTGTATACCTGTGGTGGATACATGGTGATGTATGGGAAAACCAATACAATATTGTAAAGTAATTAACCTCCAATTAAAATAAATAAATTTATTTTTAAAAGATATCATAAAATAAACTGATTTTCTTAAAAAACAAACAAAAAAGACAAATAATACAACTCCCTAAATTTTCTAGCAAGGGATACAAAACCTTTTGGCTAATCTAAGGCAATGGAGAGAGGAGACCTAGAGTAGAACTCGTCTGCTAACTCCAAGTTTCCTCAGGTCAACTACATGAAAGGAAATCTTCCTGCACAGAAGACTGAGATGAACTAGAAGTGTTCACAATCAGTACCAGAATTTTTTCTTCTCTGAATCATTAAAGGAAAAGGGGGTCCAATGGGAAGAATGAAATTTCCAACCACATGGGACTTTGTGTAGTTGTTCGGATGATACAGGCCCAAATGGCCAATCCCCTGACATTTGATTATGTCACAGGCAAACCTGTCTTTTTCTTTGTATGGATGAAGATAGGAAAAGTGCTGCAGTTGTTCCTCAGATAAAGTTAGGTACTATATTATTTTCTCCTGTTTTTCAACTTCGTTTTGCACTTCTGGAAGAGTCTGCTCAGGTACCAAGAATCAGAATGAAAGAATGAACCATCCATGCCTCTCACCTGCAAGTGAAATCTGGTTGTTCTACTGTGAGATTCAATTTTATAAATCAAGTCCTCTATTTTTTCTGAATAGTCTTTGTTTAAAATGATCTTAATGATGTGACTTCAAAGATAGTGTCTTGCAATTCAATTTGCTGCTTAGGACTATTTTCAGTAAAAAGCCATCAAGTTTTTCTTTGAACCCATCATGATTTTGCTATATTAATTTGATGTTTGATTTTTTAACATTCTTATGAATGCTTACAAATGACTTTGAAACCACATTGTGCTTCATTGGAAAATACAATCTTTCTATTCATTCTCTAGTTTTAGATGAATCATCACAGTCTTATGTATACACTTGATAGCTGTTTGTTTGTTTGTTTGTTTGTTTGTTTTGTAGTGACCCAAATGGTAATACAATCTTTCAATACCATTGATTGTTGGAATTGACTTAACCACACACTAAATCTTAAATTTTTAAAAAGATCTGAAAAACATTTTGAATAATGTAAAGAGAAATATAATCATGACATGGAATAGCATGTGAGTAACTCTTTTGACAAAGGCCCTTAACATACTTGAAATTGGTTAAGTCAGAAAACAAAATTTATAATATTTTGTTTGAAATGATAAAATATGGAGAAGATACTGTGCAAAAAGATAAAATACTCTTATGCAAAAGGAAAATGGCTTTAAATGGCATGTTGAACATTTCAAGCTTTAATGACATATATTTGAAGTTTACTTTTTCTTATCATGGGAAATGCATACCTGAGGAAAGAAAGAAAACTAGTTGAATTGTAGATAGAACTAATTTTAGAATGAGTAAATGGAGCTGGGGCAGAAATCAGAGTCCAAGGCTGAGAGTAAAGACCTAGCTAAATAGAACAAGCTATTCAAGGGACAACACAATCTCCAGTGAGAGTTCAAAGCAATGATAATCAATATAGCTTTAGAAATCACTACAAAGTTATCACAGTCTGAGTTGTTCCACAATAGCAACATAATTTCCTTAACCTGTCTTCATAAAATTATTTGACCTTGAGACTTTTCTGGCACCCACATTTATATGGGTCTTTGTAGTTGGCTACTGGAGACAATACATGTTATATGACCCAGATAAAGACAGACCCAGAAGCCAGCACCTAAGCTCTCTGGAATTTGCCAGTGTGGATCATTTTCCTTTTGCTCTGAATCCTCTACTGTCATAAACACTGACTGTGAATATAACTAGAGTTATACCCATTTGAGTTCTTCTAGAGTCGCAAAGAGTTGGACATGACTGAAGGACTGAACTGAACTGAACTGAGAGATTCACTCAACTTGAAGATATTGGTAGGATCTCTGAAACATCTTCAACATATGAAAAATAATGTGATCCTAGAGTTCTTCTAATATATACTTTTTTATCCTGAGTTGAATCCTCCATGAAAAATTGGTCTTAAAATAAACATTCATTCTTTTTTTTTCTTTTATAAAAGCCTTCAAATTATGTAAACCCTACACACATGAAGAACTGCAAAATTTACTGCTTAGATAAGAAAATACTACTATGACTGCAATGTGAAGCACAAGCAACAAGAGAAATGATAAAAGTTGATCTACTCAGAATTAAAATTGTAATAAGTATGTACATGATGATTCTGAAACACCAAGTATGGTGAAAGTGAATGGTAACATGGATTAGTCAAAGCATTTGCTAATGTAAATGAAAAAAGAAATACAGAATCCATTACTAAAATCTGTATTAATTAAAATTCAACTAGAAAAGAAAAACCAGGAGGAGGTGTATTTTAAGAGATTTATTGCAATAACATAGTTTATGTTATTATGGAACTGTCCAAAATCCACAAGGCGGCTGTGAACTCTCAGACAGGGGCTAAATTTGCTGTACTCAAGCATCAATTTTTTCTTATTCAGGAAAATCTCAACTTTGTCTTTAAAGCATTTCAACTGATTGAATCAGAACCACTCATATTCCTCAGGTGAATGTTCCTTGCTTAAAATCAACTACACTTTATTCACAACAATAAAGTATTCACAGCAATACAGAGATTAGGGTTTGAGTGTATCGCTGAAGACTATCGCTTAGTCAAGCTGACACATCAAAAGACCATTATACATACATATATATATATATATATATATATATATAAGGTACATACATCTTAGGGGCTTCCCTGGTGGCTAGGCGATAAAGAATCTGCCTGCAAGGCAGGAGACCTGGGTTCGATCCCTGGGTTGGGAAGGCCCCCTGGAGGAGGGCATGGCAACCCGCTCTAATACTCTTGCCTAGAGAGTTCCATGTGCAGAGAAACCTGCAGACTGCAGTCCATAGGGTCCCACAGTCAGACATGACTGAAGCAGATACACAGCAGCAGCAGCAGCGACATACATCTTAGAGATCTAGTCAACAATCTTTAAATGTGGTAGGAATTGGCAAAATTTGACATATTTTTTATGTGTAGGTACTAATTTTAGAGATGGCATTATATTTACAAGCTTACTTTAGCATTAAAATAATCTTTGAAACTTTAAAGAAACACTTCAAGTGATATTGTGATAAAAATGCCTTATTTCTGTTAACTTGCCAGGCAATGATGTTTCTACACATGAAAACTAATCATTTGAGAAAAGGAAGGGGCAAAAGACAAACTAAAACAACCACAGAATAAGTAAATATTGCAGCCAAACATCCTACATACCATTGTCTTATTTACTTCCTGAACAAGGTACATTTTATGTTTTGATCCTGAAAATGCTGCTTTACCAAATCAATACAGAGATTTTAAATCAAAGCAGCAGAATGAAAATTTATTTACATCAATCTGAAACACATTCATTTTACATAATTTTATGATTTAAAAATAAATAAAATCATTTTTCCAGTAGACAATTTGAGGTTTTAAAAGAAAATAGTATTTCATTGTCAACAGAGAAGTAAGAATATGGTATTTCAGAATGTTACTAAGTTAGTTACAGAAAAAAAAAAAATAACAAATACGCTATTTGAAACCTCAAATTACTGGCAGTTTTTACCTATTAAAATAACATCTCACTTTTGATTATAGGATTAAAAAAATAAACACATACCTAGATATCATAATGCCTTCAAAAGTAAAATATTTAGTCTAAATAGATCTAAGCGTAAAGTAAAAGATGAGTGTATGCATATATATTTACATTATATATACACACATAGATATGTACATACATATATGCATATGTATTACATATATATATGTATATGCACAGAAGTACATAATTAAGGAAGATTATATTTAATATAAAGGCAGAAAAAGATTACTTGAAATACATTCTTTTTACATTTCAAATTTAAATTCAGAGTGGAATTTCACAGAGTTATAGGAAAAACGTCAGCCAAGTAGTTAATTGATTAATACAATAGAAGAAAAACTGAAGTACTTGCATTATGAAGAATCAAAAAAGAAGAATAAACACCAAAGTAGAGAATCATAGAAATACAAATGGAGTCTCAAGCAAAATGTCAAGATAGACAATATTAATATAATTCAGTTTTCATAGAGGACATTTGTTTCTTTCAAACATATTAATAATGCATGACAATGATTTTATTAGATAGAAATAATAGAATAGTGATTTAAAAGACCAAAATGTATCCCTCCAAAACAATTCCTGAACCTGAATACAAACAAATGTTATCCCAACATTATAACCACTTTATATCAAGTTTATATACAATCATGGAGAAATAATTCACGTAATTTTGAAAACTGTATTTTGACAGTGTGCCTTTAATGGAACATATTCTAAGGGCAACAAAAATCACAAAACAGTCTACTTAGCAGTCTTATTGGAATGATGTTAATTTTGTAATGCTGAAACCAATTCATTTGTACTTTGTGAAAGATCAAATGAACAAATGTATTTATAACGTTGGAAGCCATAAATTTTACTGAGAAAGAGAAAAGGATAAAGGAAACCGAAGTATTTTATCTAAGCTGAAAAATCAATAGAAATCTATTTATGATGTGCTCAAAAATTAGTGAAGTAAAGCCAAAAGGTAAGAAAGGTTTGAAAATGGTCTTGCTAAGTTTGGACATTATGAGCATCAAAATAATGATTGTGACAATGATCATGATGATGATGAGAAGAAAAAGAAAACATGTTTAATGAAAGTTTTAATAAAAATCTGTCTACACTTTTACTCAATAAAAGAAGAAGTGGGGAAGGAAACTTCTTCTTTAATGAAGAATGTGAGTTAACAAATAATAATAAGTAATAATTAATAAGAAAGCCTAATGTAAACACTTGTTTAAATAAAGATCACTGATAAATGTTAAAATCATGGGGCAAAAGATGGCTGGGGAAAAGTGATATGTCGGTCTTAAAGTTTTCCTCTCCATCTATAAGGGTTGTCATGGCATAATAATTTCTGGAAATTTATTCTATGAAGTTGTTGAACAATTTAGAGATTGCTAGAGATAGCCTGCAATAAGAAAGGATGCAATTTAACAGTTTTCAATTACCAGTTTAATTTGTGATACTTTTGAGTTAGTTCAATATGTATTGCATGTTTGCTTACATTCACACCATAGTACCTACACAGGAACATAACAGATTAACCAGATGTTCATTCAGATTTTAGATTGCTCAGGTCTAAAGCAGAGTGCCCCACACTCCACAAACAGCTAAGAGAATTATGGCAGCACAGAGTTGGGTATCTTTTGTGAGCAAAGGAAAATTCAGAGAGACTCCATTTATGAGGTACCACTTCACATCAGTCAGAATGGCTGCAATCCAAAAGTCTGCAAGTAATAAATGCTGGAGAGGGTGTGGAGGAAAGGGAACCCTCTTACACTGTTGGTGGGAATGCAAACTAGTACAACCACTATGGAAAGCAGTGTGGAGATTCCATTAAAAATTGCAAATAGAACTGCCTTAGGACCCAGCAATCCCACTGCTGGGCAAACACACCGAGGAAACCAGAATAGAAAGAGACACATGTACCCCAATGTTCATCGTGGCACTGTTTATAATAGCCAGGACATGGAAACAACCCGATGTCCATCAGCAGATGAATGGATAAGAAAGCTGTAGTACATATACCCAATGGAGTATTACTCAGCCATTAAAAAGAATACATTTGAATCAGTTCTAATGAGATGGATGAAACTGGAGCCTATTATACAGTGAAGTAAGCCAGAAAGAAAAACACCAATACAGTATACTAACACATATATATGGAATTTAGAAAGATGGTAATGATGACCCTGTATGCAAGACAGCAAAAAAGACACAGATGTGTAGAGCGGACTTTTGAACTCTGAGGGAGAGGGTGAGGGTGGGATGATTTGGGAGAATGGCATTGAAACATGTATACTATCATGTAAGAAACGAAACGCCAGTCTATGTTCGATGCAGGATACAGGATGCTTGGGGCTGGTGCACGGGGATGATCCAGAGAGATGATATGGGGTGAGAGGTGGGAGGGAGGTTCATGTTTGGGAATTCATGTACACCTGTGGTGGATTCATGTCAATGTATGACAAAACCAATACAGTATTGTAAAGTAAAATAAAGTAAAAATAAACATTTTAAAAAATTAAAAATAAATAAATAAAAGTTGAACTGGGCTATAAAAAATTAGTGATCTGGGCTATATTAAGAGAATGAAATTACAAGTACTGGAACTGAGAACATGACATGAGGAAAACAGGATTCTGAAATGTTCAAAAATTTAAATGCCTAGTGTTAGTAGAAGGCAATGGCACCCCACTCCAGTACTCTTGCCTGGAGAATCACATGGATGGAGGAGACTGGTAGGCTGCAGTAATGGGATCGCTAAGAGTCAGACACGACTGAGCGACCTCACTTTCACTTTACACTTTCATGCATTGGAGAAGGAAATGGCAACCCACTCCAGTGTTCTTGCCTGGAGAATCCCAGGGATGGGGGAGCCTTGTGGACTGCCGTCTATGGGGTTGCACAGAGTCGGACGTGACTGAAGCGACTTAGCAGTATAATATGCAAAAAAGCAAAATGGCTGTCTGGGGAGGCCTTACAAACAGCTGTGAAGAGAAGAGAATCAAAAAACAAAGGAGAAAAGGAAAGATATAAACATCTGAGTGCAGAGTTCCAAAGAATAGCAAGAAGAGATAAGAAAGCCTTCCTCAGTGATCAATGCAAAGAAATCGAGGAAAACAACAGAATGGGAAAGACTAGAGATCTCTTCAAGAAAATTAGAGATACCAAGGGAACATTTCAGGCAAAGATGGGCTCAATAAACGACAGAAATGGTATGGACCTAACAGAAGCAGAAGATAGTAAGAAGAGGTGGCAAGAATACAGAGAAGAACTGTACCAAAAAAGATCTTCATGATCCAGGTAATCACAATGGTGTGATCACTCATCTAGAGCCAGACATCCTAGAGTGTGAAGTCAAGTGGGCCTTAGAAAGCATCACTACTAACAAAGCTAGTGGAGGTGATGGAATTCCAGTGGAGCTATTTCAAATCCTGAAAGATGGTGCTGTGAAAGTGCTGCACTCAATATGCCAGCAAATTTGGAACACTCAGCAGTGGTCACAGGCCTGGAAAAGGTCAGTTTTCATTCCAATCCCAAAGAAAGGCAATGCTAAAGAATGCTCAAACTACCACAAAATTTCACTTATCTCACACGCTAGTAAAGTAATGCTCAAAATTCTCCAAGCCAAGCTTCAGCAATACATGAACCGTGAACTTCTTGATGTTCAAGCTGGTTTTAGAAAAGGCAAAGGAACCAGAGATCAAATTGCCAACATCTGCTGTATCATGGAAAAAGCAAGAGAGTTCCAGGAAAGCATTTCTTTCTGCTTCATTGACTATGCCAAAGCCTTTGACTGTGTGGATCACAATCAACTATGGAAAATTCTGATAGAGATGGAAATACCAGACCACCTGACCTGCCTCTTGAGAAATCTGTATGCAGGTCAGGAAGCAACAGTTAGAACTGGACATGGAACAACAGACTGGTTCCAAATAGAAAAAGGAGCACATCAAGGCTGTATATTGTCACCCTGCTTATTTAACTTCTATGCAGAGTCCATCATGAGAAACGCTGGACTGGAAGAAACACAGGCTGGAATCAAGATTGCCAGGAGAAATATCAATAACCTCAGATATGCAGATGACACCACCCTTATGGCAGAAAGTGAAGAGGAGCTGAAAAGCCTCTTGATGAAAGTGAAACAGGAGAGCAAAATAGTTGGCTTAAAGCTCAATATTCAGAAAACGAAGATCATGGTCTGGTCCCATCACTTCATGGGAAATATATGCGGAACCAGTGGAAACAGTGTCAGACTTTATTTTTGGGGGCACCAAAATCACTGCAGATGGTGACTGCAGCCATGAAATTAAAAGACGCTTACTCCTTTTAAGAAAAGTTATGATCAACCTAGATAGCATATTCAAAAGCAGAGACATTGCTTTGCCGACTAAAGTCCGTCTATTCAAGGCTGTGGTTTTTCCTGTTGTCATGTATTGATGTGAGAGTTGGACTGTGAAGAAGGCTGAGTGCCGAAGAATTGATGCTTTTGAACTGTGGTGTTGGAGAAGACTCTTGAGGGTCCCTTGGACTTCAAGGAGATCCAACCAATCCATTCTGAAGGAGATCAGCCCTGGGATTTCTTTGGAAGGAATGATGCTAAAGCTGAAACTCCAGTACCTTGGCCACCTCATGCAAAGAGTTGACTCATTGGAAAAGACTCTGATGCTGGGAGGGATTAGGGGCAGGAGGAGAAGGGGATGACCGAGGATGAGATGGCTGGATGGCATCACTGACTCGATGGACGTGAGTCTGAGTGACCTCCGGAAGGGAGGCCTGGCGAGCTGTGATTCATGGGGTCGCAAAGAGTCAGACACGACTGAGCAACTGAACTGAACTGAACTGATACACTATCTGTCAAATGGCAAGAACTGAGGCTGCATAGGAGATGCAAGAGACATGAGTTCAAGCCCCGGGTTGGGATGATCCCCTGCAGGAGGAAATGATAATCTGCTCCAGTATTCTTACCGGGGAAATCCCATGGACAGAGGAGCCTAGAGGGCTGCAGTCCATGTGGTCACAAAAGAGTCAGACAGGACTTAACAACTAAACAGGGAAGAGAACTATGACTGCATAAAAAAGGCTTCAAAATTAGCCTAAAAAGTTTGCAGTGTGTCCGTGTGTGTGTGTGTGTGTGTGTGTGTGAGACAGAGAGCGAATTTTTAATTTCTAGGTTTGGGGGTCATAGAACTGGATAAACTTTATCTGATTCATGACAATATTTTATCATTGGCCTGTGAGTGTTCACTTGCATACGAGGAGCATGTATGTATTGATACTTTTTGGGCTTTAAAAATATACTGCTCACTCAACGTAAAAAGTAAAATAAGGACAATAATAAACTTCCCCCTGTGTTATTATAGACCTGGGTTCAATCCCTGTGTCAGGAACATCTCCTGGAGAAGGAAATGATAACCCACTCCAGTATTCTTGCCTGGAGAATCCCATGGACAGAGGAGCCTGGTGAGCTACAGTCCACAGGGTCTCAAAGAGTAGGACACGACTGAGTGACTTCACTTTGTGTGACTATAACCTACTCACCCAAACTAGTTTTCTACACCCAAACTAGCCACTCTCTTAATCTTGCCTTTCACATTATCTTTGTTAAAAATTTAGTTTGGTCACATTTCAAGGCATATTATTAAGCCTATGATTTCAGGTAATTTGGTGTTATGAAAATAGTATCATATTTTAAGCAGTCTGTGGGAATTTTAAAACAAGTGTTACATTAATACAGTTAATCTATGCTACAGAACTAGATATAGATCATTTACTGTGACCACTCTATAATATTCCATTGTTTTAAAATTTCATACTTTCTTGGTGATGGGCATATTTTTGTTTTCCTGAACAGTGCAACTATTAATACCCCTGGATATTATCTTAGGATATATTTGTATTGTTTTACTTTAGCATATGTTTAGAAGTGAAATTCATGGTTAGTAAAAAGGTTAAAATGTCAAATTATTTTTTAACATGTCTGTACAAAATGGCTATATATAATATCTGCAAAGTTCTGAAAATCATTTTTAAGGTTATGATAAATGGCATACCTTGAAGCATATGGAATTATACTTCTTAACTTTTGCTATGTGAAAATATGTAAAATTGAATCTCATTCTGGTTTCAGTTTACATTTTTCTGATCATTTATATGATTGAATATCCCATCATATCTTCACTAACCATGCATATGACCTCTTCTGTATTTTCTTGAGCACTTTTTGTTTTCATTTTAATATCAGGTCATTTTTCTGTTTCGTGGTAGTTTTGTAGGAGTTCTTTTTATTTTGTTGTTGATTGTATATGTTGCAAATATATTCCTCTAGTTTTTAACTTAAATTTTAAATTTCTATAAAGTGGCTTTTGTTGTAGAGGCTTTTTCTTTTTACATTGTCACATTTGTCAACATTTTGCTTTGTAAGTGGCACTTTTGGCCTAATTTATAAAAACTCCATATTCTCAAGCTCAGGGATAGAACTAATTAAAATTTTTATTAAACTTTTAAAAGTACTTCTTATGGTATTTACCTTGTTTTTTATGTGGTTTGACTTTGGCTAATGGCGTGAGAAGGGAATAAATTTAATTTATTTCATATCAATAATTATTTTCCTGTTCTATTTAAACTTTAAAACATCCATTTTTTTTCATTAATCCTCCAAGCTAACACATCATATATCAAAGAGTATAAAATTTGTGTCTATTTGGCTTTCAAATATTTTCCATAAGTAGAATCATTAAATCTTGTCCATTAATATGTCCTAATTATGTACTATATCAATTAATGTGATTTTATAAGTCTTGATATCCTATAATGCAAACTCTCCTTTCTAGTCAAATTGATTATTCTTAATTCTATTTCATAAAAATATTTGAATTATTTTATCAAGGGTTATAAAAGGCCTATAATTTTCATTTGAATTTCATTGAATCAAAACTTTTATGGAAAAAATCATGTTTTTGCAATAGTATTTACATCTTCATAAATATAGAATTTCTCCCCATTTTGAAATTGTTTTTATTTTCCACCAGAGTTAAATAGAATAACTGAGAATTTTGTTATGTATATTTCAAAATAATTTATAGCATTTCAAAGAGTATCATTTTTATGTTTATTTCAGAAGTATGTAATTGCGATTGATGTTTCTATATAAATCATATACTCAGTCATATTCCACATTTTCCTATCATTTACATATTAATCTTATAAATAGTAAATATATTCTCTACTATTTATATTTTATTTATCTTAATAATATCTACTGCAAAATTTTTGGAAAAAAATAAAATTTTAATTTTAATATTCTTCTAAAAAAAGTAATTACTTTAAAAAATGTGCAGAATGGACTCTTCAATATAAGAGAAAACAAGGTGATAATATAGTCATCCTTGACTCTTACTCATTTTAATAAGGATGTTTATGATCATGTCATACTTAAAATGATATCACACTAAACACTGCCCTTCATTCCAGCTTTACTGAGATGGTTGCTGTATATATATAATGAATTTGTATTACAGTTATATCAAACATATATGTTTTATAAATAATGAATTATATGACATTTTGTCAAATGATTATTAGAATTATAAAATTATTTGCTTACATAATCTCTTTAGGTTGTGAATTTCATTGTAAATAAATAATAAACTAACCTTCCTGAGGTAAACCTAAGTTGGACATTGTGTGCTTGTTTTTTTATACAATATTGAAATTCATTTGCTGCAATGTCAAGAAATTTTTATGATTTAAATTACCTTGTATTATTTCTGCTTATCATAATTATTTACTAGTTTGATAACAAGAGTGTGCTCAATTTATGAAAATGGTTTATCTATCCAATTATTTAAGACTTCTGTAATTCCTTTCTCCAATGTTTCGCAGTCTTTAACAAGGATCATGGACATACTGTGCTAAATAAATCTCTAAGTATTTCATGTTGCTGACTCTATATTAAGCAACATTTTTCAGTTTCAAGTTTATTGTTAAGATATAGGAAGCAAGCTTTTTAAAATTTAACTTTAAAAAATTTTTGAATATTGACACTGCTATTTAAATTGCAAACTTGACAGTGATAGCTTTTTGTGATAGATTCTTTAGGATGACTTTAAACACAATTGCATCATCCACAATTACTATCTGCACATCCTTGGTTTTTTCAATCTAAGGTTGATTATAAGGGAGCATATATATATATATATATATATAATATATATATATATATTATAATATATAATCTCTGAATAAAATCATTAAGTATTTCACCAGTAGGTATTCTTCTAGCTACAAGATTTTTATTGAGAGCTTTTACTTTTTGAGGAAGTTACCTTCCATTCTTATTATATTGAAAGGCTATTATTTTATGAAAAAAAATAGATTTTTTATGCACTATTCACAAATCTTTTGATTTTTTCCTTTCATTCTGTAGTTATCATGAATTGTATTGGTGGATTTGCAGATGTTGAACAAATCTTATGTTTGGTTTATATATTGCTGGATTTACTTGGTAATATTTATCTGTAATGCTTGCATCTATGTTCATTTTTTTTTAAATTTTTCTTAGAATATTTCGATTTGTCTTTGGTAGTATAGTAATAAGACCTTTATCAAAATGAGTTAGAAAATGCTTGCTTTCCCTCTAAATTTCTAAAAGTGTATGTACAGGAAATGTATGTTTGTTCTTTGAAGACAGAGTTCTATTCAGATTTCTCATTCTGTTTGGTCATTTTTGGCTGTTTGTGTCTTTCAGGGAATTTTCTCCTAATATAAATTGTCAAATTTACTGAAATAAACTTGTTCATAATATTATTTATGATCCTTTTAGAGTGTATCTGTTTGTTCTGACATTTTCACTCTCATTATTGGTATGATTTATTTCTGTTATCTCTCTTTTTATGTTGGCCAGACTTGTTAAAAATCTATTGATTTTATTGACTTTATTTCAAAAAATGACTTAAGGTCATTATTTTTATTTCTTTAGCTATACAATTTCTATGTCACTTATTAATGTTGTTATCCTAATTTTTTTTTCAAAAAACCTTTAAGGACAATTTGCTGTCTTTTAATTTTCTAAATGAGGTGCTACAATTATTGATAGACATATTTTCTCTCCTAACATGAAAATTTAAAGCTATACATTTTCTATAGGCAATATTTAGCTGTATTAGAGTAGGAAATGGCCACCCACTCCAATATTCTTTCCTGGAAATTTCCATGGGCCAAGGAACCTGGTGGGCTACAGTCTGTGGGATTGCAAAGAGTTTAATATAACTGAGCACAAACACATATTTATCTGTATCCGACAAATTTTGATATATTATGTTTTTATCTTTATTCAGTTCAATATATACACACTACTATATGTAAAATAGGTAACTGGTAAGGACCTATTGTATAGCACAGGGAACTCTACTCAGTACTCTTATAATGACCTATAGGAAAAGGTCCCTATGGAATATCCCATGGAGTAGGAAATGGCAACCTCACTTGTACTACAGCCTAACATACAGTGTATGAGACTGAATATACCATGTGCTTTAAAAAGAATGTATATTCTGCTGCTTTATGTAGAATGCTAGTCAAATGTCTATTAGTTCAATTCAATCATAGTATGTATGTGCACACATTCAGTCACATCCTACTCTTTGTGGCCCCATGGACTGTAGAAAGCCATGCTCCTCTGCCTATGGTATTTTCCAGGTAAGAATACTGGGTCCAGGAGATGTCCCGACCTAGGGACTGAACCTGCATCTTTTGAATCTCCTGCAATGGCAAACGGAAACTTCATTAGCTGAGCCACTTGGGATAGAGCTGTTAATTAAATATGCTGTACTCATTGATTTTCTAACTGCTCATTCTGTCAGTTAATGAGAAGAGAATTAAAATACTCTAGCACAATTGCTAATTTATCTATTTCTGTTTTAGAATTGTTGATCTTCCTTTCATATATTTTGGACTCTGTTATTGAGTATGACATTATTAAGGTTGCCATTTCTTCCTATAGAATTAATACCTTTATCACTATTATTTTTTATCTCTGTCAATATTTATTTTTCCAGAATTCACATTATCTAATGCCACTATAGTCACTTCATCTTGTGTTTGACCCTTCTGTGATAAATATGTTCTTTGTTATATTTTTAAACAACTTTACCTTTATATGTAAAGTGGGTTTTCTATAAACAGCATGGGTGAATAACTGTCTCATTTATTCAGGGTGGCAAACTTTTTTTCTTTTAATTTTTTTCTTTCTGGACATTTTACATTTAATATAGCATTCAGTTCATCTTTGTTTGAATCAAACATCTTATTTTTTGTTTTTACATATCCCAAACATTTAAAAATTCTCTTCTCTTATTTTACAAATTAGCTAATCCTATGATTCTATTTCATTTCCATTATTAACTAGTAACCATATTTCAATATTCACTGTCTTTTCCTAGGGTATATATTATTTGTTTTTAACTTGTCTACCACAAATGGCATTATATATCTTCATCTCATATAAAACTTTAATAGCAATACAGTTCCACATATTTCTTGATTTCTAATTTTTACTTCAAGCAATAATTTTCTTGTTTTGGAAGTTCTTTTCTACTAGATTCACATTTTTCCTGAACTGTGACACAAACTTCTCTCTCTACATTCTTGATCTCTGTCTCCTAAATTCAGTTAAGACTTGTGCCTTATTTTTACTTAACATCCCTGAATCTGTAGTCTCGATATTTCACTGCTTTTTTCTAAATTCTAAAAATTCTAAAAATTGTCCATTTCATGCATCAGATTCAGCTTTTAATTATTTGTGATGAAAGGGTAAATCCATCCCCTGCTCCCATGATGAACAGAGGTGAAATTTCATGTTGGTTGTTTTAAACTGCAGTGATAAATATGGCAGAATATTAGGAGGTAAATTGTAAATACACATTGATTAACAATGAATTTATGGAAGTAATGTTATTCTTAAATTCCTAATGAAAAAGGTATTATTAAAGAGTGTTTTGTATCTTATGTTACAGGCATTTTGACTTACATTGAAACAGCTTTTCATGACATTCTTCAAAAAGGAGGAAGACACCTGGTATGACAAAACCAGAAAAGAATGCTCTTGGGAATCACTATAGACACTCATCCAGGTCCTAGCTCTCCACTGAGGAAACTTCAAATTCAGGTTACCATACAATAAAGACAGTCTTAGTCATGTGCAAAACAGCAGAATGTGTCTTCAACAGCTGAAAAAGAAAGTACATTATACTTTCGAAAAGAAAAAAAAAATATTCCTTTAAATGCTACACTTGGAGGGCATAAACAAAGGTTTGTGTGCACAAGAAACCAGGAGAAAGGAACAGAGACCCTACAAGAGAATGAGCCAGACTTGCCTATGAGTGTTTGGTAGTCTCCAGCAGAGGCATAGATCAACAGTGGGCTGCCTCATGGTCAGGGGCACTGACAGCAGCAGTCCTGGAAGGCATGGTATGATGGTGAACTTCCTCCTCTTGGAGGAGGTCACCATTACCCCTACCATAGTTGAGTCTCAGGCCAAATTACAGAGAAGGAACACAGCTCCACCCATCAGCAGATAACTGAATTAAAGATTTACTGAGCATGGCCTTACCTCCCAAAGTAACACCACAGTTTTCCCCACAGACAGTTCTTCCATTGGGAAGTTTATACAAGCCTCTTATCCTCATCCATCAGAGGGCAGAAAAAATGGGAACCACAATCACAGAAAACTAACCAGAAGAATCACATAGATCACAGCTTTGTGTAACTCAGTAAAGTTATGAGCCATGCCATGTAGGGCCACCCAAGATGGCCAACCATGGTGGAGAGTTCTGACAAAATGTGCTGCACTGGAGAAAAGAAGGGCAATCCAGTTCAGCATTCTTGACTTGAGAATCCCATGATCAGTGTGAAAAGGCAAAAAGATATGACACTGAAAAATTAAATCCCCCACCCCTTATTGGTAGTTGTCCAATATGCTACTGGAGAAGAGCAGAGAAACAGCTCCAGAAGGAAGAGGTTGAGCCAAAGTGGAAATGATGCCCAGTTGTGGATGTGCCTGGTGATGATAGCAAAGTTTGATGCTGTAAAGAACAGTATTGCTTAGGAATCTAGATGTTTAGACCCATGAATCAAGGTAAACTGGAAGTGGTCAAACAGGAGATGATAAGAGTGAACATCTGTTCACTGTTCATCTGTTTACTGTTTTAGGAAACAGTAAACTAAAATGTATGGGAACAGGCAAAATTCAGAAGGCCATAATATCTACTACTGTGGGCAAGAATAGCTTAGAAGAAGTGGAGTAGCCCTCATAGTCAACAAAAGATTCCAAAATGCAGAACTTGGTGCAGTCTCAAAAATGACAGAATGATCTTGGTTCATTTCCAAGGAAAATGTCAATATCAGAGTAATTGAAGTCTATGCTCTAATGACTGATGCTGAAGAGGCTGAAGTTGATGGTTCTATGAAGACCTACTAGACCTACCAACACAAGATGTCCTTTTCATCATGGTGGACTGGAATGCAAAAGCAGAAATTCAAGAGATACCTGGAGTAACAAGCAAGTCTGGCCTTGGAGTAGAAAATGTAGCAGGACAAAGACTAACAGTTTTTCCAAGAAAACTCCTGATCATAACAAACGTCCTCTCCAACAAGACAAGAGACAACTTTACACATGGACATCACCAGATGGTCATTACCAAAATCCAATTGATTATATTTTTTGCAACTGAAGATAAGGAAGCTAAATACTGTCAACACAAACAAGACCAGGAGATGACAGTGGCTCAGATCATGTACTCCTTTTTGCAAAATTCAAACTTAAATTGAAGAAAGTAGGGAAAACCACTAGCCCATTCAGGTATGATCTAATTTAAATCCTTTATGATTATACAGTGAAAGTGACAAAAAGATTCAAGAGATTAGATCTGATAGGCAGAGTGCCTGACAAACTATGGATGGAGATTTGAAACATCATACAGGAGATGGTGATAAAAAATCATCACCAAGAAAAAGAAATACAAAAGGCAAAATGGTTGTCTTAGGATGCCTTACAAATAACTAGAAAAGAAGAGAAAGGCAAATGAAAAAAGGAAAGATAGACCCATCTGAATGCAAAGTTCCAGAGATGAGCAAGGATAGATAAGAAAGCCTTGTTCAGTGAACAATGCAAAGAAAAAGAGGATGACAATAAAATAAAAAAGACTAGAATTTTCTTAAAAAAATTAGAGATGCCAAGGGAATATTACATGCAAAGCACAATAAAGAACAGAAATGGCACGGATCTAACAGAAGTAAAAGATATTAAAAAGAGGTAACAAGGATACACAGAAGAACTGTACCAAAAAAAAACAAAAAGGTTTTAATAAACCTGATAACCATGATGGAGTGTGAAATCAAGTGAGCCTTAGGAAGCATCACTATGAACAAAGTTAGAGAAGGTGATGGGATTCCAGCTGAGCTTTTCCAAATCCTAAAAGATGACTCTGTAAAAGTGCTGCACTGAATAAGCCATTGTATTTGGAAAATTCAGCAGTGGCCACAAGAACGGGAAAGGTGAATTTTCATTCCAATCCCAAAGAAAGGCAATGCCAGAGAATATTCAAACAAACAACTGCACACATTTCACATGCTACCAAGTTGATTCTCAAGTTAGGCTTCAACAGTACATGAACTGAGAACTTCCATATGTACAAGCTGGATTTAGAAAAGACAAAGGAACCAGAGATCAAATTACCAACATCTCATGGATTAAAAAAAAAAAAAAAAAAACAAGAAAATTCCATGAAAACTTCTGCTTCATTGACTACACTAAAGCCTTTGACTTCATGAATCACTACAAACTGTGCAAAATTCTTAATGAGTTTGGAATAGCAGACCACTTCACCTGTCTCCTGAAGAATCTGTATACAGGTCAAAAAGCAGCAGTTGGAACTGGGCATGGAAAAACAGATTGATTCAAAATTGGAAAAGAAGTATGGTAAGGCTGTATATTGTAACCCTGCTTATTTTACTTATATGAAGAGTATATCAAATGAAAGGCCAGGCTGAATGAAGCTCACGCTGAAGTCATGATTTCCAGGAGAAATATCAATAACCTCATTTATGCAGATGGCCACCCTAATGGCAGAAGGCAAAGAACTAAATAGCCTCTTGATGAAGGTGAAAGAGGAGAGAGGAAAAGGTAGCTTAAAACTAAACATTCAAAAAACTGAGATCATGGCATCCAGTCCCATTACTTCATGGCTAATTGATGGGGAAAATTTTTGAAACAATGACAGACTTAATTTTCTTAGGCTCCAAAATCACTATGGATGTGACTGCACCAATGAAATTAAAAGACACTTGCTCCTTGGAAGAAAAGCTATGACAAATCTAGACAGTGTATTAGAAAGCAGAGTCACTGTTTTGACAGCAAAGTTCCATATAATCAAAGCTATGGTTTTTCCAGTAGTCATGTACCGATGTGAGAGTTGGACCATGAAGAAGGCTGAGCACTGAAGAATTGATGCTTTTGAACTATAGTGATGGGGAAGAATTTTAGAGTCCCTTGGACAGCAAGGAGATCAAACCAGTCAATCTTAAGGGAAATCAGTCCTGAACATTCATTGGAGGACTGATGCTGAGGCTCAAATGATTTGGCCACCTGACATGAAGAGCTGATTTCATTGGAAAAGACACCAATTCTAGGAAATTTGAGGGCTAGGGAAGGAAAAAACAAGATGAGATGGTTGGATTGCATCATCAACTGAATAGACACAAGTTTGAGCAAACTCTGCGAAATAGTGAAGGACAGAAAGATTGGCATGTTGCAGTCCATGGGGTCACAAAGAGTCAGACACCACTGAGCAACTGAACAACTACAGATATTAGCCTACTCAAGTACTGTACATATATATCACTAGAGTATGAGTTCTATAAAGACCAATTACTTTTGGTTAATTGTAATTGCTGTAAATACTAAGTACATATATAAATGTCTAACATATATTATGCACTCAATATCTATATTAATTGTCTGACAGTAAAAGTTTAGGAGTAATATAACATGGATTAACCTGGCCCTAATTGCAAAATTGCCTAGTTGAAAGCAATTCTTGCTTCATGATCTGTGTACCTGATATATAAGTATGTTCACAAATATGTTTATGATATGTATGTAACTTTTAAGCAATCATGACTTTATAATGGGATCAGTCACAGAACTTTTGCTTCATGGGCGATCACATATAAACACACAATATTCACCTCATATATGTCGACAGTCTTTGCTTAATAATTTTTTTCAACCTTTAACATATAAAAATGAAGTTCTCTATTGTTGGAAAATTGCTGTTACCAGTTTGTAACATTGCACTTGATGGAATGTGAAAGGCAGTTTTCATTCAGTGCTTTTCTCCTGTATTCCAGGGGAAAAAAAAAAGAAACAATCTAGAGCTACTAACAAACCAAATTCAAGGATCAATCCTGTTTAATTAATCGTTTTAGTAGTGTGGAATGATGCTTCCTGCTATGTCTTTCATATGAAAAAGATAACAGAAGAGAAAATTGAACAAGACAACTCTACTTCTGTGGAAATTATTAATAAGGAAAATGTTGCATATAAAACTTTTCATTTTTATTACAAATTTGAGTCTGAATCTCTAATGCTAATTTATTTTTTCATCTCTGGGACGAACTCAAAGATTTTTACAAATTAATTCATATTGCCAATGGTCATTACCTGAAATACTTCGTAAAATGATTTAATTAATTAATATAAAGTGAAAAGGATCTTCTATCAGTATATATATACTTATTGGTATTGAGAGAAAAAGGAGCAAACCAAATCAACAATACTGAGTTTCTATAGTGAAATAAATAAAATCTATACTTATATTGTTCTTAATCTGTTTATCTGGGAGAATTTTATAAAAGTGAAAGAGATTCAGGAAATTTATAAATGCATTAACATTATAATATAGTGGGCTTCCCTCGTGACTCATGCAGTAAAAAAAAAAAAAAAAAAAAAATCTGCCTGCAATGCAAGAGACCCAGGTTCAGTCCCTAGGTTGGGAAGATCCCTGGAGAAGGGAATGGCTGCCCATTCCAGCATTCTTGGAGAATTCCATGGACAGAGAAGTCTGGCAGGCTACAGTCCATGGGGTCACAAAGAGTCTGACAGAGCTAAGCAGCTGGCACTTTCACTTTCACATGATAATATAGTAAGGGAACATTGATAGATTTGTTGTATTTTATCAAGACTGCTTATGAATTCAATATATGATACAAATTATATAATGATGGACAAATCTGAAAGTAAAAAATGCATTTGTCTCAATAATATTAAATTTAGAAGATTTAATTTCTTAAAAATAAAATGGGGATAAAATACTTATCTATTGACTACATTTATAGATTCTTTTGATTATGAAACTACTTTATATTCATGAAAGTGCTTTAGTGGTTTTGGAAAAAATACACTTATAGTACTTAAGGTATTATTGTAAAGTCTATAGGAAAAAGTATAGAATCTCTAACATTTTTTTTTATATAAAAGGAAAAACATTTTAAAATCATTGAAATTACTCTCATATTTTACTGGACCTTTACAATTTTATTTAATTCCTCTTCTTGGCACTTATCTATATTTTACTAATTTTCAAATGTTCTTCCTCATTTGGCAATGAATATCAGGATATTATTTTCAGTAATCTTGGAAAAATGGTTTTCTCTAATGTACATCTTTCTAGAAATGTTACATTTAAAATTAATCACACTGTTTAAAGACCCCAATGCATTTTATCAAGTTTCATAAAATGTTATCATTAATTTAACAATGATGTTTAAAAATATTTAGTTCAGTTCAGTTGCTCACTCATGTCTGACTCTTTGAGACACCATGGACTGCAGAATGCCAGGCTTTCTTGTCCATCATCAACACCTGGAGCTTGCTCAAACTCAGGTCAATCAAGTAGGTGATGTCATCCAACCATCTCATCCTCTGTTGTCCCCTTCTCCTCCTACCTTCAATCTTTCTCAGCATCAGGGTCTTTTCCAATGAGTCAGTTCTTTGCAGCAGGTGGCCAAAGTATAGGAGTTTCAGCTTCAGCCATCAGTTCTTCCAACGAATGTTCAAGTCTGATTTCCTTTGGGATTGACTAGTTTGATTTCTTTGCAGTCCAAGGGACTCTCTCAAGAGTCTTCTTCAACACCACAGTTCAAAAGTATCAATTCTTTGGCACTCAACTTTCTTTACAGTCCAACTCTCACATCCAAACATGACTACTAGAAAAACCATAGGTTTGACTAGACGGACCTTTGTTGGCAAAGTAATGTCTCTGCTTTTTAATATGCTGTCTAGGTGTGTCATATTTTTTCTTCCAAGAAGCAAGTATCTTTTAATTTCATGGCTGCAGTCACCATCTGCAGTGATTTTGGAGCCCCCCAAAATAAAGTCTGTCACTGTTTCCACTGATTCATCATCTATTTCCCATGAAGTGATGGGACCAGATGCCATGATCTTAGTTTTTGAATGTTGAGTTTTAAGCCAACTTTTTCACTCTCCTCTTTCACTTTCATCAAGAGGCTCTTTAGTTCTCCTTTGCTTTCTGCCATAAGGATGCTGTCATCTGCATCTCTGAGGTTATTGATATTTCTCCCAGCAATCTGGATTTCAGCTTGTGCTTCATTCAGCATGGCATTTTGCATGATGTACCTAGAATACATATTCTTACATAGGCAAAAGCTAATCAATATTTTTGATATTGAGAGAGCAAATATGGAGGACAATACATGAGGTTATTATTTTTTAATTTATTGAAGTGAAACATACATACTCAAATACATAAATCATAATTATATAACACAGTGCATTTTGATGGAGTGAACACATCCATGTGATGAACTCTTTGATCATGAAGAAGAGCACTGTCAGCATTCCAGCCCCATCACCTACAGCTGCCCAGTCATCTCTGTGTAAAGCTGACCACAGTTCTCTGCTGTCTAGAATAACAGAAACAATGTATAAGAAAATATACAGCCAGGGCACTTTAATGTCTGGCTTCCTCTGTTTAACATGTTCATGAGCTTCATCTGTGGTATTGTTTACAATGTGGATTTCTAAGTCTTCAATGCTATCTAATATCATTTTGCATTAATTTATCATAGTTTGATTATCCATTTAACTCTTGATGCATATTTGAATCAATGTAATTGTTTAATGTTATGAATAATGCTGCAGTGAAGATCTTCAGTATGTTGCCTGAAGAACGTGTATACGCATTTCTATTGGCTTTGTATTACCAAACCGTTTCTTAGGGTCTGGTGATCAAGTTGTTTGCTCATAAAATCTTTGTAAACTATTATCAGACTGAGGCCATTTTCAATTCGATGCTCTTTTTGTCATCTCCAAATCACACAGAGAACATGGATGAATTCTCAAAACCTGTTTAAGGTAGCGTATGACTGTGCATTATAAGTGGGAGAGGCTGTTTTATTTTTCCTTCTCTCCTCAGTTGCAAGTTTGAAAAAACTGTTTCCTAGAAGCTGTGTGCTGTAATGAGTTTCTTTTCAAATTACCCCCTGTGATAAAGGTGTAACCCCATGAGGATCTAGATTTATAATGATTTTAATATTAGATTTCTATTTAGTTTGATCCTGTTCTTTATCACCCATTCTCTGAATTTCAGGAGAACATAAAATTGTGTTTTCCAAGTTTCAGTGGAAACTGTGTATGCCAAAGTTCACTTTGATATTGGCATACTCTAGGGTTATCCCCTGTTTTGAAAGATGCTTTTTGGGGCGTGTGTTTGTGTGTGTGTGTGTGTGTGTGTGTGTGTATATCTCATGACTCTGAGAATGTGCCATACACCCTAATTTGGAAATCAGGGATTTCTATGGGGCTGCCTTATTCTCAAGTGGCAATCATGATTTCTTCAGAAAGGCAACTCTGACAGCTCTTTTACACTGTCCTTACTCCCTCACCCTCTCTAGCCCTTGATACTATTTTATTTTCTTCACACACATAATTTTTCTTCCTTTTTTCCTTCTTCTCTTTTTCTTTTCTTTCTTTTTCTTGCCCAATGCCTTTTTTCATTTACTTGCTCAAGTGAACCCAAGTATAAAAGGAATTTCAGTATATTATTCTTTTCTCCATCCCCAGATCCTATTTTATTATTTGATTGTATGGAACAAAAAAATAACTTTTGAAAGGGTGAAAAAGTGAATTGTTTGAACAAAATACTTTGGAAATTTAAAAATTCTAGTCCTTATTTCTCAGAAAAAGAAAAGTAGTTTACCCCTGAATGTAGACTTTTTGTGCTACGGCCATTGTGTGATGTTCCAGTCTTCAATTTCTACGCAAAGTATGAGAGGTAAAAATAATTCATTAAAAAGGCTGAAAATGAGATTTCAAAAGAAAAAACAATTTTAAAATCGAGTTTTTTCTTCACTATCAAAAAAACCCACACAAAATCCCTGCTACATGCCTAACATAATGAGGAACTGGTATAATATTCAGTTTTGATGCTCAGAATTAGGAAGAGGGCAGCAGAATGTAATCACATCTGAAAGATCTGTAATTTATCCTTAAACATTTTAAATGATAGTGGGAACCACCTCATAAACTGCAATAATCCTGTGAGAGAGCTCTACTGAAAACTTTATGAGGATTGATCATTTCAGACCTGTGGCTGTGGCTGGCAGCAACAGGACACTCTTTGGAAGTATGCCTTCTCTCTTGGAATTAAGGCCCAGAGGAGAAATTGAGTGGTGCACGTAAATGAGATACCACTTCTCCTCAGCCACCATCCCCAGAAACCTCACCTTCAACATCACAAACACCATCCTCCAGGATGAGTGGCATGCCCTACGTCTTCCACACTCCTTGTATTGGTGATTCAAGATGGAGGTGGAGGAGAATGGAAAGTGGTGATTGGAGGAGGGCAGGCAGAGTTGACACAAGATAGAATGATTCCGTGTTTCATAATCAGTCCTGTGTTCTTTTGAGAAAATGGCAGTGAATTTGCTCTATTGGCTCTGTGTGCCATACATTCTTCCCCCATACTTTTCTCACCTTTTGTTCCCCAAGATGTTTCTTTCCG
The DNA here is from genome assembly GCF_032405125.1 of Capricornis sumatraensis. Taxonomy (NCBI): domain Eukaryota; kingdom Metazoa; phylum Chordata; class Mammalia; order Artiodactyla; family Bovidae; genus Capricornis; species Capricornis sumatraensis. The sequence goes on along the minus strand of NC_091085.1, from coordinate 45,173,513 downwards.
CTCCACTCTGTCCTGTATTATTGCCAGGTTAATAGTCCCAAAGTAAAAATCAGATCACATCAGCTGGACTCCACTCTGTCTTGTATTATTGCCAGGTTAATATTCCCAAAGTAAAAATCAGATCACATCAGGTGGATTAAAAAAAAAAATTGATCATTTATCACTAAATAAAACAACGGGTAGCTATAATCAAGGAAGGATAGAACTAGTGGTACTTTGTGAGCCAGCAACTTGATCAACAAAGTTAAACCTATTTGTGAAAGCAAATCGATAAACTAGTTAACAATATTACCTCATTTTGTTAAGTAATTTCTCCACGTATTGACAAACTACTCATGGACAAAGTATAGCATACATTATCTGTATTTTATATTTTGCTCACCTGTGGCTTTGTAACACAGCCCTAGCAAAACAATTTCTCAGTGGCCAATGAATGACCTTCCTATTTTTTGTTTACTGTGTAAAAAAAATTGTTTTTCAGAAAAACCTTATTTACAAGATTAGGTGACTAGCTTCCTGGCCCAAGTTTGGTTAACCTCACTTTAGAGTCAGCATGTAATTTATGAGAAATAAAAAGAGAATTTGACCCAGTTTCCCAAATTTTTTTTATTTTTTGCAAACATTGCTATCATAAACTTCCTTCTATGTGAATCCTTATGAAGTAAAGTGAAGTTGCTCAGCTCTTTGCGACACCATGGACTGTAGTCTACAAGGCTCCTTCGTCCACAGAATTCTCCAGGCAAGATTACTGGAGTGGGTTGCCATTTCCTTCTCCAATGTGAATCCTTGCTTTCATGTAATTATCAAGTGAAGATATGTATCTAGATTTAAGATTACTGGGTCAAACTGGCATGTCTTTGAGAAATGTAAAATATTGTTCTGTTCTTGAAGAAAGAAGTAGTTGATACTATCCCTAATAATGTGGGAAAATGCATATTGCACTAATGCATTTCCAACTTCATAGTTCACTCATCTTCTGTACGCTCTATATACTCACTACCACAGCATTCTCACATTGCTATTTTACCTGTAAAAACAAACTTTGTAATGTGTTCCAAACCCAAGCTGAGGCAGAATCTTTTCTTGAGACACCTGCTTCTTCTGGAATAAATTAGCATTCTGGATATCATCTGATCAATTTTCTTATACATTTTAATGGATGTAATGAACCCTCTGGAAACCCATCAAAAAATGACCGTAGGAAGGTACTCTGTTCCCCAACTACAATACATTGACCTACCCCAGATACCTCCTCAGTTTCCAGACACATTGGCAGCTTCCTGTGTTTTTCTGCTAGAGATTCTGTCCAGGAGATAGCCTCATATTTAGTTGTCTTACCTCCAAAGTCTTCTTTAGGTTGTGGCAGTTTCCCAGACTCTCCTTGTTTTTGATGGCCTTGATGGTTTCCAGGAATGCTGATTGGGTAGATTGTAAGAAGCTCCTATCTTGAATTAACATGAATAGATGGGTTTTGGGGAGGAAGACTACAGATGCAAACTGTCATTTTTATTATATCTTATCCAGGATATATACTATTATGAAGATTTATGAGAGTATTGACCCTGACCTCACAATACCTGGCTGAAGTATTGCTTGTCAGACTATTCTGCAAAATCACCCTGTTTTTCTTTCTTTTGGCACCCTTTGCCAGTCACTATGTGCAGCCCAAACTTAATGAATGGGGGTTTACATTACCGCTCCTTTAGGATGGAGTAGCTATACACCTTATTTGAAATTCATCTGTACCAGATATCTGTCTCTTCTTCTACATCATTTATTATTCACTAAAATTTTAATGTCAACATTTTTATCATTTTAAGAAACCAAATTAAAATGTATTCTTTCAACTTAAGCCTTTGATTAATACTATATCAGTTCTGGAGGAGTGGCCAAGATGGAAGAGTGGGAAGACTTTGAGCTCACCTTTTCCCAGAAGCACATGAGAAGTACAAATATTTACAGAGTAAATATTGATGAGAATGTCTCAAGACTAATATAAAAGTTCTTCTGCAACTAAAGATATAAAGAAGCAACTCCAATGAGACAGTTAGGAGGGATAGATATGTGGTGTAGTCAAGACTAATAGCCTAGGTGAGCAACCCACAAATGGAAGACTAAATACAATTGCAGAGCTTCTCCCCAAAAAGCAAGGGGTCCAAGTCCTACTTTGGGCTTCTCAGACCAGGGATCTTGCACTGGAAATGTAAGCCATAAGAATGTTTGAAAACCAGTAGGATTTGCTTTTGGGAGAGCTAAAAAACTGAAGGAAATAGACACTCCACTCATAAAGAGTGCAGACCCAAAATCTCACACAGTGTAATACCAAAGTCAGAAGTAGCAATTTGAAAGGACCTTGGGTAAGATGCACTTGTTAATCTTGAAAAGTCTCTTAAAGAGACAAGGAGGTGATTGGGACTCACTCTGAGGACACAGATGCTGGCAGCAGTCATTTTGGGAATTTATTCTACCACTAGGACACTGGTACTAGCAAACACCACTTTTGGTATCCTTCTTCTAGCTCATTAGTGTCTAGGATCTAGCCCTGCTTACCAACTGATTGTCACCAGTCTTGGTATGTTCCAAACTGAGCAGCTTGATGGTCAAAGACACAGCCTCACCCACCAGGAGGCTGCCAGTCTTAGGAATCCCTGAGTGCTCTATCACTCAAGGATATATTGCCTGCCAAAAGAGGGCTCCACCCCTGATCACACCCATCAGTGGGGTGGCACTAACGCTAGGACTCCTAAAGCCCTACAGCTAGCCACCAAGTGTGGCCCTGGCCAAAAGCAGACCAACACGAGCTCCAAGACCTTTGGACCAACCAACCAGCATCCCCAAGATCTGGCTACACCCACCAGTGGGTGAGGACTAGTCCTGGGAAATCTTGTGGCTCTGCAGCCAGTCGCCTATAATCCAACCTACCTACAAGCTAGCCAGCACAAAACCAATGATCCCCTTAACTGTACAGCCAAGCCTCCTATGATCTGGTCCCATACAGCATCAGCCAACATCCTATGCAAAAGGCAGGGCCTGGTAATCAACTGGAATAAAGACAGTCACACTTACCCTCAATAGTCAGTCCTATACTATGAAGGAAAAATGTGGCCTGTATAAAGGGCTCCCCTCCTCCACCAGAACATATAGCTTTGGTGGCAGAAGGTAGCACAATCCTGGGCCCCATAGGAAGTTTCCTGCATAAGGACACTTCTCCAAGATCAAGAAACATAACCAACCTGTCAACTATATAGTAAAAACAACCAATTTAGGTAAAATGAGATGACAGAGAAAATGTGTTTGAAATTCCTTAATTTCAAACACATTCTAGATAAAAACCCTAGAAGAACTAAGTGAAATGAAGATAAAAGCAATCTTATCTGATAAAGAGTGCAAAGTAATGATCATAAAGCTACTCAAAGAACTCAGGAGAAGAATGGATAGCCACAGTGAGAAGACACAAAATTTAAAAGGCAAAAATTAAAGATACAGAGAGAATACTAAAAGCAGCAAGGGAAAAACAACTAGTTACATGCAAAGGAATTGCCATAAAAATATAAGCTGATTTTTCAGCATAAACATTGCAGACCAGAAAGTAGGGACTTGACATATTTAAAAATGAAGAAAGGGAAAAATTTACAATCGGATTTGAAGGAGAGATCAAAAATTTTATAGATAAGCAAATGCTAAAACAGTTCAGCACCACCAAACCAGCTTAATAAGAAATGTTAAAGGATCTTCTCTAAGCTACAAGGGAATGGCTACAACTAGAAACATAAAAATTACAATAGAAAAAAATCTCATTGTTAAAGGCAAATATACAGTAAAGGTAGGAAATAAAACTAGTAGGAAGGCTAAATGTCAAAAGTAGTAAATTAATCTATATCCAAAGTAAGTAGTTAAGGAAAACACAAAGCAAATTGATGTGAAATATACTATCTAAAATAGTAAACTTGGGATATATGTCAAGATACAGGGTTGTTAGCATGCTTTCAAACTTAAGAAATCAGCTATTTTAAGGAATCATATATATAAAGCAGTGAAAAGAATTCAAACATTACACTAAATGTGGTTAGTAAATCAGAAGGAAAGTGAGCAAAAGGAGAAAAATAAAGAACAATGAAATGCTCCCCTCCCCCCAAAAGTGAACAAAACATCAATAAGTGTATATCCAGTAATAATTTCTTCACATGTAAATGGATAAAATACTCCAATCAACAGACGTAGAGTAGCTGAATGGATACACAAACAATACCTATATATACATATGCTGCCTCCAAGAGACTCATCTCAGGTCTAAAGATGTAAACCAATTAAAAGTGAGGGAATAGAAAGATATTCCATGCAAGTGAAAATGAAAACAAGTATAACAATACTTGTATCAGAAAAACTAAGCTTTGAAACAAAGAATTCAAATAAAGACAAAGAAAGACATTACATAATGAATAGGTATCAATCCAGGAAAAAGACACAATAATTGTAAATGCATTTGTACTCAGCATGGGAGCACCTAAATAGCAAAAAGTAGCCAAGATAAAGGGAGAACCTGATGGTAACATGATAGTAGTATGAGATTTTAACACCATACTACCATTGATGGAAAGATTATACAGACAGAAAATTAATACAAAAACACTAGCCGTACATGACATGTTAGATCAAATGGACTTCATTATTATATATATAAATATATATAACATTCCACTAAAAAGCAGCTGATCACATATTCTTCTCAAACCACATGGAATTTTTTTTTTTCAAGATAGATCAGATACTAGGCCATAAAAGTAGTCAGCAAATTTAAGAAGTTTGAAATCATGCTAGGCATATTTTCTAACCACAAAGTTATGAGACTAGAAATCAACAACAACAACAACAACAACAACAACAAAAAACTGCAAAAACACAAACAAGTTGGAGTTTAAAAATATGCTACAAAACAAAATCATTGAATCACCAAAGAAATCAAACAAGAAATCAAAAATGTCCTGAGATAAATGCAAAATGAGACACAATGATCCAAAATCGATGGGACACAACAAAGCAATTCAAAGAGAGCAGTTTACAGATTTACGAGCTTACCTTGAAAAACAAAAAAAAATCTAAAATAAAAATTCTACTTTTACACCTAAAGGAATTTGGAGGGGAAAATAACAAGAAAACAAAAAGCCAAATTTAGTAGTAGAATGGACATAAAGATTAGAGAAGTCAATGAAATAAAGGCAAACCATAGAAAAGGCCAATATAATTAACAGCTAGTTCTTTGAAAAGATCAGCAACATTGATAAACTTCTAGCTAGATTCAGCAAGAAAGAAAAAGGACAAAAATAAACAATATTAGAAATGAAAAAGAAGTTACAACCATCACTACAGTAAAACAAAGGATTATAGATCACTGCAAACAATTATACACCAAGGAAATTGTCAACCCAAAAGAAACAGGCAAATTCCTAGTAATAGTGGATCTCCAAAGACTGATTTAGGAAGAAATAGAAAATAAGAACAGACCAATTACCAGTAATAAAATTGAATCAATATATATTAAAAAAAAAAATTCCTAAACAAAAGTCCAGGACCAAATTTCACAAGTGAATGATACTAAATATTTAGAGGAGTTACTAATACCTAGTTTTTCATATTAATCCAAAAAACTATAGAGGAAGGTACAGTTCCATACTCACTCTATGAGGCCATTATCACCCTACCAAATGCAGACAAAAATTAAATCACACCAAAAAAGAAATTAAAAGCCAATATCACTTATAAGCATATATGTAAATTTTTCAAAAATGTTAATATCAAAGATACCAAAATATCAAATATATCAAAAGTATTGGCAAACCAAACTGAATAATACATTCTATGAGTTATACAACATGATCAAGGAGGATTTAGTACAGAAATTCAAGAATGGTTCAATAACTCAATCAATCAATGAGATGCACAACATTAGCAAGTTGCAGAATAAAAAATATGTATCATCTCAAAAGATGGAAAAAAAATCTTTGACACAATACAATATGTATTTGTGATAAAAATTCAAAAGGGTAGGTATAGAGGTGACACAAAATATTAAAGAAAATATAAGATAATCTCTCCTGGGTGTTCTTTGGAAGGAATGATGCTAAAGCTGAAACTCCAATACTTTGGCCACCTCATGCGAAGAGCTGACTCATTGGAAAAGACTCTGATGCTGGGAGGGATTGGGGGCAGGAGGAGAAGGGGTCGACAGAGGATGAGATGGCTGGATGGCATCACTGACTCAATGGACATGAGTTTGAGTGAACTCTGGGAGTTGGTGATGGACAGGGGGGCCTGGCGTGCTGCAATTCATGGGGTCGCAATGAGTCGGACACGACTGAGCGACTGAACTGAATTACACTGAAGACAATTTCACAACCCACATTACATTTAATGGTGAAATGCTAAAAGCATTTCAAGATCTCTAAGATCAAGAAATGCAAAAAAGCAAAATGGCTGTCTGGGGAGGCCTTACAAATAGCTGTGAGAAGAAGAGAGACGAAAAGCAAAGGAGAAAAGGAAAGATATAAGCATCTGAATGCAGAGTTCTAAAGAATAGCAAGAAGAGATAAAGCCTTCTTCAGCGATCAATGCAAAGAAATAGAGGAAAACAACAGAATGGGAAAGACTAGAGATCTCTTCAAGAAAATTAGAGATACCAAGAGAACATTTCATGCAAACATTTCATGCTCGATAAAGGACAGAAATTGTATGGACCTAACAGAAGCAGAAGATATTAAGAAGAGGTGGCAAGAATACACAGAAGAACTGTAGAAAAAAATCTTCATGACCCAGATAATCATGATGATGTGATCAATAATCTAGAGCCAGACATCTTGGAAAGTGAAATCAAGTGGGCCTTAGAAAGCATCACTATGAACAAAGCTAGTGGAGGTGATGGAATTCCAGTTGAGCTGTTTCAAATCCTGAAAGTTGAGCTGTTTCAAATCCTGAAAGATGATGCTGTGAAAGTGCTGCACTCAATATGCCAGCAAATCAGGAAAATTCAGCAGTGGCCACAGGACTGGAAAAGGTCAGTTTTCATTCCAATTCCAAAGAAAGGTAATGCCAAAGAATGCTCAAACTATTGTACAATTGCACTCATCTCACATGCTAGTAAAGTAATGCTCAAAATTCTCCAAGCCAGGCTTTAGCAATACGTGAACTGTGAACTCCCTGATGTTCAAGCTGGTTTTAGAAAAGGCAGAGGAACCAGAGATCAAATTGCCAACATCCGCTGGATCATGGAAAAAGCAAGAGAGTTCCAGAAAAACATCTCTTTCTGCTTTATTGACTATGCAAAAGCCTTTGACTGTGTGGATCACAATCAACTGTGGAAAATTCTGAAAGAGATGGGAATACCAGACCACCTGACCTGCCTCTTGAGAAATCTGTATGCAGGTCAGGAAGCAACAGTTAGAACTGGACATGGAACTATAGACTGGTTCCACATAGGAAAAGTAGTATGTCAAGGCTATATATTGTCACCCTGCTTATTTAACTTATATGCAGAGTACATCATGAGAAAAACTGGACTGGAAGAAACACAAGCTGGAATCAAGATTGCTGGGAGAAATATCAATAACCTCAGATATGCAGATGACATCACCCTTATGGCAGAAAGTGAAGAGGAGCTAAAAAGCCTCTTGATGAAAGTGAAAGAGGAGAGCGAAAAAGTTGGCTTAAAGCTCAGCATTCAGAAAATGAAGATCATGGCCTCCGGTCCCATCACTTCATGGGAAATAGATGGGGAAACAGTGTAAACAGTGTCAGATTTTATTTTTGGGGGCTCCAAAATCACTGCAGTTGGTGATTGCAGCCATGAAATTAAAAGACGTTTACTCCTTGGAAGAAAAGTTATGACCAACCTAGATAGTATATTCAAAAGAAGAGACATTACTGTGCCGACTGAGGTCCGTCTAGTCAAGGCTATAGTTTTTCCTGTGTTCATGTATGGATGTGAGAGTTGGACTGTGAAGAAGGCTGAGCGCTGAAGAACTGATGCTTTTGAACTGTGGTGTTGGAGAAGACTCTTGAGAGTCCCTTGGACTGCAAGGAGATCCAACCAGTCCATTATGAAGGAGATCAGCCCTGGGATTTCTTTTGAAGGAATGATGCTAAAGCTGAAACTCCAGTACTTTGGCCACCTCATGCAAAGAGTTGACTCATTGGAAAAGACTCTGATGCCGGGAGGCATTGGGGGCAGGAGGGGAAGGGGATGACCGAGGATGAGATGGCTGGATGGCATCACGGACTTAATGGACGTGAGTCTGAGTGAACTCCGGGAGATGGTGATGGACAGGGGGGCCTGGCATGCTGCGATTCATGGGGTTGCAAAGAGTCAGTCACGACTGAGCGACTGAACTGAACTTAAGATCAAGAACAGGAGGTTATTGATATTTCTCCTGGCAATCTTGATCCCAGCTTGTGCTTCATCCAGCACAGCATTTCGCATGATGTATTTTGCATATAAGTTAAATAAATAGTGTGACAATATACAGCCTTGAAGTACTCCTTTCCCAATTTGCACCCAGTCCGTTGTTCCATGTCTGGTTCTAACTGTTGCTTCTTGACCTGCATACAGGTTTCACAGGAGGCAGGTAAGGTGGTCTGGTATTCCCTACTTTAAGAATTTTTCAGTTTGTTGAGATCCACAAAGTCAAAGACATTGGTGAGTCAATGAAGCAGAAGTAGATGTTGTTTTTTTCTGGAATTCTCTTGCTTTTTCTCTGATCTGATGAATGCTACCTACTTGGCCTCTGGTTCCTCTGTCTTTTCTAAACCCAACTTGAACATCTGGAAATTCTTGTTTCATGTACTGTTGAAGCCTAGCTTGGAGAATTTTGAGCATTACCTTGCTAGCATGTGAAATGAGTACAATTGTGCAGTAATTTGAACAATCTTTGGCATTGCCCTTGTTTGGGATTGGAATGAAAACTGACCTTTTCCAGTCCTGTGGCCACTGCTGAATTTTCCCAATTTGCTGGCATTTTGAGTGCAGTGCTTTCACAGCATTATATTTTAGGATTTTGAAATAGCCCAACTGGAATTCCATTACCTCCACTAGCTTTGTTTGTAGCGATGATTCCTAAGGCCCACTTGACTTCACACTCCAAGGTATCTGGCTCTAGGTGAGTGATCACACCATTGTATCTATCTGGGTCATGAAGATCTTTTATGTATAGTTCTTCTCTGTATTCTTGCCACCTATTCTTAATATCTTCTGCTTCTGTTAGGTCCATATGGTTTCTGTCTTTTATTGTGCACATCTTTGCATGAAATTTTGCCTTGGTATCTCTAATTTTCTTGAAGAGATCTCAAGTATTTCCCATTCTATTGTTTTCCTCTATTTGTTTGCATTGCACACTTAAAAATATTTCTTATCTCTCCTTGATATTCTTTGGAACTCTGCATTCAGATGGGTATATTTTTCTACTTCCTTGTATAATTTCTATTAACAGAGCAATCATGCTATCCAGGTTAACTCTTGTTTACATAACCATACTTCTCTGCTCAAAGCACTTTGATGGCTCCTTTGGCATCAGAGTGGAAGCCAAAATCCTTACAATTTTTATAAAGTGTAAGTATAATGCCTTTAATAATGTGTCCCCAGTGTATTCTTATTATTGTACTTACCCACTCACCTCCAGTCATACTGACTTTTTTGATTTTTTGATTTATTTATTTATTTATTTTTTTTACTTTACAATACTATATTGGTTTTGCCATATATTGACATGAATCCACCAGAGGTGTACATGAGTTCCCAACCCTAAAGTTCACTAGGCAGACTTATACCTGCTCAAGGGTATTTCTTCCTGGGTGGTTCAGTGGTAAAGAATCTGCCTGCCAATACTGGAGACACAAGAGATGCGGGTTCATTCTCTATGTCAGGAAGATGTCACAGAGTAGGAAACGGGAACTTGCTCCAATATTCTTGCCTGAAAATTTCCATGGGCAGAGAAACCTGGTGGGCTACAGTACATGGAGTCACAAAGAACTGGACATGACTTAGGATGCATGCCTGTGTGCGCAGCACATGCACAAACACACACACAGACACACACACACACACACAGGAGTCCTGCTCCTATTTTTCCTCCCTGTCTCGAACACTCTTGATGAAACAATTCAATCTTTCATTCTTTAAATCTTTGCCAGTTACCTTCATTAACAGAAACTGTCCCTTTTTAACATAGCATTTACTTTAAAAATTTACTTGCTTTTTTTCATCTATCTCATACCCAAGAAGTAAGCCTTACTAACACACAAATTGCTCTAAATTAAGCTGTTAGGTTCAATGCCTGTGTCATACCTGTACAAATTTATTTTCACCATTTGCTGTAAAAATATGCCTGGAAAATCCCATGGATGGAGAAGCCTGGTGGGCTGCAGTCCATGGGGTCGCTAAGAGTCGGACACGACTGAGCGACTTCACTTTCACTTTTCACTTTCATGCATTGGAGAAGGAAATGGCAACCCACTCCAGTGGTCTTGCCTGGAGAATCCCAGGGACTGGTGGGCTGCCAACTATGGGGTAGCACAGAGTAGGACACAACTGAAGCAACTTAGCAGCAGCAGCACCTGTAAATAAGCAGGTATGACATGAAAATCAATGTAAAATGAGAAATGTGTCAATATTTAACCGGATTTTCAGTTCAGTTCAGTCGCTCAGTCATGTCCAACTCTTTGCGACCCCATGAATTGCAGCACACCAGGCCCCCTGTCCATCACCAGCTCCTGGAGTTCACTCAAACTCACATCCATCGAGTTGCTGATGCCATCCAGCCATCTCATCCTCTGTCATTCCTTTCTCCTCCTGCCGCAAATGCCTCCCAGAATCACAGTCTTTTCCAATGAGTCAACTCTTCGCATGAGGTGGCCAAAGTATTGGAGTTACTGCTTTAGCATCAGTCTATCCAAAGAACACCCAGGACTGATCTCCTTTAGAATCGACTGGTTGGATCTCCTTGCAGTCCAAGGGAGAAGCAAGAGTCTTCTCCAACACCACAGTTCAAAAGCTTTAATTCTTTGACACTCAGCTTTCTTCACAGTCCAACTCTCACATCCATACATGACTATTGAAAAAACCATAGCCTTGATTAGATGGACCCTTATTGGCAAAGTAATATCTTTGCTTTTGAATATGATATCTAGGTTGGTCATAACTTTCCATACAAGGAGTAAGCATCTTTTAATTTCATGGCTGCAGTCACCATCTGCAGTGATTTTGGAGCCCCAGAAAATATAGTGTGACACTGTTTCCACCGTTTCCCCATCTATTTCCCACGAAGTGATGAGACCAGATTCCATGATCTTAGTTTTCTGAATGTTGAGCTGTAAGCCAACTTTTTCACTCTCCTCTTTCACTTTCATCAAGAGGCATTTTAGTTCCTCTTCACTTTATGCCATAAGGGTGGTGTCATCTGCATATCTGTGGTTATTGATATTACTCCCGGCAGTCTTGATTCCAGCTTGTGCTTCTTCCAGTCCAGCGTTTCTCATGATGTATCTGCATATAAGTTAAATAAGCAGGGTGACAATATACAGCCTTGACGTACTCCTTTTCCTATTTGAAACCAGTCTGTTGTTCCATGTCCAGTTCTAACTGTTGCTTCCTGACCTGCATATAGGTTTCTCAAGAGACAAGACAGGTGGTCTGGTATTCCCATCCCTTTCAGATTTTCCCACAGTTTTCTGTGATCCACATAGTCAGAGGCTTTGGCATAGTTAGTAAAGTAGAAATAAATGTTTTTCTGGAGCGCTCTTTCTTTTTCCATGATCCAGTGGATGTTGGCAATTTGATCTCTGGTTCCTCTGCCTTTTCTAAAACCAGCTTGAACACCTGGAAGTTCACGGTTCACATACTGCTGAAGACTGGCTTGGAGAATTTTTGTCTTATTTTACTAGTGTGTGAGATGAGTGCAATTGTACAGCAGTTTGAGCATTCTTTGGCATTGCCTTTCTTTGGGATTGGAATGAAAACTGACCTTTTCCTGTCCTGTGGCCACTGCTGAGTTTTTCAAATTTGCTGACATATTGAGTACAGCGCTTTCACAGCATCATCTTTCAGGATTTGAAATAGCTCAACTGGAATTCCATCGCTTCCACCAGCTTTGTTCCTAGTGATGCTTTCTAAGGCCCATTTGACTTCACATTGCCGGATGTCTGGCTCTAGGTGAGTGATCACACCATCATGAATATCTTGGTGGTGAAGATTTTTGTACAGTTCTTCTGTGTGTTCTTGCCATCCCTTCTTAATATTTCTGTCCTTTATCGAGACCATGTTTGCATGAAATGTTCCCTTGGTATCTCTAATTTTCTTGAAGAGAACTCTAGTCTTTCCCATTCTGTTGTTTTCCTCTATTTCTTTGCATTGATTTTTGAAGAAGGCTTTCTTTTCTCTCCTTGCTCTTCTTTGGAACTCTGCATTCAGATGCTTATATCTTTCCTTTTCTCCTTTGCTTTTTGCTTCTCTTCTTTTCACAGCTATTTGTAAGGCCTCCCCAGAGAGCCATTTTGCTTTTTTGTATTTATTTTCCATGGAGATGGCCTTGATCCCTGTCTCCTGTACGATGTCACAAACCTCATTCCATAGTTCATCAGGCACTCTATCTATCAGATCTAGTGCCTTAAATCCTTTTCTCACTTCCACTGTATAATCATAAGGGGTTTGATTTAGGTCATACCTGAATGGTCTAGTGGTTTTCCTTACTTTCTGCAATTTAATTCTGAATTTGGCAATAAAGAGTTCACTATCTGAGCCACAGCCAGCTCCCACTCTTGTTTTTGCTGACTGTATAGAACTTCTCCATCTTTGGCTGCAAAGAATGTAATCAATCTGATTTCGGTGTTGACCATTTGGTAGTATCCATGTGTAGAGTCTTCTCTTGTGTTTTTGGAAGCCGGTGTTTGCTATGACCAGTGTGTTTTCTTGGCAAAACTTTATTAGCCTTTGCCTTGTTTCATTCCGTATTCCAAGGCCAAATTTGCCTGTTACTCCTGGTGTTTCTTGACTTCCTACTTTTGCATTCCAGTCCCCTATAATGAAAAGGACATCTTTTTTGGGTGTTAGTTCTAAACGGTTTTGCAGGTCTTCATAGAACCGTTCAACTTCAGCTTCTTCAATGTTACTGGTTGGGGTATAGACTTGAATTACTGTGATGTTGAATGGTTTGCCTTGGAAATGAACAGAGATCATTCTGTCGTTTTTGAGATTGCATCCAAGTACAGCATTTCAGACTTTTTTGTTGACCATGATGGCTACTCCATTTCTTCTAAGGGATTCCTGCCCTCAATAGTAGATATAATGGTCATCTGAGTTAAATTCACCCACTCCAGCCCATTTTAGTTCACTGATTCCTAGAATGTCAACGTTCACTCTTGCCATCTCTTTTTTGACCACTTCCAATTTGCCTTGATTCATGGACCTGACATTCCAGGTTCCTATTCAATATTGCTCTTTACAGCATTGGACCTTGCTTCTATCACCAGTCACATCCACAGCTGCATATTTTTGCTTTGGCTCCATCCCTTCATTCTTTCTGAAGTTATTTCTCCACTGATCTCCAGGAGCATACTGGGCACCTACTGACCTGGGGAGTTCCTCTTTTGGTATCTTATCATTTTGCCTTTTTATACTGTTCATGGGGTTATCAAGGTAAGAATACTGAAGTGGTTTGCCATTCCCTTCTCCAGTGGACCACATTCTGTCAGACCTCTCCACCATAACCCACCAGCCCTGGGTGGCCCCACACAGTATGGCTTAGTTTCATTGAGTTAGACAAGGCTGTGGTCCTAGTGTGATTAGATTGACTAGTTTTCTGTGATTATGGTTTTATTGTGTTTGCCCTCAATTTTTGCCAAATAAGTGTTGTTTTTAGAGTATAAAACTTATTCAGTTGCATAAGCATCACAACATAGCAACGGAACTACTAGATATTTATTATGGGTTAGAAACTCTGTTGAAAAGAGTTTGCATAATACTAAGAAAGTTCTGGACCATAAGGTTCTAAGAAAACTGCACCTAGAGTAATTCTATTCCAAGATGCTACCAATGAACTGATTGTTAATCACCCTGGCAAGCCATTGATTTCAAAGTGCTTCTTTGCCTAATGCTGATAGAAATCCTGAATTTTTGCTTCTTGTGTGTTGTTTTCTGTCACCAGTGAACTTTATACTCCAGGTATAGTCAGTGCATTAGAAAGACCAAAGAACTGAGCCTTCCTTCATCAAATCAGAGAAAATGTACAAATATACCTTTTCTCTGCTAATGATTGTTTATATTATAGAATCAAAGTTTTCTGAGAGTTACTGTGCTGTGCTTAGTTGCTCAGTCATGTCTGACTCTTTGTGACCCCTTGGACTGCAGCTTGCCAGGCTCCTTTGTCCATGGGGATTCTCCTAGCAAGAATACTGGACTGGGTTACCTTACCCTTATCCAGGGGATCTTCCCAACCTAGGGATCAAACCCAGGTCTCCCACATTGCAGGTGGATTGTTTACTGTCTGAGCCATCAGGGAAGTTCTGAGAGTTATATATGTTCAAATAAATGTGCAGCATTGATTGAAATCTAACCATCCTTCAGAAATCCAAAATATTTATTATGTTAAGTAGTAAGTTTTCTCTAATATACATCTAGAACAGTGCCTTTTCTGAACCTAGTAATTATAGGAATCGGAATTTAATGAACTTATTAACTGGTATCAGAATTCTTTTTCAGTCAGTTCAGTTAAGTTCAGTCTCTCAGTCATGTTTGACTCTTTGCGACCCCATGAATCGCAGCACACCAGGCCTCCCTGTTCATCACCATCTCCTGGAGCTCACTCAGACTCACGTCCATCAAGTCCATGATGCCATCCAGCCATCTCATCCTCGGTCATCCCCTTCTCTTCCTGCCCCCAATCCCTCCCAGCATCAAAGTCTTTTCCAATGAGTCAACTATTCGTGTGAGGTGGCCAAAGTACTGGAGTTTCATCTTTAGCATCATTCCTTCCAAAGGAATCCCAGGGCTGATCTCCTTCATAATGGACTGGTTGGATCTCCTTGCAGTCCAAGGGACTCTCAAGAGTCTTCTCCAACACCACAGTTCAAAAGCATCAGTTCTTCAGTGCTCAGCCTTCTTCACAGTCCAACTCTCACATCCATACATGACCACAGGAAAAACTATAGCCTTGACTAGACGGACCTTTGTCGACAAAGTAATGTCTCTTCTTTTGAATATACTATCTAGGTTGGTCATAATTTTTCTTCCAAGGAGTAAGCATCTTTTAATTTCATGGCTGCAGTCACCATCTGCAGTGATTTTGGAGCCCCAAAAAATAAAGTCTGACACTGTTTCTACTGTTTCCCCATCTATTTCCCATGAAGTGATGGGACCAGATGCCATGATCTTCATTTTCTGAATGTTGAGTTTTAAGCCAACTTTTTCGCTCTCCTCTTTCACTTTCATCAAGGGGCTTTTTAGCTCCTCTTCACTTTCTGCCATAAGGGTGGTGTCATCTGCATATCTGAGATTATTGATATTTCTCCCGGCAATCTTGATTCCACCTTGTGCTTCTTCCAGCCCAGTGTTTCTCATGATGTACCCTGCATATAAGTTAAATAAGCAGGGTGACAATATACAGCCTTGACATTCTCCTTTTCCTGTTTGGAATCAGTCTGTTGTTCCATGTCCAGTTCTAATTGTTGCTTCCTGACCTGCATACAGATTTCTCAAGAGGCAGGTTAGGTGGTTTAGTATTCCCATCTCTTTCAGAATTTTCCACAGTTTCTTGTGATCCACACAGTCAAAGGCTTTGGCATAGTCAATAAAGCAGAAATAGATGTTTTTAGGAATGGAAATTATTCATAGAAATAGTTAATGAGCTTAGATTGTTGTCAGTAGTCCACCTCATTAATTTATGATTTTAAGTTAGAAGTACAGAAATAACATTTTTCTGTTATAGAAGAATAAGGAAAACAGAAATGGGGGAATTGATGAGTATACAAGATGGGACAAAGGACAAAAATTCCATGTGTGATTCAGAAAAAAATATTGTAGTTGAAGTGGCTCAGATATCTTCATGTGGTGGAGAATCTACAGTATATTTTAGGAATGATAATGTCTAAGTATTTGTATGGGCATAATCTACAACAACTTTTCACACATTCACAATTATAGAATTAATTCTTATTTAAAGATGAATGATAAAAAATACTTTTTTCTTTTTTTTATTTGTCTATATTTTATATGCATGCTGAAATATGAGTTCAGATATAGAGGGGACAAATAAAATATATAATCATTGGTAGCTTTGAATTCAAGGAATTTATATGACATTTGATCGATCGTACTTTCCTTAATATTAGTGGACTCTAATTTCCAAGAAAAAATCACTTGTGTCTATTTTGTCATCAATTTAACTCTAGCAGCTATTGCATTGTCTGGCACATTGTAGAAATGAAGTTAAATTAAATAAATATTACACATTGTCAGTAATATTTGCAGAGTAGTCAAACCCTCAGCTGCCATATATATATTCCAGAATACAGTACTATTTATATACCTTTTATAGTACATGCAATGTAAACCAGTTTCTCATATTTAAAATACAGTCAAAGCTTCTGGTAGTCATGACAAAGATTTATTAATCACTACATCTCTAATAAAAGCAGTGCCTAACATCAGTGGGTTTTTTATCAACATTACTTTATTGAAATTAAACGGAGGGGAAAAAAGAATGGGATCATCCCACCCATTGGCCTTTGACTTCTATCCTATTTCTCATAATTTTTGAGATACTCATTATTTTCTAATTATTTTGGGCCTGTGTGCTTTAAACTATTAAAGAACATTATTAAAATTTTAAATAAAATATGGTATTTGATCTGCAATATACTTAAAAATTAATCTGTGCATCAGTAATTTAAAATCATTTTGCTAACAAAAATTAATCTTTAATCATGGAGAATTTTTGTTATTAAAAGTGAATTTATTTTCTTTAAATGTAGTATTGATTTTAGAAATGGAAAAATATATTTTGCTATGCAAATTTATATTATTAAGCAATAAACATTACTATGAATAGCAGAATGCTAAGCTCTGAAAATTATTCTTAACTATAAACAATATCTTTCTCCAGGTCTGCACATAACCTCTTCAAACCTCCAAAGGAAATATTACACCCCCAAAAAACAGCATGGCTTCAATAAGAATAACGGTCACCAAATCAATTATTTAAGATTATCACTTCCTTATTTTAGTTCAGTTCAGTTCAGTTAGTCAGTCATGTCCGACTTTTTGTGACCCCATGGACTTCAGTACACCAGGCTTTCCTGTCCATCATCAACTCCCACAACCTACTCAAACTCATGTCCATAGATTCAGTGATGCTATCTAACCATCTCATCCTCTGTTGTCAGCTTCTCCTCCTGCTTTCAATCTTTCCCAGCATCAGGGTCTTTTCCAATGAGTCAGTTTGTTGCATCAGGTAGGCCAAAGTATTGGAGTTTCAGCTTCAGCATCTGTCTTTTCAATGAATATTCAGGGCTTATTTCCTTTAGGCTTGACTGGTTGGATCTCCTTGCAAATCCAAGGGACTCTCAAGAGTCTTCTTCAACACCACATTTCAAAAGCATCAATTCCTCAGCACTCAGCTTTCTTTATAATCTAACTCTCATATCCGTACATGAGTACTGGATGCAACTGCTGCTGCTAAGTCGCTTCAGTCGTGTCCACCTATGTGCGACCCCATAGACAGCAGCCCACCAGGCTCCGCCTTCCCTGGGATTCTCCAAGCAAGAACACTGGAGTGGGTTGCCATTTCCTTCTCCAATGCATGAAAGTGAAAGGTGAAAGTGAAGTGACTCAGTCGTGTCTGACCCTCAGCGACCCCATGGACTGCAGCCTTCCAGACTCCTCCGTCCATGGGATTTTCCAGGCAAGAGTACTGGAGTGGGGTGCCGTTGCCTCCTCCCTGACTACTGGACAAACCAGTGCAATTCTTGCACTGTCAAGGAAGTTCCAGGCCCCACAACAGATTTCCCAGCCTGGGGATCTGGCAAAGGGACTGAAAACCCCCAGGGAATTTGACTTTGGAGGCCAGTGGGATTTGATTACAGAACTTACACAGAACTGGGGAAACAGACTCTTGGAGGGCACAAACAAAACCTTTTGCAAACTAGGGACACAGGAGTAAGAATAAGTGTCCCCACAAGAGACTGACTCAGGCTTAACCTGTGAGTATCCAGGAGTCTCTGGCGGAGGCATGAGTTGGCACTGGCCTGCTGCAGGGTCGGGGCTGCTGAGTTCAGCAGTGGGTACACAGGACCTTTTGAAGGAGGTTGCCATTATCTTCATTAACTCCACCATAATTTGGTCTCAGGTCAAATAACAGAGAGGGAATACAGTAGGTTATTTCCATATTTGCTGCTTTGCAAACAATGCTATAATTAATGTAAGCATGCACATATCTTCCTAATGTAATGATTTTACATTGTTCACATACCCAGAAGTGGGTCCCATAGTAGTACTATTCTTAACTTGTTGAGGAACCCCCAGACTGTTTTCCATACTGGTTGCACCAGTTTATAATCTCACCATCAGTATTCAAGTGTTCCCTTACTCCATATCCTTGCCAACATTAGTGATTTCTTGTCTTTTAAATAATAGCCAGGCCTGGCGTGCTGCGATTCATGGGGTCACAAAGAGTCGGACACGACTGAGCGACTGAACTGAACTGAACAAGTATGAGGTGGTATCTCAATGTGGCTTTGATTTGCATTTCTGCAATAATTAGTTATTTTGAACATCTTTTCATAAGTTGTTGCCCATCTGTATGTTTTCTTTGGGAAAAAAAAATGTCTGTTCAGATACTCTGCCTATTTTTAATTGAGTTAAATTTTGTTATTTTTGAGTTGTGTGAATTATTTGTGCATGCTGAATATCAATGCCTTGCATGCATGCTAAGTTGTTTCAGTTGTGTCTGACTCTTTGTGACCCTATGGCTTATAGCCTACTAGGCTCCTCTGTCCATGGAGTTTCTCCAGGCAAGAATACTGGAGTGGGTTGCCATGCCCTCCTCCAGATTTATATCTTTTGATATATATAACTTGTAAATATCTTCTCCTGTCCGTGAAGCTGTCTTTTTGTTTTGGTGATGGTTTCTTTTGCTGTGCAGAAGCTTTTGATGTAGTCCCATTCGTTACTTTTGTTTCTGTTCCACTTGCCCTTGGAGTCAGGTTCCATAAACATTGCAGCGTCAGGGAAGTTACTGTGTACATTTACTTCCAGGAATTAAATGGTTTCCAAGTCTTTAATCAATTTTGAGTTAATTTTTGTGTATGTAAGAAAGTGTTCTAGTTTGGGGCTTTTTTGTATGTAGTTGTCCAGTTTTTCCAACACTAATTATTGAAGAAATTATCTTTTGTCCATTAAAATTTTTATGCCTTTATTGTAAATTAAATATGCATATATATGTGGGTTTATTACCAAGCTCTAAATTCTGTTTCATTTATCTATGTGTTAGTTTTTCTATCAGTGTCATACTATTTTGACTATTACTGCATTGTTTTAGCTTAAAGTCAGAAAGTATGATACCCTCATCTTTGCTCTTCTTTTGCACAATTTTTTCAGAATTGTATTTCAGAATTTTTTGTGGTAACACAAAAATTTTAGAATTATTCATTCTATCTTTAAGAAATATGCCACTGGAATTTTGATAGAGATTGCATTCAATCTGTAGATTGATTTGAAGGGTATTTTTTTCTAGCTATTATTTATTTGTTTATAGGTATCTTAATGATATGAATTCTTCCAATCCATGACCGTGAAATATCATTACACTTACTTGTGTCCTCTTCAGTTTTTATCAGTGTCTTGCTATTTTTAGTACATAGGTCTTTTACGTTCTTGGTTAAATTTGTTCTTTTTTTTTGTTTTTATTTTTTATGCTATTGTAAATCATATTGTTTACTTAAGTTATCTTTATCATATATAGGAAAGCCACAGATATTTGGATATTGATCTTGTATCCTCTAAGGCCTGCCTGTATATGTTACACACACTGGTTGATGGACTGTCAGTTGCTGGGAGTGAGACCCTGCCAAAGCACAGGTGAATTGGGCTTTCAAAGTGGCAGTCACCAGCGCTGGCATTAGCAAGTTTTCCTGAAGTTGCAATAATAGCTTCTCCCAAGGTCTCAGTCTCTGAGGCACATCCCAGCTGGTTCCTGCCCCTCCAGCAGACACTCCAAGATTAGAACATGGGCCTTCTTCATCTATAGTCTGTGTACTTCTCATATTGGTGTTTGCACTGGTTTTAGGCTGAGTGGGTTTACAAGTAGGTTTTTCATTTCCTGTAGTTTTGTAGTTGTCCTGGGAGCATCAAATTCCCCAGTGGTTTCAAGTTAGGTGTTTGGGGGACTTCACTCTTCTGTGCAGTTTCAAGTGTAGTATCACCTGATGTCAAGCTCAAGCCCCTTGCTTCTCAAGGGA
Organism: Capricornis sumatraensis; assembly: GCF_032405125.1. Lineage (NCBI taxonomy): Eukaryota > Metazoa > Chordata > Mammalia > Artiodactyla > Bovidae > Capricornis > Capricornis sumatraensis. Next base: position 45,153,023 of record NC_091085.1, on the reverse strand, counting down.
AATATCCATTATTTTGTGATCCCTCCCAAGTGTGGACCACCATAGCTAGAGTATGGGATTTTCTTTGGCAAGACTATATCTCTGCTCTTCCTAACCATCTTGGTGCTGTACTTTTACCCTTTTACGTTTCAATGAACAATGCAGATTCATTCAGTATTCAAGTTCTTTTCTGGAAGAATAATTCCATATGTAAATTTAGATTTGTTGTGTCCTTGGGAGGATGGAAATGCAGGATCTTCTCACACTGCTATCTTGAACTCTTAAGAGTTCAGAAAACATTTAATACTTTATATACCTTCTATATATTTACATTTATTTTTTCCTTTTCAATTTATTATTGCAAATTAGTCAGTGGGTATTAAAAGAGGGAGATTAGGAAATGGGAAATAGATAGCATCATGTATTTGATCCTTCTCATGGCAAATATATTCATATTTTTGTCTTTCAGATTTTAATATCCATGTATTTACATATATATTCATGCTACAAGAAAAATCAACCTTAGGCTATTCCATCCTAGAGAATAAATATATATATATGTATATATATATACATATATATAAATAAAATAAATGCAAGTATTAAAATATGTATTTATAACTTTTTAGGCTTTAAAAACAATATGCTTTCTGTTGCAATGATTCAGCTTTGTCATTGTAATGGGAAAGCAGCTCTAGATAGTAAAAAGCAAATAAATGTGACTATGTTCCAATAAAACAATTTTCAGAAACAGGTTGTAGACAGAATTTTGCCCTTAGTCTGTAGTTTGTCAACCCTAGTCTAGATGGACACAAAATGAAAGTGTTCAGTTTAAATATTTAAACTGAGTCTGCTCTGTGACTTTGGGCTGTAAGGAAAGCATTTATAAAATGAAAATAATAATTTAATATAGTTATATGGAAAACTGCTGTATTTCAATTGCCCTCTCCTTCTATAAGGGAGAATAAAATATATCAGGAAGCTGTGCTCCTCAGAGATCATTAGTGTTAACTCAGCACATGTAAAGGTCTTTGAAGGAATGTTTCATAGGCACAATCATTGTTTTGGTCTTTATTTGCATAATATTTGCCCTCAATCTTACAAACACTATACAATAAGGATTATCATTTCCAGAAAAGATTTTTAAAATCCCTTCCCATAAAATTTTAATGAATAAAACCATTCCAAAAGATAAGGTACTGGAACATTAAAAAAAAAAAAAGAAAGTGGGAAAGGAACAATTATCTGCAACCTTGGTCTGTATTATTTTAGTTTAGAAAAATATTTTCTTAAGTTCTTAGCAACTTGTTTAATGCTAAAATATTCTTTGTGATAATAGTATTAAATCTTATTAAGTTTGCATTTGAGGAAGTGACTTGAGATGGAAACAATATTTATTTTTTGGTAAAATCAACTCTATCTCCAACCATATAAGGGGTAGAGACTCACTGTTAAGACTGTATATATATTCGTTGAAATATGCTTTTTTAATTAGCTGTTAGAAATTTGCTAGGAGGGAATAGCTTAATTCTGATTCTTCTATTAATGCAAATGTGTGAATACATATATAGTTTCCCAGGTAGCATTAATGGTAAAGAATCTGTCCACCAATGCAGAACACCTAAAAAATGCAGGTCTGATCCCTGGGTCAGGAAGATCTCCTGGAGGAGGGCATGTCAACCCACTCCAGTATTCTTGCCTGGAAAATCCCATGCACAGAGAAGCCTGGTGGACTGTGGTCCATAGGATCGCAAAGAGTCAGACACGACTGAAGCAACTTAGCATGCACATACACGCCTATATAATTATAGTTATACTGAATATATCATTGAATAAATATATAGATATTAAAAATTTATTGAAAGAAATCCAAATGTATTTGCTATGAGAACGGTCAAACACAAGATGTTAACTCTATTTTTCATTTACTCTACATAATTCTAGTCTTTTAATGCCACACTGATAGTAATTTACTATACAAATGATTAGGACAACAAAACAAAAGAAAGCAAATACTCCTAGTCTCTCATTTCTTAATATTCATTAAATAAACACATGACAAAGCTTCTAGTTAGTCGGCATCATGAGCTGAATGATAATTGTGCTTGGAGAAATATACAACATTTCCTTTGAAACTTTAAATAGAAAGAGAACAGTACTTGGCACTTAATCAAAACAATGGTAACACATAGTGATTCTTATTCGGAGAACACTTCAACTAATCCAGAAACATAGCTATCTAGGGATACCATTTCCATTTCAAGAGACAAACCAGTGTTTTCATGGATGTTTTATTAAATCATGTTATTTCTAATATCATAGAACCAATGAAATAGTATGAAACTTTAATGATGTTGAACAAGTATTACTAACATGTATATTCACAAATCTACATCTTGTTAGCAGTAAATTCATTCACTGAAGCCATTGCCATTTTTGTTTGCATTTTTATATATTAATTAAATATCAATATTAATTACTTGTTAATATATCCATTTGTTTGGGTCCCCCCAGTCACCCCTAGATACATGTAAGTTGGCCTTTATTTTGTTAAACTTCCAACACCTATCTCCCAGAAGCTTTGTTAAGAAGTGAAATCTTGTGTTACAGGGAAGTGTCCCAAGTCTGAACTCCAGGCTTGGTGTGTGTACTCAGTTGCTTAGTCAGTTCCAACTCTTTGCAACTCCTTGGACTGTAGCTCTCCAGGATCCACTCTCTATGAGATTTCCCAGGTAAGAATACTGGAGTGGGTGGCCACTTCCTTCTCAGGGGATCTTCCCAACCCAGGAATTGAACCTTCATCTCCTGCACTGACAGCAGGATTCTCTACCACTGAGCCACTAGGGAAGCCCTGTCCCTATATATAAAACCCAATCCCAAATGTCAGTGTCCCAATATTTCCCTCTAATGGCCCTGATTGATTTCAGAGAATTTTCTAGTCTGATGAATTGGACCTTTGGATTCTCTGCCATTCTTAATAATTAGATTAGGTCATATGGCTTTCTGTTTGGTTAGTCTTCCAGCTGCAGCATATTAGTCCCAGAGCCTTATGGCACTTACACTTTGCTCTAATTTGTTGCTTAATTATTCTAAACCTGTCATTTTATCTAAGTGTATCAACATTGCCTATTAACAGCCACCCATTTCTGCATTGCTTATATTTTCTATTTCCTCCATACCCCTCAAAGACAAGGGATGACGTTCGAACTAGAGGATCTTTTTACACCTCTGTTCTGTGACAGGTCACCCAGCTGCAAAACACCCTACATGAACGGGACTGGTTGTCCTACTTTGTATTCTACTAGAGATGAGATCCTTTTTGCAATCCAGCTGAAGAATGACCTATTCCCAAACCAACATCATCCTTAGAGTTTGATTCCTAGGACTGTGTCATATATCAAATGTACCAGATTATACTCTTTAATAGTAAAGTTTTGAGGATTATTGTGAAAGTGATTTATTGTGGACCAGAGAAGTAAGAGAATAGGGGTGAAGAGCTAACTAAGAATGTCTTATTTGGAAAATAGCATCCTTTTGGTCCCACAAAGAAATTTCAGCACAGGCTTTTCATATTTTGAGACAAAGGAAGGCCTTTGCCCCATCAGTTAGTTAGACACTGACTATCAGGCTCAGCTGCAGATTAACTGCCTAGACAAGTTAGGGCTTCACTTCTTAGGGTAGCTTTTCCAGCTTTTCTAAAGAGGGGACGTCTGTATCCCCAGCAGCTGACATTCACTGGATCTGAGGGATGGGTACCCAGCCAGTTGGAGCAGATCACACAATGTGCCCCAAAACTTCCCTTTCTGAGAACTTGTTATCCATTGGATACAGGACCATGAAATCACCTCAAATGTTTTCATAAAAAGAAAATGGAAGAAAGAAGATGTCCAGTAAAATTTTCCAGACTTCAGAATGGATTTCAAAGATGTAAGTCAGTGGGACACAGGAAAGTAACAACATAGAGTCAAAGATGAAAATAATTGTAAATACTAGTAATTGATTTTAAAAACTACCGCAAACTCTTGCTGCTGCTATTGCTGCTACGTTGCTTTAGTCATGTCCAACTCTGTGCGACCCCATAGACGGCAGCCCACCAGGCTCCGCTGTCCCTTGGATTCTCCAAGCAAGAGTACTGGAGTGGATTACCACTTCCTTCTCCAATGCATGAAACTGAAAAGTGAAAGTGAAGTCGCTCAGTTGTGTCTGCCTCTTAGCGACCCCATGGACTGCAGCCTACCAGCTCCTCTGTCCATGGGATTTTCCAGGCAAGAGTACTGAAGTGGGGTGCCATTGCCTTCTCCAAAACTCTTGCTAAGTATGTAGAATTTTACATCACATTATTCTGATATTTCCCTTTATTTGCATATTGTGATTATTATGACAGGTAATAATAGCAACTGTTTGCATTCACTGAATCACTGACACACAAGCAGTAAACAACATGCCTACCTCTGTGTTGTTTGCAACAGAGGAAACTTTTATATAAAAAAAGATTTCAGTTGTAAATGGAAAACATTATTGATAAGTCCATGAATGGAGAGAATTTAGAGGGGTAAAAAGAAACCCAAAGGAAGAACAGATAGTCCTACAGAGGAGGATGAAAAAATTCATTAAAAAATAAATGTAATTTGAAATATATGTTGAAAAATAGCTTGATACTTACTCAAGTCAAATTATTTGGAAAAAAATAAAATTTTTTCTAGGAAAAATTATCTCCATGATTAAGGAATTGCAGTCATTGAAAAAATACTAGCTTCCAATAATTCTGTAATTAACCTGAAAACTGTGTTGTTATAGTGGCCTCTATTTCTACTCTATATTTTCCTTACATTGACTTATTCATTTGTTTTTCAATACTGATATACAAAAGATATTTCAGCATGCTTATGTTTTAATGAGGTTTGGATTTAATGGAAACATTATTATAATTAATCAGTGTATTAAACTGATTTTAAAATTTTATACCCACTTTATGTGGTCATTCTCAGCATGGTAAGCAAATCCAGCTGGCCTTTCTCAACACTCACTGCAGAGTGAGAGCTTAGAAAATTATTTACAAGCCTGCTGTGCATTAAAATGCTAGCAAGCTCACAGAAGGGGCATATTTCTTTGTTATTGGCCACAGAGAAACCACTGCAATTTCAGGGATTTTTAATCTGAGCTCTGATATTATTCATTCTTATTTCACAAGTAGATTCTCAGAACTAGTCTCTGTTTAAGATAAAATATAATAATCTTTCAGATTTTGCCCTTCATGATTTGTATAGAATTTGTATTTCTGTCTCAAGAAGGTTTGTTTGCAACTGATAAAGTTTCAATGATTTCATGAGAGGAAAATTGATGGTTATGTGTGAACAGGCACCAAATAACTAAAACAGCAAACTTAATTTATGAAATCACAATTATTTACAGTGTAGTTTGATGTGTACTTTTAATATTTTATCCCCAAATGCTGCATGAACTTGCCAGGGTGACAAACTGGCTCTTGTCTCTTACCGTGTTGTTTAGCACTTTATGGTTCCTAATGGATTACTTAAATTATGTTCCTGACAGATTAACTCATAGTTGATATATCATATTTCTTATTCAAAAATTTTTTTAAAATAGTTAAAATAATCATAGAATGAAACTGACTGAACAAAAATTCGTACTCTGATTAATTTTGTCAGAGATTTAAAAATTTTTCCTTGGATTTTGTGAACTTTAGTTTACATGTTTTGGCTTAAATTGCCATTTCTCCTCATCTGAAACTCCTCATCTGTATGATTAAATCTACATGATACAATCAGTATAGGCAAATCCATAGAGACAGAAAGCAAATTTGTTGTAACCACAGAATGAGAGAGGTGGAAACTGGAGTAGTTACTTATCATGTAAGACAGTTTTCTGGGATGATGAAGAGGTTTGAAACTAGAGAGTGTGGTGTTGGCCCACAACTGTGCATTAAGTGAATGCCATTGCACTGTTAACTTATAATATTTAATTATACGTTTTGTGAATTTCAATTAAAATATATGTATATGGAGGTTTATCAACTAATTCAATTAAAACTAGTTGTCTGAAAGGTTATTTCTCTTTACTTTTAACTTTTTTAGTTCCAATAGTCATGTTATTGAAAAAGTCAGAAGTCGTTCTCATGTACAGCAATATTATTTTTTGCATGTCTTTGACATCACTTTGTCAATCCACTTATATTTTTATCATATAATGCTATTCTCCTACCATTTCCCAGGGAGAATATTCTTGCTTATTTTTCACTTGCCTATTCTCTGTCATTTAGAAAAATCCTGTCACTGAATTTCCAGAATTCTAATCACTTCTTTGAATTTACTGTTTTCTTCAAATTATGTTGTAAAAGTACCCATTCCTTCCTGTCATTCATATCTTATCATCTCTCTTTTCACATTAATCTAGGGACTCCTCTTTGTCATATGTGCTATTTTAAAGTCAAATCTCTGCATTCTTGTAAATATGATATCTTTTGACAGAAGCTTTCATTCAAGAGTTCAAAAAAGTTCAAATACCTAAATAGAGTTATACATAATATAGCAGTTTATTTTAAAAAAAGATGCCTGAATTCATCAGATAATAGATCAATAAGATTTAATTGAATATCTATTACATACCTACTTTATGGAAGTCATGATCTTGGTAATTAACAAACTAGTAACAGGGCTAAGGCTGAAATAATGCAAACCAATTGCAGAAAAAATGTAAGTGCCTTTCAAAGTAGTTCTGCTTCTGAAATTATGCATTGATAAACATGATATTTTCAAGAAGGCAAATATGTTTACACATTTCAAATAGGAAACATTTTGCAAATTATCATTTACATATAAGAAATACATCCAGGGAGACACTTTGGAGGCCAGCTAATCACTAGCTGTAATAGAGGGATAAGCGATGCAAATAATATTTCTAGGGGACCCACAAGGTGCTTATCTCTGTAACAGGGATCTTACCTATATAATAAGTTTACCTTTGGTGAACGTGGACTCCAGAGATTTTTTTGTTTCATTTTTCACTTTTGCCATTTGCAAGGAACTTAATAAAATATAATCTAGCAATCCTAGGTTCCTTATTATTTTTCTCTTCAATTGAGATGAAGAACTTCTTGTACTTAAAAAAAAAAAAAACCTGTTTATTGTTAGAAAAAAGCATATATCCAATGTGTACTTGAGCAAAAATATATTGAGAGTCTCTAGAATATAAACACTTGAGGACAAAATATTCCAAAAGCGTCTAACTATCTCTCCCTAGTAATGTATAAAGTTGGTATTGGGAAGTGTCTTTCAAAAACATCATCACTTATCATATATTCATCAGTTGAGTTCAGTTCAGGCGTTCAGTTGTGTCTGGCTCTTTGCGACTCCATGGACATCAGGACACCAGGCCTACCTGTTCATTACCAACTCCCAGAGTTTACCTAAACTCATGTCCATTGAGTCGGTGATGCCATTTAACCATCTCATCTTGTCGTCCCCTTCTCCTGCCTTCAATCTTTCCTAGCATCAGGGTTTTTTCAAATGAATCTGTTCTTCACATCAGGTGGCGAAAGTATTGGAGTTTCAGCTTCAACATCAGTCCTTCCAATGAACAATCAGAACTGGTCTCCTTTAGGATAGACTGGTTGGATCTCCTTGCAATCCAAGGGACTCTCAAGAGTCTTTTCCAACACCACAATTCAAAGCACCAATTCTTCAGTGTTCAGCTTTTTTATACTCCAACTCTCATATCTGTACATGTTACTGGAGAAGCATAGCTTCGACTAGACAGACCTTTGTTGGCAAAGTAATGTCTCTGCTTTTTAATATGTTGTCTAGGTTGGTCACAACTTTCCTTTAAAGGAGTAAGTGTCTTTTAATTTCATGGCTGCAATCACCATCTGCAGTGATTTTGGAGCCCTCAAAAATGAAGTCTTTCACTGTTTCCACTGTTTCCCCATCTATTTGCCATAAAGTGATGGGACAGAATCCCATGATCTTAGTTTTCTGAATGTTGAGTTATATGCCATCTTTTTCACTCTTCTCTTTCACGTTTATCAAGAAGCTCTTTAGTTCTTCTTCAGTTTCTGCCATAAGGATGGTGTCATCTGCATATCTGAGGTTATTGTCATTTCTCCCCACACTCTTGATTCCAGCTTGTTCTTCATCCAGCCCAGTATTTCTCATGATGTACTTTGCATATAAGTTAAATAAGCACGGTGACAATATACAGCCTTGATGTACTCCTTTTCCTATTTGGAGCCAGTATGTTGTTTCATGTCCAGTTCTCACTGTTGCTTCCTGACCTAAATACAGATTTCTCAAGAGGCAGGTCAGGTGGTCTGGTGTTTCCATCTCTTTCAGAAATTTCCACAGTTTATTGTGATCCACACAGTCAAAGGCTTTTGCATAGTCAATAAAGCAGAAATAAATATTTTTCTGGAATTCTCTTGCTTTTTCCATGATCCAGCGGATGTTGGCAATTTGATATCTGGTGCCTCTGCCTTTTCTAAAACCAGCTCGAACATCAGGAAGTTCATGGTTCACGTATTGCTGAAGCCTGGCTTGGAGAATTTTGAGCATTACTTTACTAGCATGTGAGATGAGTGCAATTGTGCGGTAGTTTGAGCATTCTTTGGCATTGCCTTTCTTTGGGATTGGAATGAAAACTGACCTTTTCCAGTCGTGTGGCCACTGCTGAATTTTCCAAATTTGCTGACATATTAAGTACAGCACTTTCACAGCATCATCTTTCAGGATTTGAAATAGCTCAAATGGAATTCCATCACATCCACTTTGTTCATAGTGATGCTTTCTAAGGCCCACTTGACTTCACATTCCAGGATGTCTGGTTCTAAGTGAGTGATCACATCATCATGACTATCTGGGTCGTGAACATCTTTTTTTGTACAGTTCTCTGTGTATTCTTGCCACCTCTTCTTAATATCTTCTGCTTCTGTTAGGTCCATACCATTTCTGTCCTTTATTGAGCCCATCTGTGCCTGAAATGGTCCCTTGGTATCTCTAATTTTTTTTGAAGAGATCTCTATTCTTTCCCATTCTATTGTTTTCCTCTATTTCTTTGCATTGATCATTGAAAAAAAAATCTTTCTTATCTCTCCTTGCTATCTTTCCTTTTCTGCTTTACTCTTCACTTCTCTTCTTTTCCCAGTTATTTGTAAGGCTTCCTCAGAAAACTATTTTTCCTGTTTGCATTTCTTTTTCTTGCAGATGGTCTTATCCGTCTCCTGTACAATGTCATGAATCTCTGTCCATAGTTCATCAAGCACTCTGTCTATCAGATCTAGTCCCTTAAATCTATTTCTCACTTCCTCTGTATAATCATTAGGGATTTGAATTAGGTCATACCTGAATGATCTAGTGGTTTTCCCTACTTTCTTCAATTTGAGTCTGAATTTGGCAATAAGGAATTCATGATCTGAGCCACAGTCAGCTTCCAGTCTTGTTTTTGCTGCCTGTGTAGAGCTTCTCCATCTTTGGCTGCAAATAATATAATTGATCTGATTTCAGTTTTGGCCATCTGGTGATGTCCATGTGTAGAGTCTTCTCTTGTGTTTTTGGAAGAGGGTGTTTGCTATGACCAGTGTGTTCTCTTGGCAAAACTCTATTAGCCTTTGCCCTGCTTCATTTTGTACTCCAAGGCCAAATTTGCCTGTTACTCCTGGTGTTTCTTGACTTCCTACTTTTGCATTCCAGTCCCCTATAATGAAAAGGACATCTTTTTTTGGGTATTAATTCTAAAAGGTCTTGTAGGTCTTCATAGAACCGTTCAACTTCAGCTTCTTTAGCATTACTGGTTGGGGCATAGACTTGGATTACCATGGTATTAAATGGTTTGCCTTGGAAATGAAGAGATATCATTCTATCGTTTTTGAGATTGCATGCAAGTACTGCATTTCAGACTCTTTTCTTGACGATGATGGCTACTGCACTTCTTCTAAGGGTTTCCTGCCCACAGTAGTAGATATAATGTTCATCTGAGTTAAAATCACCCATTCCAATCCATCTTCCTTCACTGATTCCTAAAATTTAGATGTTCACTCTTGCCATCTGCTGTCTGACCACTTCTAATTTGCTTGATTCATTGACCTAACAGTCCAGGTTCTTATGCAATATTGCTCTTTATCGCATCAGACATTGCTTCTATCACCAGTCACATCTGCAACTGGGTGTTGTTTTTGCTTCAGCTCCATCTCTTCATTCTTTCTGGATTTATTTCTCCACTGTTCTCCATATTGGGCACCTACAAACCTGGAGAGTTCATCTTTCAGGGTCCTATCTTTTTGCCTTTCAAAGTGGTCATGGGGTTCCCAAGGCAAGAATACTGAAGTGGTTTGCCATTCCCTTCTCCAGTGTATAACATTTTGTCAGAACTCTCCACCATGACCCATCCATCTTGGGTGGCCCTACAAGGCATGGCTCATAGTTTCATTGAGTGAGACAAGGCTGTGGATAAATACTGAGATAAATACTCTCTGAAGGAACTGAAACATAATAACTAGCTACTCAGAGGGCCTCTAACAGTTAATTCAATCCTAACCTAATGGTTATACTATATTATATAAAATTTTCAGAAACTCTGTTCACATCAGTATTTTTAAATATGTTACTTCAAAACCTTAATTTTAAAGGTTTTTTTTTTTTTTTTTTTTTTTTAATTGCAGTGAAATGAACAGACTCCAGTGATACCAGGGAGCTTTCTAGACTTCTCTACTAGGTTAGAAGTCCCCAAACCAAAATATCAGGAAGGAACTGGATAAGAAGTTTAACATGCAGTAATGGAGAACAAAATTTACACTGTCCTGTGATTATGAGGAATTCAAGAACAGATTTATAGAGAGGAAAACAGAATTGAAGTCTGCTAATCTGATGTAGCACCCAGTGTTCATGGCTCATGAAGTGTCTAGTCTGCCTCCTGGAAATAAGTGAGGGTTCATAGGAGCAAAGCTGAGCCCAGTCCTGGAAACACATGGAACATTTCTGACAGCAAGTATGAATAGAGGCTCACTCAAAGAGCTCAAATAATGCTCTTTGAAAAATCTATTCTAGAAAGTGAAATCATCCTAAAGAGTTGAATTTTCCACTAAAGGTCAATATTTTAGGAGAAAATGAAAGCTTAAACTTAAAAATTAAAGTTAGGCAGAATTTAAATTTAAGTCTCCCTTGAAATGAAACCATTATTGATGAGAATCACTTGGTTCAGTTCAGTTCAGTTCAGTTCAGTTGCTCAGTTATGTCTGACTCTTTGTGACCCCATGAATCGCAGCACACCAGGCCTCCCTGTCCATCACCAATTCCCGGAGTTCACTCAGACTCACGTCCATCGAGTCCGTGATGCCATCCAGCCATCTCATCCTCTGTCGTTCCTTTTTCCTTCTGCCCCCAATCCCTCCCAGCATCAGAGTCTTTTCCAATGAGTCAACTCTTTGCATGAGGTGGCCAAAGTACTGGAGTTTCAGCCTCAGCATCATTCTTTCCAAAGGACACACAGGGCTGATCTCCTTTAGGTAGCTTTAAAATGGAAGATTATGGCTTTTATGAAAAGTCAAATATGGTTAATAGAAAGTAATAAATGACATTCAAAACTATAGACAATATAGTAAATCAGAAAAATGCAGTTTATAGAGATGTCAATAGCATTGGATTTTTTTTTTTTTTTTCTACAGCCAACTGAAAAGTTCTGGAAAATTTTTATCAGAAAACTTACTTCAAATTTTATTTGTTGGTATGCCATAAGATAATGATAATTTCTCAAGTGATAGCCCCTGTTGGTGATGTTCTTTTACTTCAATGAAATGTATTATTCATTGTTATGTTCAGTCTTCATTTTTACAAAAGGAAGAAGCTTATATTAAAGGAAAAACTTTTGTGGCTAACTGTAGTTGGAGAATAGTTTTTTCTTCTGTTGCTACACACAAAACTACTTTTCTCCTTCTCTTTGTCTATAGATAATAGTGTTACTATAATATGTTAAATTTCATGTAAAAAAATGCTAGGCTGTGATGCTGTCTTTTAATTATCAAGGTTTTAATTATCAACTCTTTGCAGTTTTTAGTTCAATAAAAGTTAACTGCTTCAAGCAGCGAATCTGGAGACTGACACAAAATATAGGAAACATAATGAAAAGAAAAAAAAAAGGCTTAAAAACTCATATTAGCTACAAAACTTTTGGAGAGTTAAGCTCTCAATACAAATTAAATGCACCACAGTCAATTATTTTCTGCCTCATTTACAATAATAATTCATATTTCAGCTCTCAAGCAAGAACAAGTATCATATAATTACAAGACACATTTTCTACATATTTTTACAAGAGACATGTAAAAATGGCTTACATGGCTTCTTACAGCTGTTCATATTCATTTACATAATATTTAAGATCGCAGAAAATGATACACATACACACACAATTTTTGGTGTCTGAAATATGGTTTGAAACAGTGAGCCAGAAGTGGCTTTTTTATTTTGGTCCTTGAAAGAGATGACATATAATTGTGCAGAAGATACATACATTGTATTTCATATGCTTAGTTCGGTTATTAATTTATGAATCTACATTAGTTTAAGTGGTCCACAAGGAGGATTGTTGATTTTTCAGTTTTTAATCCATTTAAGTTCTATTCCCAATGAGTACATTATTGCACAATTCTTAAACCTGATATTTACATGCTATTACATTCACTGCACAGTCTGGTCAGAAAATGAAGAGAAAAGACAGATTTACCCCAGAGAGATGATATAACAAATAATAGCATAGAAGAATTCAACTTCCCCTGTGCCCCTACAAAGATAAACAATTGGACAGTTATTAAAATCAGCTATGGGAGACTGTTTAAGAAGACTGAGCAGCACAATGAAACAATGACAAAATAAAAACCTGAGAGCAGTTGCACAAGAGAAGGAGAAAGACAATTTTATCATGCCTATATCATCTCATCACCCAAACTCGCATTGCTCACCTGCAAGAAGGATCTTCCCAGATAAAAGAGTTTCTCTCATCAGGAAAGGAGGAGTAAGTTGAGGACCAGATCTCCAGCCTCTCAGGGCATTGTGCAATGGTCCTGCTTCAGTTTCATCACAACCAGATCAGCAAAACTAAGATATTCTGAGCTAGCTAAAGAATGAGGAAAAAAAGCAGTGGCTCTTATTCGCACACATAGCAGAAGAGATTTTGGTTCACAGAAACCTGCTCTGCAGACACATTCAGATTTTGTCACTGACAAGGCTAGGACCAGCAGAGCCTCCAAAGACTCCTTATAGTCCTTGCTAGCTTTGTCCACACAGGTCTTTGGGTTTACTGATTACAGACACCTACCAGCTATGTAGTCCTTCATTGACCCCTCCACCACCACTGCCACTGGACCCACTGGAGTACAGAATTGGCAGCCTTCTAAGATCTCTCTGGTTGCAAGTTTAAGATGCCAGCTATTTGTTTCTCCCTAGTCCTACTGGTGTCTGGGAGTCACACAGATGGACAGATGAGTCTTCTGCAGCTGTGTCAGTGCAAAAAGCCAGTCAAAGCATCCCTGGCAGACCTTCATCTCTATGCATACACTGGGAGTTAGTCCATCCAGCTGGGTATCTACACATCACAGACCTTATCTCATTCACCATCTCTACCACAGCAAATATGCCCAGGGGGAATGTGAACAGCTTAGTGTGAGCCATTGATAACCAAGACCCCACAGCTGCTTGTGGGCCTAGGTCAAACCTTGCCCCTTGTCACTGGCCAATATCACACTGCCAGTCTAAGCAGCCCCTCTGCCACTCTGCACATCACACGGCAAACACCCAGCACCAAACTCCACTTCAGTGTGCATGCCCAGGGAGAGAGGGTGTAGCCATAGGAAAGTGAAAGTGAAATTCTCTCAGCAGTATCCAACTCTTTGTGACCCCATGGACTATATAGTCCATGGAATTCTCCAGACCAGAATACTGGAGTGAGCAGCTTTCCCTTCTCCAGGGGATCTTCCCAACCCAGGGATTGAACTGGGGTCTCCTACATTGTGAGCAGATTCTTTACCAGCTGAGCCATAGGAGAAGCCAAAGAATACTAGAGTGGGTAGTCTATCCCATCTCCAGTGGATCTTCCCAATCCAGGAATCAAACCAGGTCTCCTGCATTGCAGGCAGATTCTTTAGCAACTGAGCTACTAATGAAGCCATAGAAGATCAAGCCAAAAGCCAGAGTCCCAAAAGTGGCCAATGAGCCTATACTTAGCCCCAGCACTTGCTAACATCTCAGGCCTCCATCACTACATGTAGGCCCAGAACTATCCCCTGCTACCACATAGGTAACTGCTGCCAGACCTCACAAATGAGTGTGCGTGCATCTCTGGATCTAATCACCACCCTGCTTGCCCTTGTCCTTATCATATCTAGAAGGACCACTGAGGAAGACAACTGTCCTTGCAGCCACTACAACCTCCAACACAGTTCTCTCCAAGGACCACATGTTTGTTAATGCTGTGGAACCCAACAGCCTGAGCCAAAGATACATCATGTGGCCTTGGACCTGCTCCTTGCACTCAGTGCCTTCCATCACAAAACACACAGGGTCAAAGCATGCTCCAAGTGCTCCCACTGGCAAGTTAAAGGATTCTCTCCTGAAGTTAGTTCATAAACTCTCAAAGAGGTGACTGCTTCTTCAAATAAGTAGATGCTTATAAAACTCTACATGAATCATGAAGAGTCAGGGAAACATGACTCAATCAATAATATAGTAAATCTCCAGTAATTGGCCTCAAAAAAAAAGAAAAAAAAAGGAGATCCAGGAATTAATTGAAAAAAAAAAAAAAAGAAATAGTTGTTCTACAGTGGCTACACGAAGATACAGAAAAATAATTTAGTGATATAGGGAAAAGAAGCATAAGAACACAATGGAAATCTCAATTAAAAGATAGAAAACATAAAAAAAACAGCCAGCAGAAATTTTAGAGTTGAAGAATATGAAGACTGAGCTGAAAAATTCAATATAGAGACTCAACAGTAGCCTTAAAAAAACAAAGAGAGAATCAGAATTAATCACTCAAATTATCTAGTGATTAAAATTATCTAGTCAGAGCAGCAAGAAGAAAACAGGTTGAAAGGAATGAAGAAAAACCATAGAAATTACTGGATTCCATAAAGAAGAATTATGTATGCATAACTGGAGTCCCAGAAAGAGACAGCAAGAAGTCACATTAACAAGTATACTTTATCATGTGTAAAATAGATGATGACCTAGAGGGGTGGAATGGGAGAGGTGAGGGAGGCTCAAGATGGAGGGGATGTATATATATGATTGATTTGTGTTGTTGTTCAGCAGAAACCAACAGAACAAAGTAAAGAAATTTTCCTTGAAGTTAAAAATAAATAAATAAATAAATAAAAAATAGCAGAGAACTTCCCAAACCTGAGGAGAAACTTGAATATTCAAGATCATGAAGCAAATGAACAATCTCACAATTTTGAACCAAAACAATCTTCTCTAAGGCACGTTCTAATAAAACTGTCTAAAACCAGATGAAGAGATCATTTTAAAAGCAGCTAGAGAGAAAAAAAAAATATATATATATATATGTATATATATATGTATATATATATGTATATATATATGTATATATACACACATACGCGCACACACAAGGGAACTCCCAAAAGGTGATCAGTGGATGTTTCAGCAGGAAACTTGCAAGGAAAAAGGGAGTGGAATGATTAATTCAAAGTATAGTAAGAAACTGCTAATCAGGACAGCTTTACCTAACGAAGTTGTCCTTCAGAATTAAAAGTAGGATAAAGACTTTCCCTAATAAACAAAACCTGAGGGAATTCCTCAACAGTAAACCTGTTTTATAAGAAAATATGCCAGTCAGAATGGCTGCGATCCAAAAGTCTACAAGCAATAAATGCTGGAGAGGGTGTGGAGAAAAGGGAACCCTCCTATACTGTTGGTGGGAATGCAAACTAGTACAGCCACTATGGAGAACAGTGTGGAGATTCCTTAAAAAACTGGAAATAGAACTGTCTTATGACCCAGCAATCCCACTGCTGGGTATACACACTGAGGAAACCAGAATTGAAAGAGACACGTGTACCTCAATGTTCATCACAGCACTGTTTATAATAGCCAGAACATGGAAGCAACCTAGATGTACATCAGCAGATGAATGGATAAGAAAGCTATGGTACATATACACAATGGAGTATTCTATTACTCAGCCATTAAAAAGAATACATTTGAATCAGTTCTAATGAGGTGGATGAAAATGGAGCCGATTATACAGAGTGAAGTAAGCCAGAAAGAAAAACACCAATACAGTATACTAACACATATATATGGAATTTAGAAAGATGGTAACAATAACCCTGTATGCGAGACAGCAAAAGAGACACAGATGTATAGAACAGTCTTTTGGACTCTGTGGGAGAGGGATAGGGTGGGATGATTTGGGAGAATGGCAATGAAACATGTCTAATATCATATATGAAACGAATCGCCAGTCCAGGTTCGATGTATGATACTGGATGCTTGGGGCTGTGCAATGGGACAACCCAGAGGGATGGTACAGGGAGGGAGGTGGGAGGGGGGTTTAGGATGGGGAACATGAATATACTTGTGGTGGATTCATGTTGATGTATGGCGAAACCAATACAATATTATAAAGTAATTAACCTCCAATTAAAAAAAAAAACAAAAACAAAAAAACAGAAACTCTTTCAATAGTTTTTCAAGCTAAAATCAAAAGACACACCTGACTAACATGAAACTATACAAAGACTGGTAAAGAAAGTATATGTTTGTTGTTCAGTTGCTAAGTCATGTGTGACACTTTGCAAACCCATGAACTGCATCACATCAAGCATCCCTCTATTTCACTATCTCCATGGAGTTTGCTCAGATTCATGTTCATTGAGTACATGATGCTATCTAACTATCTCATCCTGTGCTGCCCTTCTCTGATTGCCTTCCATCTTTCCCAGCATCAGGGCCTTTTCCAATGAGTCAGCTCTTTGCTTGGGTGGCAGAAGTATTGGAGCTTCAGTTTCGGTATCAGTCCTTCCAAAGAATATTCAAGGTTGATTTCTTTCAATATTGACTAGTTTGATCTCCTTGCAGTCCAAGGAACTCTCAAGAGTCTTCTACAGCACCACAATTAAAAAGCATTTATTTTTCAGTGCCTTCTTTATAGTCCAACTCTCACATCCATACATGACTACTGGAAAAATCATAGCTTTGACTATATGGACCTTTGTTGGCAAAGTAATGTCTCTGCTTTTTAATATGCTGTCTAGGTTTGTCATAGCTTTCCTTCCAAGGACCAAACATCTTTTAATTTCATGGCTGCAGTCATCATCCACAGTGAGTTTGAATCCCAGGAAATAAAATATGCACTGCTTCCACTTGTTCCACTTCTATTTGACATGAATTAATGAGACCAAGCCAAAGCCTTTGACTGTGTGGATCACAAGAAACTGTGGAAAATTCTGAAAGAGATGGGAATACCAGACCACCTGACTTGCTTCTTGAGAAATCTGTATGCAGGTCAGGAAGCAACAGTTAGAACTGGACATGGAACAACAGACTGGTTCCAAATAGGAAAGGAGTACGTCAAGGCTGTATATTGTCACTGTGCTTATTTAACTTATATGCAGAATATATCATGAGAAACACTGGACTGGAAGAAACACAAGCTGGAATCAAGATTGCCGGGAGAAATATCAATAACCTCAGATATGAAGATGACACCACCTTTATGGCAGAAAGTGAAGAGGAACTAAAAAGCCTCTTGATGAAAGTGAAAGAGGAGGGTGAAAAAGTTGGCTTAAAGCTCAACATTCAGAAAACAAAGATCATGGCATCTGGTCCCATCACTTCATGGGAAATAAATGGGGAAACAGTGGAAACAGTGTCAGACTGTATTTTGGGGGGCTCCAAAATCACTGCAGGTGATGATTGCAGCCATGAAATTAAAAGACGTTTACTCCTTGGAAGAAAAGTTATGACCAACCTAGATAGCATATTCAATACCAGAGACATTACTTTGCCAACAAAGGTCCGTCTAGTCAAGGCTATGGTTTTTCCTCTGATCATGTATGGATGTGAGAGTTGGACTGTGAAGAACGCTGAGTGCGAAAGAAATTGATGCTTTTGAACTGTGGTGTTGGAGAAGACTCTTGAGAGTCCCTTGGACTGCAAGGAGATCCAACCAGTCCATTCTGAAGGAGATCAGTCCTGGGAATTCTTTGGAAGGAATGATGCTAAAGCTGAAGCTCCAGTACTTTGGCCACCTCATGCGAAATGTTGACCATTGGAAAAGACTCTGATGCTGGGAGGGATTGGGGGCAGGAGGAGAAGGGGATGACAGAGGATGAGATGGCTGGATGGCATCACTGACTCATTGGACGTGAGTCTGAGTGAACTCTGGGAGTTGATGATGGACAGGGA
Organism: Capricornis sumatraensis; assembly: GCF_032405125.1. Lineage (NCBI taxonomy): Eukaryota > Metazoa > Chordata > Mammalia > Artiodactyla > Bovidae > Capricornis > Capricornis sumatraensis. The sequence continues at coordinate 45,134,613 of NC_091085.1, read as the reverse complement.
GGCCTGGCGTGCTGCGATTCATGGGGTGGCAAAGAGTCAGACATGACTGAGCAACTAAACTGAACTAAACTGAATGAGACCAGATACATGATCCTAGTTTTTTGAATGTTCAGTTCTAAGCCAATTTTTCATTTTCCTCTTTCATCCTCATCAAGAGGCTCTTTAGTTCCTCTTCACTTACTGCCATTAGAATGGTATCATCTGCATATTTAAGTAGTCAGAATCAAAATACCATAAAATTGTGATATGGTGGTATGTTTATTTAACCTTAATATAAAAATTAAAGCCCTCATGGTCAACACAAGAGCCCAAAATGCAGTTCTTGGGTGCAAGCTCATAAACAATAGAATGATCTCTGTTCATTGCCAAGGCAAACCATTCAATATCACAGTAATCCAGGTCTATGCCCCAACCATTACTGCTGAAATAGCTGAAGTTGAATGGTTCTGTGAAGACGTACAAGATCTTCTAGAACTAACACCAAAAAAAGATGTCCTTTTCGCTATAGGGAACTGGAATGTAAAAGTAAGAAGTCAAGAGATAACAGGAGTAACAGACAAACTTGGCCTTGGAGTAAAGAATGAAGCAGGACAAAAGCTAATAGAGTTCTGCCAAGAGAACACACTGGTAATTGCAAACACCCACTTCCGACAACACAAGAGAAGACTCTACACATGGACATCACCAGATGATTGACACTGAAATCAGATGGATTATAGTCTTTGCAGCCAAAGATGGAGAAGCTCTATACAGTAAGCAAAAACAAGCCTGGGAGCTGACTGTTGCTCAGATCATGAACTCCTTATTGCCAAATTCAGACTTAAATTGAAGAAAGTAGGGAAAACCACTAGACCATTCTGGAATGACCTAAATCAAATTCCTTATGATTATACAGTGGAAATGAGAAATAGATTTAAGGGACTAGATCTGATAAACAGAGTGCCTGAAGATCTATGGATGGAAGTTCATGACACTGTACAGAAGGCAATGATCAAGACCATCTGCAAGAAAAAGAAATGCAAAAAGGAAAAATGGCTGTCTAAGGAGGCCTTCAAAAACTGTGAAAAGAAGAGAAGCTAAAGGTAAAGAAGAAAAAGAAAGATATACACATTTAAATGGATAATTCTGAAGACTACCAAGGAGAGATAAAAAAGACTTCTTCAGTGATCAATGCAAAGAATAGAGGAAAACAATAGAATGGGAAACACTAGAGATCTCTTTGAGAAGATAAGGGATACCAAGGAAATATTGCATGCAAACATGGGCACAAAAAAGGACAGAAATTGTACGGACCTAACAGAGCAGAAGACATTAAGAAGAGGTAGCGAAAATACACAGGAGAACTATGCAAAAGAGATCTTCATGACCTAGATAACCACGATGGTGTGATCACCGATCTAAAGCCAGACATCTCAGAATGTGAAGTCAAATGGGCCTTAGGAAGCATCATTACGAAAAAAGCTAGTGGACATGATGGAATTCCAGTTGAGCTGTTTCAAATCCTAAAAGATGATGCTGTGAAAGTGCTGTACTAGAAAACTCAGCAGCGGCCACAGGACTGGAAATGGTCAGTTTTCATTCCAATGCCAAAAGAAAGGTAGTGCCAAAGAATGTACAAACTACTGCACAATTATACTCATCTCACACACTAGCAAAGTCATGCTCAGCATTCCGCAATCCAGGCTTCAATAGTACATGAACTGGAACTTCCACATCTTCAGCTGGATTCAGAAAAGGCAGAAGAACTAAAGATCAAATTGTCAAAATCCATTCGATCATTGAAAATGCAAGAGAGTTCCAGAAAAAACATCTATTTCTGCTTTATGGATGAGGCCAAAGCCTTTGACTGTGGATCACAACAAACTGTGGAAAATTCTTCAAGAGATGGGAATACCAGACCACCTGACTTGCCTCCTGAGAAATCTGTATGTATGTCCAGAAGCAGCAGTCAGAATTGGACATGAAATAACAGACTATTTCCAACTAGGGAAAGGAGTGCATCAAGGGTGTATATTGTCACTCTGCTAATTTAACTTTTAGGCAGAAAAAATCATTCAAAATGTCAGGCTGGATGAAGCACAATCTGGAATCAAGATTGCCAGGAGAGATATCAGTACCCTCAGATACACAGATGACACCACCCTTGTGGAAGAAAGAGAAGAAGAACTAAAGAACCTCTTGATGAAAGTGAAAGACATTCAGAAAACTAAGATCTTGGAGTCTTATTCCATCATTTCATGGCAAATAGGTGGGAAAACAATGGAAACAGTGAAAGACTATTTTTGGGTGTTCCAAATCACTGCAGATGGTGATTGCAGCCATGCAATTAAAAGATGCTTACTCCTTGGAAGGAAAGTTTTGACCAACCTAGACAGCATGTTAAGAAGCAGGGACATTACTTTGCTAACAAAAGTCTGTCCAGTCAAAGCTATGGTTTTTCCAGTAGTCAAGTATAGAGGTGAGAGTTAGGCTATAAAGAAAGCTGAGCGCCAAAGAGTTGATGCTTTTGAACTGTGATGTTCGAGAAGACTCTTGAGAGTCCCTTGAACTGCAAGGAGAACCAACCAGTCCATCCTAAAGGAAATCAGTCCTGAATATTCATTGACTGATGCTGAAGCTGAAACTCCAATACTTTGGCCACCTGATGGGAAGAACTGACTCATTTGAAAAGACCCTGATGCTGGGAAAGATTGAGTGCAGGAGGAGAAGGGGACAACAGGTTGAAATGGCTGGATGTCAACACCAACTCGATGGACATGAGTTTGAGTAAACTCTGGGTGTTGGTGATGGACAGGGAAGTGTGGTGTGCTGCAGTCCATGGGGTTGCAAATAGTCAGACATGACTGAGCAACTGAACTGAACTGATATATGGAACATAGCATCCAATAGCAGCAGAAGATACATTCTACTCAAGCACACACAGAACATTCTCCAGAATAGGTCATGTGTGAAAGCACAGAACAAGTGTTAGCAAATTTAAGCTTGAAATCTTGATAAGTATTTCTTTGACCAAAATGATATAAAACTAGAAATCAATAGCAAGAAGAAAAGTGGAAAATTTACAGATTAACAACAACTAAACAAAATGCTCCTTAGCAACATTAGCTTAAAGAAGAAATGAAGGGAAGCTAAAAAATATTTTAGGACAAATGAAAATGGAAACACAAATTATTAAATCCAATGGATGCTGCAAGAACAATTCTAAGAAGGAAGTTTATAGCAATAAATACTTACATAAAGAAATGAGAAGATCTCAAATAAACAGAAACAGTATCACTTTATACTTCTAGGATCTAGAAGATAACCTAGAGGAATTAGAAAAATTACTAAAATATATGATATACTAAGACTGAGAAAGAAATACATTATCTGAATCCTTCAAGGACAAGTATGGCAATTGTATCAGTAATTGAAAATCTTCCAGTGCAGCAAAGCCCAGCACCAGAAGTTTTTATTGGTGAATTCTATTAAACGTTTAAAGAAAAATCAATGCCAATTCTTCTAAAACACCTCCAAAAAATTGAAGAGGAATGCCATTCCAAAATTCATTTTACAAAAATTTCATGATTCAAAAGATAAAGATACAACATGAGAAGATAATTACAGATCAAAAACTTCAAGGAACATGTGTACAACAATATATTAGCAAACCTAATTCATTAGCATATTAAAAGTATCATGGGAGTCCTCCTTGGGATTCAAGGATGATTCAACATGCTCAGATCAATAAATGTGATACATTAATAAAATATAAAGTAGAAAACATAGGATCATCTTAATAAACACAGACAACAAAGTGTGACAAAATGCATCTTTCTATGATAAAAACTCTCAAAACTTTTATCATAGAAGGACACACTTCAACATAATAAATGTTATGTATGACAAAGCCATAGCCAAATCATACTCAATGATGAAACTTTAAAAGCCTCTCATATAATTAAGAAAAATGAGAAACTCATCACTGCAATTACTCCTATTCAACACAGTAATGGAAGTTTTAGCCTGAGCAGTCTGGCAAGAAAAGTAAATGACAGGGATTAAAGCAGGAAAAGAAAAAGTAAAATTAAATTTGCTTGCATAGAACAGGTTATTATCTACAGAAAATCCTAAATATTCCACCAAAAATGGAAAAAATTAATCAAGAAGTTCAGTAAAGTTGTGGGATAAAAATTCAACATCTAAAAAATAGATGCATTTCTGTAAATTATTACCAAAGCATCTGAAAAAAAAAAAAAAAAACAACCTCAATGACAGTAGGATCAAAGTAATAAAATACTTTAAAGTAAATTTAACCTAAGTGGTAAAAAATCTGTACACTTAAAACCACAGCATTGATTAATAAAAGTTAAGAAAACAAAAATAAATATAAATATATTCCACATTCTGCATTGGAATATTTGATATTAATAAATGTCCATTTTAGTCAAAACAATCTATAAATTCAACACAATTTTATCAACATTTCAATGTAATTTTTATCAACACTTTAATAACATTTCTCCAGAAGTAGAAAAAAATTCTCATAAATAGGGAGCAAACTTCCTGATTTTTAAACAATATTATAATGCCGTTGGCACATCATGAGAAATGCTGGACTGGAATCAAGATTGCGGGGAGAAATATCAATAACCTTAGATATGCAGATGATACCACCCTTATGGCAGAAAGTGAAGAGGAACTAAAAAGCCTTTTGATGAAAGTGGAGAATGAAAAAATTGGCTTAAAGCTCAACATTCAGAAAACAAAGATCATGGCATCTGGTCCCATCACTTCATGGGAAATAGATGTGGAAACAGTGTCAGACTTTATTTTTGTGGGGCTGGAGACTGCAGCCATGAAATTAAAAGATGCTTACTCCTTGGGAGAAAAGTTATGACCAACCTAGATAGCATATTCAAAAGCAGAGACATTACTTTGCCAACAAAGGACTGTCTAGTAGAGGCTGGTTTTTCCAGTGGTCATATATGGATGTGAGAGGTGGTCTGTGAAGAAAGCTGAGTGCCGAAGAATTGATGCTTTTGAACTGTGGTATTGGAGAAGACTCTTGAGAGTCCCTTGGACTGCAAAGAGATCCAACCAGTCCATTCTGAAGGAAATCAGCCCTGGGTGTTCTTTGGAAGGAATGGTGCTAAAGCTGAAACTCCAGTACTTTGGCCACTTCATGCGAAGAGTTGACTCATTGGAAAAGACTCTGATGCTGGGAGGGATTGAGGGCAGGAGGAAAAGGGGACAACAGAGGATGAGATGGCTCGATGGCATCACTGACTCGGATGCGATTCTGAGTGAACTCCGGGAGTTGGTGATGGACAGGGAGGCCTGATGTGGTGCGATTCTTGGAATCCAAAGAGTCAGACACGACTGAGTGACTGAACTGAACTGAACTGATTGGCACAAAAACAGACACATAGATTAGTGGAACAGTATTGAGAAAACAACATAAACCTTTTCATCTATGTTCAACTAATACTTGGTAAGGTAGCTAAGAATACTCAATTGGAAAAGGGGAGTTTCTTCAATAAATAATGTTGGAAAAACTGAGTAACCACATGCAGAAAAATGTAACTGGACTTTTATATTACTTCAAAATGGATTAAAGACCTAAAGATGTGAACAAACCTATGAACCTCATAGAAGAAAACATAGGTAAATATAGGCAGGTCTTAGTTGTGACTTTTCTGGGTATGAGACAAAAAGCACAAGCAACAAAAGAAAAAAAGAAAAGAAAAGAAGTCAACAGTAAACTAAAAATCTTCTGCAGAGCAAAAAAAAAAATTCAACAAAATAAAAAGACAATTTACAGAAAGGAAGAAAATATTTTCAAATAAAATATCTAAGAGTTTATTCTGATTAACTTTCTCTGATGTGGTTTTCATTCTAGCCAATGTGGGATTATGGCTCCTCTTGCTTCTTCTGTCTGCCCTCTGGTTAATGAGGCTGTTTATGTAAGCTTCCTGATTAGAGGAAGTGGTGGTGGGAAAAAACGGGTCTTACTCTGGGGGGCATATCTTTTGCTCAGTAAAACCTTAATTATCTGCTGATGGGTGGTGGTGTGCTCCCTCCCTGTTAATTGTTTGGCCTGAGGCGACCCAGCTGTGAGATCTATAGGGCTTCATCATAGGATGAACAGTGACCTCCAAGAGGGATTATACCTTCCAGGACTGCTGCTGCCAGTGTCCCATCCCTGCAGCAAGCCACTGCTGACCCAAGCCATCAGAGGAGTAGCAGGTAGATTTGGTAGATTAGATTCAGTCTCCTGTAAGGTCACTACTACTTTCCCCTGAGTTTGGTGTGCACAAGATTTTGTTTATGCCCTCTAAGAGTGGAGTCTATTTCCCCCAGTACTGCAGAAGTCCTGTAATCATATCCTGCTGGCCTTTAGAGTCAGATTTCCTTGATCTTCCCAGTCCCTTTGCCAGATCCCCAAACTGGGAAGCCTGACCTGGGGCTCAGAACCTTCACAACAGCAGAACTTCTTTGGTATTATTGTGGGTTGCCCATCCAACAGATATGGGATTTGATTGTATCGTGATTTCACCCCTCTTCCCATATTGCTGTGGCTTCTTCTTTGTTTTTGGATACAGGGTATCATTTTTCCTTTTTGGTGGATTCTAGTGTTCTCCTGTCGGTGGTTGTTCAACTAGTTGATACTTTGGTGCTCTCACAGGAGGAGATGAGTGCATGTACTTCTAATTCACCATCTTGAAACAATTCCTTCTAAGAGTTTAATATCCAAATCATATGAATAAATAATTCAATCAAAAGCAAAAAAAAAAAAAGGTCTTTTTAAAAATTGAGTAATGGAACTGACTAGATATTTTTTTTCCGAATAAGACATACAAATCCCCACCAGGTAACATAAGAAGATGATGCTCAACATCACTTATCATCAGGAAAATGAAAATCAAAATCACAATGAAATATCCAATCATATCTGTTACAATGGCTATACCCAAATAGACAAGAGATAACAAGCACTGGGAGGGTGTGGAAAAAAGGAAATCTTTGTACATTCTTGATGGCAATCTAAACTGGTACATCCACTACAGAAAACAGTATGGAGTTTTTTCAACACATTAAAAATAGAACTACTATATGATCCAGCAATCTTACTTCTGGATATATTGCAATTCTGAAGGAAATGAAATCAGGATTTTGAAGACATACATACACTCTCTTATTCATTGCAACATTGCTAACAATAGTCAAGATATCTGTGTTTGTGTGTGTGCATGTATTAATCACTCAGTCATGTCCAACTCTTGCAACCCCATGGACTGTGGCTCTTAGGTTCCTCTGTCCATGGGATTCTCCAGGCAACAATACTGGAGGGGATTGACAGTCCCTTCTCCAAGCCAAGATATGAAAATAACCTAACTGTCCTAAAGAAGATCCTATATGGATACACAATGAAACATTTGTCAGTCATGAGAAAGAAGAAAATCATCCCATTTGTGACAACATAAATGAAACTCGAGTTATGCTAAGTGAAACTTCAGATAGAGAAAGGCAAATAAGCTATGATATCACTTATATGTAGAATCCAAAAAAAGCAAAAATCAGAGAGAGTAGAGTGTTGATTACCAAGGGTTACAGCGTGGGAGAAAGGGAGAGACATTGTCAAAGGTTTCAGTTCAGCTCAGTCACTCAGTCGTGTCCAACTCTTTGCGACGCCATGGACTGCAGCAGGCCAGGCCTCCCTGTCCATGACCAACTCCCGAAGCTTGCTCAAACTCAGGTCCATTGAGACGGTGATGCCATCCAACCATCTCATCCTTTATCATCCCCTTCTCCTCCTGCCTTCAATATTTCCAAGCATCAGGGTCTTTCCAAGGTCAGTTCTTCATATCAGGTGGCCAAAGTATTGGAGCTTCAGCTTCAACACCAGTCCTTCCAATGAATATTCAGGACTGATTTCCTTTAGGATGGATTTGTTAGATCTCCTTGATGTCTAGGACTCTCAAAAGTCTTCTCAATCCACAGTTCAAAAGCATCAATTCTTTGGCACTCAAGTTTCTTTATAGTCCAACTCTCACATTCGTACATGACTACTGGAAAAACCATAGCTTTGACTAGACAGATCTTTGTTGGCAAATTACTGTCTCTGCTTTTTAATATGCTGTCCAGGTTGGTCATAGCTTCTTCTCCAAGGAGCAAGCATCTTTTAATTTCATGGCTGCAGTCACCATCTGCAGTGATTTTGGAGCCCCTCAAAATGAAATCTGTTACTGTTTCCACTGTTTCCCCACGTATTTGCCATTAAGTGATGGGACCAGATGCCATGATCCTCGTTTGAATGTAGAGTTTTAAGCCAACTTTTTAACTCTCCTTTTTCACCTTCATCAAGAGGCTCTTTAGTTCTTCACTTTCTGCCATAAGGACAATATCATATGCATATTTGAAGTTATTGATATTTCTCCTGGCAGTCTAGATCTCAGCCTGTGCTTCATCCAGCCTGGCATTTTGCATGATGTACATTGAGTACAATTTAAATAAGCAAAGTGACAATATACAGCCTTGAGGTACTCCTTTCCCAATTTGGAACCAATCCATGTCTGGTTCTAACTGTTGCTTCTTGACTTGCATATAGACTTCTCAGGAGACAGGTAATTGTAAGGTAATTAAAATTACAAATCCAGTTACAAGATTAACAAGTTCTGTGTATCTAATGTATAGCATGTTGATTATAGACAATAAAACTGCATTATGTACTTGAAAATTGCTAAAAGAGGGTAAATATTAAATGTTCCCACCATAAGAAAGAAATGATAATTATGTCATGTGATGAAGGTGTTAGTTAATGTCATGGTGATGATTGTGCATGCTAAGTTGGTCACTTTGTTGTTTAGTCGCTCAGTTGTGTCCAACTCTTTGTGACCCTGTGGACCATAACCCACCAGGCTCTTCTGTCCATGGAATTCTCCAAGCAATAATACTGGAGTGGGTTCCCATACCCTGCTCCTGGGGGTCTTCCCAACCCAGGGATCAATCCCACGCCTCTTATGTCTCCTGCATTGGCAGGTGGGAAGCCCATGGTGATGATCACTTTACAATATATAAGTATATCAAGTTTTATATTTAACCTTACAGATGTTGTATGTTGTTGATATCCCAATGAAGCTAGAGAAAAAAAAAAAAAAAGTTGAAGAGTATAAGACTAACAACTAAGGGTAAATATTCTATCATTTAACAAGGCATCTATTTCATTTTCTAAGTCTTATAAAATATCAGTTAAAAGACAATCAAAGCTTTAATAAAACTTAAAGCTATATCTCCTTCATGTCTATTAGATGCAAAGCACTATGTTTAAGATGTTATCTTATATGAAACATGTTTTCCCCCGTATGTATACATTCAGACTTACAAAATACAGGATGAAAAAAATTAAAATGAAATAAAAATACATTGCATTTTAAAATATTTTATTTAAAGTACTTTTAATAGCATGGGTGAGTGAGTGAAGTCACTCAGACGTGTCCGACTCTTTGCAACCCCATGGATGATAGCCTACCAGGCTCCGCATCCATGGGATTTTCCAGGCAAGAATACTGAAGTGGGCTTCCATTTCCTTCTCTAGGGGATCTTCCCAACCCAGGGATCGAACCCGAGTCTCCAACATTGCAGATAGATGCTTTACCGTCTGAGTCACCAAGGAAGACTTTTAATGATTATTATTTTTTAAAATAACATAGAGCACTAAAGTTCATAAATGTGAAAATTAAGCAATAGCAAAAATGAAGTGTTAAGTATACAGAATGCTTAATATTTGATAGTACCCTTTATGATTTATCAGATTTAACTACTGAAATGAAGACAAATGCTTGCTGTTCCTATTATATATTTCATAAAACTAAAAATTAAGGTAACCTAAAAACCACAGGAGGAGAAGGGATGACAAAGGATGAGATGGCTGGATGGCATCACCGACTTGACGCACATGAGTTTGAGTGAACTCCGGGAGATGGTGATGGACAGGGAGGACTGGTGTGCTGCAATTCATGGGGTCCCAAAGAGTTGGACACGACTGATCAATTGAACTGAACTGAACTGAAAAACCACACATTACTAATAAATAATAAGAATAAAATATTCATTTTCTGATTTAGATACACCATTTTCTTTTCAATGCCTGTTAGACACACTTATCCAGATTTTATAAAGGTGAATTATTGCAAAACACATAAAATATATTCTAAAATGCTCATTGACATCAATTATTCATTCATTCATTTAATAAGCATTTTTAAAATATTTCCTAGGTTTCCAAGGTTTTTGCCAATTGAAAAAAAAAAAAATATCCTGCAGACTCATTAACATACTTAAATTAGTTGAAAGATCTTATAAGACATAGGCCTTAACATGTGTCAGCAACTTGTAAGATAGAAGATGTGAAAGATCAATTTGGAGCAATATTAAACAGATAAATCTTCAAGGAAAACTGAGTTAGAAGCTGTGACTTATAGGAACTTATATTAAATTTGCAAAAAGAAAGTGGATTTTTAAAAAAGATGAATTAAGTGCAATATCTGTTATGTGTAGCCTTGTATAATTTGATTTGATTATTTCATTGGGCTGTTTACCAATACCAGAGAACATATTGATTGATTGACTGATTTTGTATGTGTGTGTGTTAAAGTAAACACCTTGAATATTAAGAAGAGAAAGTAAGCCAAGTAACTAAAGGGAAAAATTAGGTTCTGAAAGCATGGACTGATAAAATAAAGGTGATATGTAAAAGGACTAATCAATCACTGACACAAATATTAACACTACTTGTTTTAAGGAAATAAGATGGGAACGTGGAAATTTAAAAAGCAGCAAAATAGCACACAAGATCCTTCAGGTTCTCCTTGATTTACAGAAAGATGTGTTGAAGCAGGTAGATATGGATGTTCTTTCCAAAGCATTCAGGTGGTAACTCTTTTCCCACTGAACATTTCCAAATTTATAGACTGAATTGAGAGGTAGGCAGGTGCCCTCTAGTTGAATATACAAAATTAAGGGCCCCTTGGTCCAGGATAGTAATTGACGCACAGGACATG